>NC_034419.1:17534906-17872179 GCF_002078875.1 Numida meleagris
CTCTTAAACATGCAAGAAGATAGACGTTCTGCTCTCTCAGACTTGGAATAACATTTTACCTGGGGATATAAATTGGAGTGTGGTACGGGAGCAAGCCTACGCCTGCTGTACATCTAGCAGTTCATTGCTGGCTCCAGGAGCACTGTGCCACCAAGGACCCTGCTCTCGGAGATGTCATCCCTCCTGAGGCCACCACCTCCTGCTGGGAAGCCTTCTTGGGTTGGTCCTACCTTCTGAGATGAAGAAATCAGCACGCCTGCTGATGGCACAGCTCGTGGACTGGCAAAGTTAACTTGTACGTTTGATTAGATGATTCATTTGCCACTGTTGTTGCCTCTGGAGTGCCAACAAACGAGCTTGACTAACTGTAGCTGCTTTCTGAAGAAACATAAACTAATCCAATTTCAAAATAAAACAGAACTGATTGAAATTATACTCATTTACTGTGTAAACACTGACCACAATTAACTAAGCATTCCTCACATTGGGGAAATACGAAGTTATGGATAGATGGGGAGATATTCTGCTCAGTTCGACAGTTCCAGGCGAGCATCGTGGTGGTAAGTTACATTCATTTTTAGAGTGGTACTGAATTAGTGGCCTTTAGAGAACCGCTGGAGAAATTTAAATTAGAAAATAATCAAGAGCCTTGGTAATGTGTACATATGGTAATATATAATGTGTTACACAATTAAGTCAATGTTAGTTCAAGGAAAATCTTTGAAAATCATTCACTGCTAATTCAGTGCCAGATTGTGGTATCAGATAGCCTCCGATGCAGCCATGGATCCTAATGGCACAATGTTAATTTGAACTCACACAAGTTGTTGATAGATACGAAGAAGGAAAGTTTCTTTTCCTTGATTAAAAAACTGCTTTAAAAGACGTGTATTTTCTTAACCCAAAGCAGCAGTAAATCCCCACTTTCAGATGAATATCTTAAAAAAAGCCAGATACGGCCATAGAGGTGTGTGGAGCAGAATCCATGCTGCTGGACACAGCTGTGGTAGGTGCGGGGCCTCAGTTGTCCCCCAGGTGTGTGTGTGGGGGGGGGCAGAGGAGGCAGCATCCCATGTTTACAACTCCCATTGCAGCTGCCCACTGCAGTCAGTCAGTCTGATAATACACACATTTGGGGGAAGAAAGAACATTTTTCAAGTGAGAACCGACTCTGAGCAGACGTTATTCTGCAGATACCTTCTGCTGATACAGCAGTGGGCCAAAGAGAAACATTCAGCTGTGTCTTAACACTTGTCCAGCCTGATTTGAAGAATAAGTTCCGTTCTAGAGCTGTGCAATTTTTCTCTCTTTCAGCTGCAGAGGTTTTGTGATTTGTACTAACCTTGAAGATACAAAACAAAATATGTGCTAATGATATTCCAATCTCCCAGCTGGTGCTGGCAACTCTTTTGCCGCTCTGCAGGACAAGTGCAAGTACAAATGCAAGTACCAGAACCTTGTTGAGAGCAGAGTGTCCCACATTTCAGTCTAACCATTCAAACTACAAGACATGTAATAAAATAGTTTCTGCTCTGAATGAATAATTGAGCTGCTTCTGTGGGGAGGCCTCTAAAGAGCCATGTGGCAGAATGTTTTTTAAGGCACTTATGAAAGCTATCCCACCTGGAAACCATCCCACACGCAGAGCCCACATTGCTCTTCCTCTCAGCTTGGTTTAATTGCTCGTTCTGTGTCTGTACCTAATCCGAATGGTGAAGAAATAGGCAGGCTACATGAAATGCTATAATTATTTCTAACGTAGAGCAAGATTTCCAAAATCATGAGACTGTATGAATGTTATTGGGCATTTTTAAAATGGAAAACATCTTCCATTAATACAATAATGCTCAAGGATAGCAAAAAGAATTTAAGAATGCGTTAATGCTTGATTCTTGAAACAATTATGTGGCACATAGAAATTTCACTGCCTCATCTTCCACCATGCAGCAGATGCTGCATTGCCCTGCAGAGGGGCCCAACTGGTGGGACACCCATCCCAGGCAATTCCTCCTTACTCAGACAAAACCCTGCTGGCTGGCTGCTGCAAGCCATAGTTCCAGAGCTCAATAATTTCCACATTCTGAAAAAACACTCTGAAATAAAACAAAATTCCCTCTTCCTCCTGGAGATGTAATAGTGAATAGTAACAAATACAAGAAGAAGAAGGAGAACAATTGCGACAAATCAACATTTTGGAGTGTTAGAAGTGTTACCAAAAATAACCATTCAACTCGATGGCTACCACCATTATCACGACAGTGGCTGAATGTCTCCTAGTGGTTGATAAGACAGCTTGAATAACATATGGTATCCTATTCCTCCTTCAGCACGTAAGCTAAGAGCATGGTCCAGTCTACCTATCTCTGAACATTATTTATGCCAAAGTTAGAGTCAAAGGAGAGATAAGTCCCACTGAAAGCATCCAAAGGATATTTTCTTCCCTGAAGTATAGGCACTTAAATTAGATAGACGGAGTCTTTCACTGTATCCTTGGAAAACAGCTCTGTTCCAAAGACTACATGGAAAATGGAAGCAATCAAGCCAGGGAAACAAATTCCACTGTTGTTCTGAAATGCCAGTATCTGATATGCACACTATTGCTCTTTAATTTTTTAATCAATATGTATATGTAAATGCCCACTAAATGCCAGATATTTTAGCTGAATTTTTTTTTCTTGAACTATATGGGTTTTTTGGCTTCAGGAACCAAGATCCTATTCCTCTGCAATAGTGGGACCCCTCATGAAGGTCTCATCCTACACATTCCTAGCTCAATGCAAGTAAGCATATAGAAAATACTTCACATAGGAGAAAACTATATCAGTGACAGATTTCTGTTCTTAGGGAGCTTTATACGAACATACAAAATATGCTTTTGATTTCTGTACTTTATTAGTTGCCTTATTACTAAATAAGTCTGATTAGCAATAACAATGCTTAACTGTCTTCTAGCTTGTATGACTTGTAAGCTCTGGTTAACACTACATTTCTCATCTCAAAGTAACACTGTGACATGATCTGACATCTGTTATTTACTTCAGCATTATTTCTTTTTTACTTGTGGAGAAAAGGCTGTAGACACCAGACTGTAAATTTTCTTCCTTTGCTAAGGCATACTGTGGAGAATAGAGCATAAAGAAGACTAGAATATATATAGGAATCAGGATATAACATTGTGCCCAAGGAAAAATTGTGCAGAAGAGGATATATTACAGAGAATCTTATTGTATTAAAGTAAATAGAAAGTTTCAGCAGATTTCAGCATTGGGAACTGAAGTGCTCAGTTTCAGGAAGTGAACAATTTAATTCTGTGTTACACAAGATCTGCAGTATGTATTTGAAACAGAGAAGGGATTCAATTAAGTGCGCAGAAATACAGCCAAACTAGGGGAAGATTAGAGGTTTTCCAAAAGCCCACTGGTGATTTGCCTTTTGTTTTGTTTTTCTTTTTCAATAAGCAAAGCTTGAAGTCATTTGCATCCCACAACAACTGGATTTTTTTAATGTCTTTCAGACTTGTGTTACAGCTTCTGACTTTCTGCATCCTGTGCTGCGGCTCCATTTATGAAGCACTACCAATTTAATTTCCAGCAGCATCACACTTTGCGGATAGATCCTTCAGCAAGGCCCCATGCTGAGTGTGGTGCTTCTCAATGTGAATAATGGGACCCGCACCATTAGAGAAGTAAGCCATTCCGTTGACCCCATCACAGGTTAATAATTCAATATTACAAGAGAAAAGTAGACCTGTTACTGCAGAAACATGCTCTGCAAAGTCTACATGGAGAAACAAAGAGAAAACCACACAGCAGCAAGGGAAAAGCCTACCTGTTAATAAGCATATTTTATAGGATCCTTTCCTCCAGCGCTGACACAAAAACAATAGAGATCTCATGTCTTGTTAATAGCTCTGCCTTCAGGGGAATGAAAAGGAAATTTCCTAGCAAAGAATAAGCCTCATGGCAAGTTCCTTTCAGGCATATGGACTCAGGAGATTGAAGTGTTTTTTCCCCTCAAATGTTTTCTTAAGTATTTACATAAAGAGTTGTCAGATCAGCATTGTACACCATCTTTTACAGGCTGTGCCACCAGCAATAAAGCTGTATGCTGCCAGAGCATGGCTGCTCAGAGCCCCTTAGCTTTCACTACCGAATCCATCTCCTGCATCTCTCTTCCCTATCTCCTCAGCACTTTCACTTGGACCAATATAACATATCTGTTTATCACCACCACTATTCTATGTCTGAAACTATCTATGAGGATATGTGTTCTCATAAGAAAAGAATAAATGCATTAGACTAACGTGATTCAGTAGTCGCAAGCTGTATCTCCCAAGTCGTCTCAACAAAACACGGTCAGCTTTTACTGAGCTCACAGCCAATGATACTCACAGGGTTGTTTTGCAAGTGACTGACAAAGTGCTGTGTTGTGAAGCCTGGCATACAGGCAGGCTTTGTGTAATGCTGGCTATTTATACCACCTCTGAAAACAATTCCTTTGTTGTACTAATGAGCGTAGGGGTATTGCCAAGGCAGGTTGGAGGCTTTATTTCAGAAGCCGTGTGCTCGCACAGCCATGGCCAGCAGCCCTCCCCATGAAGCTCACCGCTGCCTCTGCTATTTCCATGCACAAAGACCACCATAAAGATGACTTCTGAAAAAAACAGGTTTACTTGCAAACTATCTCCCATAAAGTACCAAAGCGTGGACTCCAGTGTTTAGTGTAAATATATTACTGTCTTATTCCAGGAGGCATACTGTGGCCCGAAGACATCCATGAATTGACGTTTTCCCAGGTTTTATTTTTAATGAAGCACTAAACACTGTGGCAACAACGTGATAGATGAATGGCAAAGTAAAATAATTTGCTTTCTTATCAGATGAGGCATACGACTAAAGAAGCACATGACCTTACTCTTCTAGAGTAAATGCACTTTAAAATTGTAAAGCTCATGGATAAAATGGGAAGTTGTCAGAGAAAATAGTAGGAAGAAATTGAAGCAGTTGTACTTCTGCAGAAGCAGATCTGATTCTGAGAGAAGGATGAAAACACAGGGAAGAGTGTTTTCTAATAGTTAGGAAATGAGGGACCAATTCCCTACTCAGAGGGCTCCGGACCCCCCATGCAGACTTGTTTGCGTTTTTCAAACCCCTTGGTGCATCCATACCCCATAAAACCAAATTAATATAGTGCTGTGAAACAAATGACAGATTTAGGAGGTGCTGAGACGCTTAGGTAACAGGGACCACAGAAGCATCTATCTGACATAGAGGAGAAATACAACTTGTCCCCGCTGGCATTTTGCTTCTGTGTGGGAGTGTAAGAAGAGCAAAGATCTGTCTTTAAAAAGATGCCTGTCTGCACTCGCTCCTTTGAGTTGTGTGATAGTTGTGCTCAGCCTAACGGTGGGGTGTATGTCACTGTCGTTAAAAGAAGAGGAACTACCTCATGCCCCAAATCCTTACGCTTAGGGTGTCGTCCTCACTCGAGCCCTAGGTATTGAGTTGGAAAGTACCCAGTGTTTCGTCACCCCCAAGCCTGACTGCTGTATGGAGACTTATCCCCAGCCAGGAGGTCAGAGATGCGTGGATGACGTGCTGTGCCTGAGCACGCCTGCGCCTGGGGCCTGCAGCACTGCCCTCAGAGCCCTGAGCAACGCTCCTTCAGGCCGTCCATCCAGAGGCGATACAGACTGACAGCTTCCTATTCATTTCTTATTCCCAGCGCCAGGCAGGCAGCTGCTGACCGCCAGGGGCTGCCAGAGCAGAGCCCGGCCCACGCTCCCCTCAGAGGCCGCAGCCCGGGATGGAGGCCCTGCCCCCTGCCCTGTCTTGGTGGAGTCAGCTCGCCGCAGCCCAGAGCAAAGGTCCCGGCATTCGGACGTCGCTGATCTCTCCGATTTCTCTACAGGCCTGCTGAGCCTGTTTATTCTGTGAATTTTCCTGCTCAGCAGTCAGGCTTAAGATCCTCTACAAAGTGCTGCAAACTGATACTTATATATTATTTCTGCCTAAAGGATGCAGGGAATTACCTGACCAGCAGGTGTCCAGTGTTTTTTCACATCTAGCAGGCAGAGCCTGCCCAGTAGTTTCTGTAGTCTCTTCCAAGGCAGAGGTACCCAGGAGTAACAACAGCCACTGCTCAGCTGCCTGCACCTTGTCCCAGATCTAGTTCAATTTACAGTATAGTTTTTACTTGTCCATTTTTCAACTACCTCCCACCATGCATAATCAAATTACTTTTCTTTCCCTCATTTGATTTCCTCAGGTAAAAACACACACACTTCTGCCTGTCAAATGCTAAGGAGGGCTTATTAGGATCAGTCATAAAAAATCTATATACTACCTGCAAATAATTGAAATCCTATTTTCAGCTTTCTAGACGCATAATTCACTGTGCTGCTCAGCAATCCAAATCGCAGCCATTAAAACCTTTGATCCTGAAGGACAACAAAGGAGAAAGCACACTTTCTTATCTCCTCCGCATCAGTCTAGTTGGAAATATGAGGAGATGACACCAGAGGTCTTTGCAGCCTCAAATAGATAGGTAAAAAGCACTCTGACCCACGTAAAGAGTGGGAATGAAATTGAAATCGTTGGAGAACAGCCATTCTCTCATGTCAAATGCTTCCTCAGCACCCAACAATCATGCTGGCATAAGCAGAGAAGTCTCTGCAAGAAAACAAGTACCATGTAACCTACTGAGATTTCTCCTCGAGCATCCTACCTAATGTGGAAACGTAAACAGGTCTTTATATGTGTAAATTTATATCTGCAGGTAAGGAATTAGCAACCTGAACTCTAGCTTTGTATTGTAGATCCTGCAAGGCAAGGGAAACTGCATCTCACTGCACTGGGAAATCGCAGTTTCTTTTATATTTTCCAGCAAACAAAGTGAGAATGTGTTCCAAACCTGGATTTAAGTTCTGAACAATCTTGAGTGCAGTGGCTGCTTACAAAGCCTGTGCACCTTTGCTGAAAATCAGGCTTTAATATACACTTGTTTGTTTATTTATTACAAGGGTAACTTGCTAGCAGCTCTAGGAAGACATTGTAGCAAATATTGTTTATCTAGGCTAGTACAAAAATAAATAGTTAAATGTAAATTCAATTAATTATTTATTGTACAAAAGATAAGTCTAACCCAATTTAACAAAGAAAGAGAAAAATATTTACTCCTGCCAATTCAATATCTTAAGCTGATCGTAACCTCACCGAGGTTTTTAAAGTGCTTATTTTTGCATTCCTCTGAAGTTGTCACTGATTATCCTCAGTTCCCCCACCTTCCACAGTGATCCTGCAGCAAAACCTGCCAGAGCTGGCTTAGGCCCAGTAAGCAGGGCAGGGGATCCAGTCACAGCTGAAGGACAATTAGCGGCTGTAGGCACAAATCACTGGCACTGGAGACCTGTGTTATCCAGAGCAGAGTTCAGGAGACTCTATGAGTTCCACCTGTGGACTGGGAGGGATGTGAAGCCATCGGCCAGCCTGTTACCCAAAAACTATTACTACTGTATAATAAAGCTTTTTATGACATTTTTCTAGATAGAGAATAGCACATCTTTGGTCCTGCCTACAGTGCATCTTTGGCGGAACTGAAGTATCTGAAATGTTAGGATTGTGCTTTTCTTTGCAATAGTCATTTATAAGGATATTGTGATCTCCAAGCATGGATTTCTTGTGCCTGAACAAATCACATTTCCACCAACAAGCTGTTCTCAAATTCTTTATCTAAAAACCTCCTATTTTTCACCTGGTCGTAGCTCAGCTGAATTATGGTGCTTTGGTTTCATAACTGAAACTTTTGTACCCGCCTTGCTTCAGAGCACATGTGCCCATTTTTCCGGAAAAGATTAAATATTTCCATGCATGCCAGGGCCTTGAGTTGCTCCCGGTTCTGATGTGCATTTGTTTCAAACATCTCCCACAGTGATTTTGGGAAAAGAGAGCTCAGGAAGCCAGGCTTTACCCCAAATGAAACCCCAATTTGCTCTGTGCCTGGTGCGGGGGCTGTGCCCTGCTGCAGCGAGCCCCCAGCTGTCACCCCAAAGTCCTGGGTTACATCTAGGGAACAGATGCTGTCAGTCTGTTCGCAGTGAGCAACACTTCGTCCTGCGAGCAGGTTCTGCTTAGGCAGCAGGTCTGCTCTCAAGCTGTGGTACCATACTGTGATGGAAAAGGGATGAGAGTTAGCCTCCCTCTGTCATATCTGCCCTCCTCTGCACATTGACACTGCATCTTATTTCTAACAGGGAAGTTATAAGTACTGCTTTGGAAAGAAAAACCTGCAGTTTTTTTTCATGTTTCTTAAGAAAAGTTTTGGTCACCTTGATGTGAAAATTTACCTCAGCTTCTGAGAAGCTCAAAAATAATAACTACACATCTTTCCAAGTTGAACAAAATGTTCCATTCAAATCTAAAATTGCATGCCCTACTTTAGAACTTAAATGTCTTTAAAAACAAGATAAAAATACCTTTAGAAAGTAAACACTGAACAATTAAAAAACTGGAATTTATTGCAAAAGGTGTGGACAGCCCTGACGCTTTGCAGTTTTTTCATTTCTTTTCACTGAATAAATTTATCATGATACAGTAAGTTGAATATCAGCTTTGAAATTTGAAGTATTCCGTGATATTTCTGAAACAGTCCATAAGAAATGTTTTGCTGCTATCTGATGCCCAGGGTAGACAAGTTAATACAAAAGATGCATTTCTGAGAACTGCCTTACAAATATAAAGTGGTGGATAGAGCCTTGCAGTTACCAAGGGCACGTGCTGGATCCACCATCATCTGCATCCAAAGCTCAGAGCTGCAACACAACCCCTGACCCCTGCAATACAGCAGCAGCCGCTCAGCCCTGACAGGGTGTCCAGAGCAGGGAAACCCTGGGCAGAAAATGAACCCACCCAAATCCATCGGCCAGGAGCTGAGCACAGCCCAGAGCTGGAAAGGAAGATTACAGCACTCATGGATTTCATTGGAAGCAAGTCGCTCTGAAGAGATATTGAAGACAGAAAAATCTGTTACATGCAGCAGGTTTAGTGGCATTAGAAACAGGCAGTACATTACAGTGGGATTACGAGGAAAACGGCAAGCTGCAAGACAAGATCATTCTGAAAGTTGAAGAGAGAAAAAAAATCTGTACCTCTTCCAGCAGCTTAGAAAAGGCACTTTCTTCTGCAGGCAAATATCTGCCAAGTGAGAGCACTGATCACGGTGAGGCAGAGCTACATAATGCAGCTAAGTCAAGTGAATTTGAACAGTTAACAGCTGGACTAATTAGAGAGCGCAGTATTATTGGTATAACTGATAACCAGGACTAAGCAAGGTTATTTTGCAAGTAATAGATTTGACTTTGCAAAGAACAGTGGATATTTGCAGAGCTAATGAAAACTGCGCTTCCCAAATTAAAGTGTGAGCAAGCAGGGAAAAGAACTGGAGTGCATCTAATTAAAAACGCATAGCAAGGCAGGAAGACAGAATACAAGGGTAAACAAGCGGCAGACACCAGGCTTATTTGCGATAAACGTGGTTGGGAGCACGATGCAACTCAGAGGTGCCCAGCCCTGGGGTGCAGCAGAGCCCTGGCACCGCAGGACGCACCCTATGCAGTGACTGCTGCACATCTCTGCGCTGAGCAAACAGCCCGTCAGGCTCCAGAGCTGGCAGCCCAGCGTCTTTGCTGAAACCAAACACATTAGCAGTGTCTCCAAGAGGTTATTGTACAGCTTACACAGCTAATACTTAAAGAGTTTGCGTTTTTGCATGCAAATAAGCTTTGATTTAAACTCATTAGCATTTCCTTCTCGCAGCTCTGAGTTATTCTTAGACTCCTTTCTCTTGGAGGAATTATGACTTATTTATCTGACGGAGCGACTACCATCTCCCATCTCATTTTCGTAATCTAACACACCCTTCTCAATTCTCAGCAGCTTTGTTCGACAGCTACCTACAGCAGGGAACGAGCCAGGGAATGGCTGCGGGGCGCTTCTCAAACCTCCCTGTGTGCTTTGGTCCTCCAGGTTTGCATGGCACAAGCACAGCACGGGATCCTTCATCATCTCTCCAACACTCTGTTTACAGGTACCTCCAACGGGAATCATATTCAGTGTACGGAAGGATATATACCTTAAGCCCTAACATACATTTTCATTATGGGCAAATTGCTGGGAAAAGGTGCTGACTAATTTAGCAGCTGCATGGAATAAAGGTGTGCCGACCACTTGTTGATATTTCCTCTTTAGTTATGGAAACAACTTCTGCACTGTGATAGCAATTAATACGGTTTTTCAAAAAGCAGGAGTCCATCTTATATCAGTAATGAATGGCAGCAAAAGTGTTCTCATTGTCTCATATTGTACCAACAGGCCATCCCTGAAAAGCGACACAATTTAAGAGGACGAGAAGGAATTTTCTCCATACAGTGTATGAAATTAATTGCCATGAATGTTATTAATAACCAAAACATACCCAGATTCTAAAAGCTGGTCATCAACACGGTTAACAAAAGCATTCAGGATATATCACGATATGACTTTGTCTTTTTAGATTTTAATAAAGCAACATGCATTTATTTTGAGCCTATTTAGCTAGAAAATTCGACAAGCGGCATGAAGCCTCACACACCTGTGTTTAGAGCCACCTGTTCAACAACTATGAATGAAGATGGAGTGGCTACCATCCCGAACTGGCATGTTGCAGACACCACCTTCCTTCCAAAGCACGTGGTTCCAGCTCCTTGTCAAAGAGAAAACGTGGAAATGGAAGACTACGTGTCTGAAGCAAATGATTTCCTATACCCAGACCAGGAAAAAGTTGGTGATATCCCCACAGCAAACTCATGCACCACGGTACATCCCATTTGTCAGGTGTGGGAAATACTAAATGAGAGCACTACCTATGCTGGGTGATTGACTAATAACACTAATGTTGCCAGACTGAAACAGCTGTAAAATCATTATGCATATCTAGTTTTATTTAACCTAAACTTATTTAAATTGTAAGATTGCTGGAGAGCGATAGTGAGGCTACAATTCCCTCATGTGATAGGGGAGTCTTTAATGCAAAATGAAGTCTTATCTTATTAAGCATAATTTTTATCATATCAATGACTTACTTAGATTAGTAAATGTTGTTTTACTAAAATTGCAAGACAGCTCCTGATAGGAAATCAGATTATGTCAGTTCATTTTCTCCATCAGCTTTGCAATATGGCAAAAAAAAAAAAAACACACAAGGATTTCATATTAACATATGGAAAATGCTACAATTTCTCTTGTAATTAGACTTGACTTGCCTTTGCTACTGACTCACAAACATCGGCTTGTGTACTCCTAGAAAAAGCCGTGTTTCCAGTTCTAGATATATATACAGGAAAAAAACTTAATTTTCCTTAGTTTATGTAAAAGTGAAGAATTTTTAAACTCTGTCACTGAAAAGTTCAGAGTAAAGTATGTGTCTTTGAATATTTGTCAGGGGCATTTTAAAATTACTAGGGTTGTCTTCCCAGCTAGTGGAGTTGGAAATGTTAAGGTCTTTGGGAATATTAATTCTTTTTTCTTTTTTTTTATTCCCTGATTAAATTCAGTTAGATTTCACCAGGTTTTGACACTTGGTGACTTCAGCCCAGTTTCTGCTGTTTTCCCTTAGCTGTTCAAAACCACTGGGCCGTGAGTCTGTGGGCCACTGCAAAGGTGACTACAGTTCACAGAGTGAAAATAAGTGCTGAAGATTATGTACTTACTGAAGGTCAAGTTCAAAATTGTGTAAGTCCATTTCTATATAGCTATCTTAAAGTTACTTTAAAGTCGCATTTAAAGTCGCAGATGCTCCTCATAGTGAGACGCTTGTCCATAGCCTGGTATGCCAGGATTAGGTCACAATTGCAAACATCGTTGACAGCACTTAGAGACTGATTCAGTCCCATAAAGTCAGGATCAACGCTGCTTCCTTCCCCCCCCAGCTCATACAGTTCACTCCCTATTTGCCAGCTAGATGTTCCATGTGTCCAGTCTGACCAGCTGAAACCCATCTGCTATTAGCAATAGGAACGAGATGTTAATACTGCAAAACCATCACAATGCAATTACAGCAGATCCAGCAATATTTAGCACTCTGAATTTATATTCACAGAAGTCTCTGAGAGCTGTACTCATATTGCATAAAATTTAGATATCAGATCCAGGCTTTAGTTTTCATATAATTTACTCTCACCTACTAATAGTATTATTTTGAATAATTAGTTACAATTCAGCCTGAAGGTCTCAATTTGCATTTAACCAGCAAACTTCTACAAGCAGCACACACCAATGGTTTTAAATGTCACAGCAATGCTCAATCATGTAAGACAATGCATAAAAATACTCAAAAATATTTCTAATTGAAAATGCAATTGCTTTACTTACTGCCTAAACTGCACCGCCATGCAGTTTGCCCAAGACTTCCAATTTATACCACAGCCGTAGAAATTGCTGTATATACACAGTTCCCCTGGGCTGGACTGGGAATTGCTTGTTTGGGGAATAGCTTCCCCAGCACAGAGGTCTGAAGCCATCCAGCAAAGTCCTTAGGACACGCCATGCACACAAGATTCAGAGTTTGGGCCAGCGCACACAGCTCCCACATCAGCCCAGACACAGGCTTCCTTTACAAAAAGTACTGGTCACGACGTAAAAACTTTTAAAACGTACCAAACCACATTAATTCCTCATTCTGCAGTAAACTTGATGCGCTGCCTGCCCACACTGCCATGGCTGTTTGCTTCCTTTCCAACCTGACTGTACACAGCCGCAGCTTGCAGACACCTCCTGCTGCAGCTTTACCAGCTGAACTAAAGAGCTTTGCACTGTCAGGTATTTTCTGTGCGTTCAGACACTTCTATACCATCTGGATAAAACGATACTTAGGAAGCCGAGATGTCTTGCAGGTACTTTGATGAACCCTATCTGTATGTTCTTTTAAAGACATATCTGTGAGGAACAGCAGGTGCCATATAATGGTTGGACTTGATGATCTTACAGGGCTTTTCCAGCCTCTACAATTCTACACGTGCCCCTCTCTCCCTTCACTCTGATGTAGGTGTCTGTCCATCAGTGGAGGGAACAAGTCCTTGAACTGAGAAGTGTAATTAAGTGAAATAATCTTTCTTTACTGCATCTTTCAATTCTCCACTCTGGCTTTACTATTCCCTGGAGAGCTTCTTTTTTTACTACTCGTGCTACCTTGTCTAGAAGGCTTCATAAATCACCTGCTGATGAACCGAGAGATCACCTGTAGCTGTTCCTGGCCATTCGCCTTTAGCAGCAATATGGCACTGCACGATTGTATTTCAGACACAAAGTAGAAAGCAGAATTCTAATAATTAATCATAAGAGTTTATAATCTCATCATATGGCTCATTTGAAAGCCAGAGTTAAAAATTAATAACAGCTCAAACAGAGGAGAAAATTCTTATTTCTGATGTTGTCAACCTTCAGCAATACTAAGAAACCTAAGAGCTGCTACAGCTGGTCAGACTAAGGATATATTTAGCAAGCTTCTGCTCTGTGGCAGTGATGATTATGAAAGAATTTAATAACATGGCAGGTAAAGAATAATCCCTCCTCTTGGAAATCACTAGCAAATTTTATACATTTTGAACTGTCATAGAAAAAGCATCAAGACTATGACCCAGGAGACTCAAAGTTGATTCATGCTGCTACCACATTTTCCCCTATTCTCTCTGCACTTATTTCTGTGTCCATGTCTGTAAAAAGGTGATAACAACACTTGCTATACTCCACATGCTTTTTTTTAAATTTCAAACCCTATCCGCAGGATGCAGAAGGTCCATGTGAATGGAGTGCACTTCACTGGCTAGGTCCGAAGTCATAGTCAGATAGCAATCTATCACAACACAGTATAATAATGGCAACAACAACAATAGCTACTTTAAGAGTAATTAAATGGTAGAGCATCGAGGGAAATCTGTTTCCTTCGCCCACCATCAGAGCTCCGTTTCCACGTGCTCGCTGCCTCCCAGCCCTTCCTTGCTGCCAGCCCTACGGAAGACGAGATGGCTTTTCCCATCGGAGATGCAAGCCTTGGCCAGCAGAGCCTGTCCCTGGGCACTGCTCTTATCTCAAGGCGTTGAAAGCTATTGTAAGACAGGGCTGAGGAATCAGATGAATTCCAGACTGAAGAAATTACATGCCTACAGCGCATCGTACGGTTAATAAAAGGGAAAAAATGAAGTACGGGTCCCATAAGTTTTCTCTTTTAAAGCACAGACACCTATAGTTTATGAATTAGTAAGCCCTTTTCATTTCTTAGTCCATGGGGAATTGCTGTTTCCTGAACTGTTCCTTGTCTCGCTGTGCTTTCTTGTAGCTTTTATTTTAACTGTTTGTTTCTCTTCATTGCATTTGAAGAAAAGTTCTGCAGAGGAAAATGCTGTCTTCCTCACCCTGCCAAGGCCAACTGCCAGCAGCTGGCTTTGGAAGAGACAGAATCATCACAAAAAAACTGGAATGATTTTCAGTTTCCACATTGCTCACTGATAATATTTAAACCTTGCTGTGTACCCCCTGAGATGTGCCAATACCTACATTTTCTTTTATGCTTTCATTGAGACCACATGGAGAGACTCTGGCAACATCTCTCCAGTTTTCCCACCGTGTGGGACAGCTGATTGAAATTTTTTATGTACAGATATAACCTAGATATTTTAAGCCCTTTTAAAATGACAAATAGGTGAAAAGGGCATTTAGTCTAACTGGGAACCAGCTTCTTTCTCATGTATGGACAGTATCCGCATCAGAAGCCCACCTAGACCAGAATGAGATTGAATGTTCTGAACTGAGTAGATAAAACACAGCTGTACCTGGGGTTGGTCCACATGCATAACACCATCACTGACTCACAACCTGCCATCCAATGTGTAGGTGAATGTTGCCTAGTAGTAAAGGTTGCACTGAGCATAGCAGAGCTAATTCTGTTCCATTGTGCACTTTGATTCCTGTGCAAGTGACTGGATAAGTAATATCTCTGATCTTTCTAGTAAGAGGCTCTATCAATACTTTCAGAATGACTAATAGCATTTAACTCTCAGATTATATTTATAAATGGTTTCCACTTAATACATTGTATAGTTGACTTTAATAAGTACTTACTGCAGGATTGTAGTACAAATACGGCGCTTAGGCTGTGATAAAATGGTACTCCCAGGAATACTTACAACAATGAGTGGTTTGGCTAATGATAGAAAACATACATTTGTGAATGCTTTATTTACACAGCCCTCTGATTTATGCTATTTTTTTGTTTCTGGCATTGGGTAAAAAACTCCTTCCCAAACAGGCAAATCCTATGGGGAGACTGGATTGAACCTTTCTTTTTCGGTCTATTATTGAAGTGCATGTTTGACTTTGAGTATTTTAGATACAAAACACATCCACAATTCTTTCCTAAGCAAATGAGGCTTAATCTCTCTGTTCTGATCTCATTTACGCTAAGGAGCATCTCAGGTACTGACGCAGGTAAGGTGTTTAACATGTTCTGCATGTCAGGCCCTGCCGAGTGCCAGATTCACCTCCCTTCTTGACATTTGTTTCTTATCTCTGACAATTAGTTGTGCTGAAAACCTTGTTTGTTTTATTATCATGGAGGAAAGACAGCTTTGCACTCAGAGCGCTGCCTGCAAACTTGTCTTCTGCCTCTGTGGTGCAATGTATTTTATTAACCCTTTGGTCAGGCAGAACTTAAACATTCAATATTCCTGCTTTAAGATTTTTTTGATGTAAAGGCACGGATTTTCTTTCCCCCAGGATGAGCTCAGGTACGGTGGTGATGGCCCAGGCAAACATAACTTGAAAAGTTGATGAATCTCTTGAGAACCCGTCAGAATTACAGACTACATGGATGGAAGTCGTTATCTCTTATTACTAAGGGCAAGGTTGTTCAATATTTCTTCAGAAAACTGGGATTACTAAAGGGGGTCATAAAAAAAAAAATCCACCTAAAAACAGGAATAAAGATCTAATACTGTAGGTTAGCAATAGCAGTTTTATTAACAAACCACAGCCATTTTTCGTGCTGATTATATTTTTTCCCTGCCTGCCACAGCTGCTTTCTGTGCTGCATTGTGACTGCTGCCCTGCCTGCACAAGCTCTGACGCAGGGACATGAGTAGGGGATTCAGGATGGATCATTTTAAAGGAATGATGTGAAAAACAGCTTTATATGTTTTGAATCAAAAACACCCTCAAAAGGAAAAATGAAACAACCCGGTCTACATAGATCAGTTGTAATTGTTCTGATGTTTTGAGATTCCCTGGTAGGAAATGAACAACTCGATCCATTAATAACTTCGGCACAATTCCAGACACTTCTCAGTTTCTGCATTATATAATATGTAACATTTATTATACAAATTTGTTAAGCTTTCCTCTGTGGGCTGCTGTCTGGGTTTATTCTTCCCTAGACAGGATGCAGCTCCACATACACACAAGATCTAAGCTTTTTCACTCTGTTCAGGTTAAAAGGTTTTATCTCTGAAGCAGCTATTATCTTGAGAGAATAGCTCAGTCTTCAAGATGTTGCTCATTAACACCTGCCTATTAAAGTGTATGTTATATTAGACAGCAATGTAGTAGCACCACAGAGCACACACTGAATATTTGCTTTTTCTTTAAAAAGGCTTTTTTTTTTTTTTTTTTCCCGGTGAATTATAATTGTTCCCTATAGTTTTGTGCTTTGAATTCCATCCTGCCAGCTCCTATAACAAATGCAGCCCTGGAGGTCTCCCCTGAAGAAAAACTTCATTCCTTAACGCTTGAGAAGAATACAATGAGTCCAGCACTGAGGCATGGTGAGGCTGCACTGCTTTTTGGACATACACATAACAGACAGTGGCTGATGGGGTAGGACACGAGATCCACCACCTGATGGTCTTAGTGCTCACAGGTGAGGGCTTTTCCTTCCTGCGGAGAGAAATCCCCTGGAATCACTACAACTCTTTCCATTGACTGAAATAAACTTCAGATCAGGCCTGGCGTACAAAGGAGATATCCAAAAAGAAAACAATATGTGAAAAAATTCATTGCAAAGTGATGTTAGATGAGAAGAGCTGAAAGATGGCACCTGTGATCTTTCAAGGATCTCTTCAAAACCCAACATCCTTCATCTGCCTGAGAGTCTCATCTTGGGGAAGTTTCTAAGACAACCACCACGCACAGCAACAAAGAGATTGCAACAGCGGAGATGTTTCCTTCTGACATTGCTTTGAAAACAATTAGCCTAATTCTCTCAAAACTTGACAATTAATTCAAATTTGGTTGCTTTCAATCACTGGAATGAAAGCAAAAATGAGATAAGTATATCAAGTGCTGGTGATAAATCAGAAAACCTTCCTTCTGATCCCCAGGAATGGTGATTCCAGCTGGCTCATTTCCTCAGGGCCCACCCACACAGCTGGACCACGCTGCACCTTGCTCCCAGCACTGCACGCTGAATTGCCATGCACTGATCTCATTTCAGCAACTGAAAGGCAAAGAAAAAGGTGGTTTCCATAGGGAAGTGACACAGTGGTAATGACTGGTAGGATTTTACCATCCCAGGTTTTAATTGCAGGGCGAGGGATGGGGCGTTGCTGTGCACTGGCTGTGCCTTTCACATCGTTGACTTCACACCTGGGAGTGAAGGTGACACTTGAGGTTTTTGAAATGTGGAACAGAAAAATACAGCCAAATATCTAAGCAGCTAAAGATTTTTAAAGGATTTCTAAGACTGAAATTTTTCTGTAAGTCTCAAATGGCCCGTCTGCTTGCCCTGCAGAAGGAGACATTTTAATCGCTGCATAGGAAAAAGTGATTGTGGGAAAATAATTCCTTTACTCTTCTAGATAAATCAGAGGGGAAATTCTAGAGTTTTGTGTAAATGAATCGAGGGACGTGTCAAGTCAGAAAGTAGAGGAACACGAAAACTCCAAAACAAACTTCAAAGTGAAAGGCAATTTTGGTGTCACCTAAAAAGTATGTTGCAACACAGAGGAACGGGCTAGCAAGTATTTTTGGAGGTCTGTCTCTCAGTTCAAAACCAGCTTAAGACTGGCCTACAGAGACCTGATTTGAAATCCCTGGGGACCATCTAACAATTAAATGTAAGGTTCCAAACCGTCCCCTGCTCCACTCTTTGCCTCTGTGTTGGGGCAGCCAGAAGAGCCTGACTCTGTTCTCCCCCTGGTCTCCAACAAGAGAAAGGCAACTTGCAAAATTCCTGAGTTTTTTCTCTCTCAAGAATGTAAACCACTAGCCGTGGAAATAAAAGAAAACATGTCAAAGGCAAGCATTGCTCTTTGAATAAAGCAAACACACCATGATTAATTTACTTTCTTGTTAAGTTGACAGTAGAGGTCGCAGAGGAAGACAACAGAAAATCCCATTTTCTCAGCTTGGTTTCAGATTGTTTGGGGAGGCCACTCTGAGCAGCACAAAGGTAATCACCTGTCTGGGCAATGAAACATTACCTCCAATTACTTGCAAGCTCTGGTCACTTTTTGTACAGGTTCTTCATTGCCATGTCATGGAAACCACTGTGAACATTTTCACCTTTGCAAATATTTTTCCTGAGATGTTGGATTCTATGCATTTCCTTTTCCTCCATGTCTTCTCATTCCACTATAATTGCATTCCTCCTGATAGAAATTGTCTTCTTTAAAGTGTTTCTCCCTTTATTATTGCATAGTAAAAAAAGAAAACAGAAGTGGGAAAAACACCAAAGCTGCCATTTATTTTAAATGGCTCCTCTAATCCATGCTTTTTTTCCCCACTTTGCTTTTACATTCAGCATAACCTTGTTGTTTAAATATTGTATCCTTTGAAAAGCTCATCCCTACAACACTCTAACAATTAATGTGAAGTACTAGCTGTTTCAGTGCTTCCTAAGCTTGCTTTCAGCCCTAATCTTCCATCCCTTTCTTCAGCTATGCCTGTTCTCCACACTCCATAAAGCCTAAAGACTAGAAAGAGCATTAAAGCAACACACATATTTTTACATTAAAAATATGAATGTAATATAGGTATTGGATCATATCATTGTGATTTTCATACATGGAATGTATTCAACATATTCTAAAAACACAAGAAAAATCAAAATTTCCAGCAACTTTATAACATTGTTTATGTATAAGCAGAAGATGGATGCTTCTGATCTGATTTTCATTGTCTAGCTGGGTTTTATCTGAAGAAGAATGGTTTTATTTACACATTTTGAAAATGTGGGGTTTTTTTGTGATTTGGTTTTGTAATTGTCAATAAGAAATACTAGGGAAACTTTATTTCATCATAATGAGCTATGGAACTGGGTAGATTATTTTTGTCACTACTGCACTGCAGTAGTGATGTCTGTTTGTAGAGAACCAGAACACTTCTTTGATGCGGGTGCTTTTAAATAACTTAATTGCAAGGCAGATGGTAAGAAACAAACAAAAACCCCTCATGAAACAAAACAAAAAAAACCTGCATAAAGGTGGAAAATTGCTTGAGGAATGCTGTGGTCTCACGGGGAGAAATTGTTCTATTTGTAGCTGGTAACTGCAGAATCCAAGTCTGTGATTAGCCTTTAATGTAGAAGAGGTATTACGATGTAGTTGATGAAAACATGTCAACACAGCATGAGGAAAGAACAAGAAGGCAACTTTTTTCCCCAAATGAAAAGTTTCAGATCTTCAAACACACTCTGTATTCACTAGCAACAATTGAAAACACAAAAAAATCATCAGCCTTTGTATTCATACTGAAGCCTCCAAATATTTGTATCGGTTTTCCTCAGACTTGTTAACACTATGGGTTGCATCGCATCTTTTTTTTCATTAGGTTCCCAGTTTTACACACCGTGTGGTATCATGGATGAATCTGGTCACTGGGCCAACCAAAAGGATTGCTCTTCTTGAAGAGATGGGCAACACCGTTGGCACATCCCTCCAGGAGCAGCTTTGCTGCAGAAGTACCACATCTAGGAGTCTTACAGGGCTCCTGGCTACTGGAGAGGTCTCCTGCAACACGTGAAAGCTGTCCCATAGGGCCTCAGTGCCAGGTGTGCTACCTGCTTTAATTAAATTGGTGATAATTATTTTACGTACATACACAGAGAGAGCCGCTCCAAGTCAGAAAAAAACCCAAACCTGCCAGGAAACCAGTGTCATTCATTACCTACCCAAGACCCATCTCTTCTCAACATGCCAAAGCCAGCGTTGAAAAAAAAAAAAAAACTCCTATTCGTAGACAATATAAATGTTTTGAGGCAAAAATATCAGGTTGCAATCTATTGCAGCGAAGAACCACAACCCTGAGGGACTTCACCTCAGCCTGGGCTGCATGCTAGGAGCACATTACCCAGAAAACAAAGTTGACTGAATCTGTAATCAATAGGAAAGACAAGGTAGTGTGTTTTGTTGACAGATCATGGTAACGAGCCCTCCAAGAAAAGTAGTTTTCTGTGCAATGACTGTAAGAGTGAAAAAAAGTCTGAACTGAAACATTAAATTCTAATATACGCTCACAAATCTTTCGAATGATTCTAAAGTTACGTTCAGGCCCAAGCAGCTTTGCCTGCTGCACTTGGCTAAATTCAAGTAAATGTGGAGAAACTTTATGGGGATTAGAAGATCATTTCTTGGAGTCACAGAGATGCGCACTTTTCTGGATTTTGTTATGGTGTTTCGACAGCTCTTGAAAAATGCATGGTCACTAAATTCCTGCCTTATTCAGACGCAGGTGGGATCGTGGCATTGTGTGAGCACTGTGACTCGCGTGTTGCTCTGCAAGAAAAGGATAATTTTCTCTTTTGGGGAGAAGAAGAAAAGTACGTGTACTTGTAAATGTGCATCCTAGACTTAAATGTGGAAGGGTTTACAGATCCTTGAATAAAGATATTAAGGAAGCATTACAATTGTTATACGGGAGATTATGACCAATGGCAGTGAAATTAGTAACAGCTCTCTGTAGGGTTTTCCCTCTAAATTTCGCAACTACCAGATCCTAATCTCAGGTATATGTCATGCATACATTGTTTGTTACATGGAAAATGCTGCTGCAGTCCTGTCTGCATACACATTAGCAACGTGTTTTCTTCTTCTTCTGAGATTCTTTGAGATATACTGCCCTTCTGAGATTAAAATCTCGCCCTAAATCTTCAAAGCAATTACACAGACAAAAAGCAGCAATCTTCCTGCCATACAACTTCCAGTGAGTAGAAATCACCTGATCAGAAAGCGGTGGTAGATTATCAGCCCAGAGAAAAGGCATGATATCCAGCAGGAGTGATCAATACATGAACAAATATGCCTACCTTGATCTTGGTCCTCTATAAAGCTGTAGGAGTTTGTTGCAGATTTTAATGGAAAGACAATTGGACAATATAGATTCTTTTCCCCCCAAAAGGAAAAGGTGCATTTAAAGAGCTAAAGCAAAACAAAGGAAGAATGGAAGCAGAAGGAAATTCACACTTGCAGCCTGTTTTTGTTTTATTCCTTTGTTTGAAATAAAATGCTACTGATTTTCTGGTCTCTTTGAATACATTTTGGGTTGGTTTTCTTTTTTTCTTTTTTTTTTTTTGGCAGATTTATTGAAAAGAAATGAGTGAGCAGGGAGAACGAAGCTGCTTTTGAGGCCCTTAAGAATTGGAATTTTGGAAAGTATTGTACTTATTTTTATTTTGATTACTAGGACAATATAAAAAGGAATCAAACATTTTTACGAAGAAAAGAATATAATGAATCAATCCCCAGTCACATTATTCTGGCTTTGTTCCCATACGCACTAGTAATGGTATCCGTGATCACCAACATGGTACACTGGTAGTAATTACTTATTTTAAAAGATAGGGGACAAGATTTTTTAAATGACCAGCAACATCATGATTGCACAGCAATCAATAAGTGAGGGCTTTTTCTCTCCCTCTATTTTTTTTTTAAATTTAAAACTACCTCAAGGAGAGAATTTCAACCTAAACACACAGAGGGAGAAATGTTGTCTTTGTTGTCAACAGAGATAGGATTTCACAGAAAGGGATCAATGAACTCCTCATTTTCCAGGGTGGGCATTCAATTATGATGACAGAAGTCAGCATATTCTCGAGCCTAATTCATGCATAAATCACTTGATGAATTTGAATATTCTTCAGCTATCATTGCACACAGCAAGTGATGGATAAACTATACTCTGCAAAATGTCTTGTATGTAATCTAATAGAAAATGGGATATTCCAACACTGAAAGATTTCTTGTGACTCGTGCCATGAACAGCAACCAGAAACCTAGATACCTGTGAGAATATGGTTGAAAAATCCCTGAAACCTGGGCAAAAATTAATCTCTACTAAATTACAGAAGAAGAAACTTGAGGAATGCTTTTTGAAACGTTTACCAAAGATTACAGAAGACAAGCAGGTCAGAAAAGGATTAATATGGAAGAATTTTAGATTCTTAACATGATCCACACTTCCTTTATGCTATTAAAAGTAAATCCACTGAGGTTAACAAAAAATATTGCCTGTGAAGCTTGTTTGATTTTAAACAGAAATAATTAAGCACTGCTGTAGTTCTCTCAAGAAAGAAATCCTTCTAAAGATCAAACATCTCCTTTAAGATATAGAGGGGATTAAATGCTATTGCAAAAGTTTTCAATAACTACATTTGAAGCCATGAATTATTTATGTAGAAAAAGACCTGTAGCAGAAATGCATTAAAAAAAGAAAAAAAGAAAAAGAGAGAAAGAAAGAGAGCAAAGAACAACAAACATGTAGGTGACATTTAAAATTTCAGGTACAGAAGAAAGCATCTCTTAGTTTGTACCATAGCACTTAGCGGTAAGTGACAAAGTTATATAATACTAGAACATTAGAAAGGGACATTTAGATTTGTAATAAAATAATTGAAATGGATTTTCATCTACCAGCGTCCTCAAAAGTCATCACTGTGCACAATTTATGCTAACAAGATGGTTATTCTGCATTACAATAGACATTTTGATGCGCGTATACATTATTTAACATTATTTTGAGGGAAATGATGCTTAGCTAGACTAAATGCGAGACTGTACCTAAATCACCTCTTGAATGTATACACCAATTTGCTTACTGTAACTTATAACTTTCACTCCGTGTTGTGTTCAATATTCATCAAGTATTTTAAGCAGCTCTAATCTTAATGTGGGAGAAAATAATCGCTGATCTCACGGCAGGCATACCAGATACATACTGGTATATATATCCCAAACCACCATGGGAAAACATTCCCATGCGCTTGTTACACTTCGTCCACATCACTTTGGAAAAAAGCCTCCTGAAGACATGAACCTGGAGTCACCTCCTAGGCGATATGGCCCCTGACTTTGTAAGTAGGATTCTTCAGGGCAGTGGAACTGGCTAGGGATATTCTAGTTTAAAGCAAGCTTCAGGTCTGATTGGAAAGACAACTGTGGGGTCAAGGAACGAGCCACTTTTCTTCTGATTTCAGATTTGTGATTTCTTTCTGATTCAGATTTGTGTTTTCCTTCTCCCACAGAGCCCTTCTGCAAGCAGCAGGTCCCTATTTCTTAGGATGTTATGAAGATAAATACATTTACAAGGTGTTTTGATATACTCGTGTGTAAAATCTGTGGAATGCTCTCAGTAATTTTATTGGAATTAAAATTGGTGCTTAATTTCATTTCCTAAGATTTATATTTCTTACAGCTCTTTTTAAGGTTTCCAGAGGGAAAAAGAATTAAAGCTTATAAACCAAAAAAAAAAAGCATCTTTAATCTTTTGATTAAACTTTTGTTATAATGGTGAGGGCTACCACCTGAAAGGAAGGGTTTATTACTGAAATATCATTAGATTCTATGACTGACATACTTTGTATGTGCTATAAATTTCTCTCAGCTACTACGGATACTTAACTGTAATCCACATCTAAACCTCACATCTAATCAGTCAATGAATCAACTTATTAATCAGCATTTCACAAGCGGTCTTGATCTCCCTAAGACCACACCATGATCAACGATCCTGAAAGGCACTGAGATTTGGAAAGCCTAGGCAGCACAGGAGAGCTAGGATTTTTCTTTGCTCTTTTGACCTTGCTAAGTCTTGATTCTTCAGATTTGTCGGCACCAAGTCACATCAGTTCTGGGAATCCAGGAATCCCCTGGATTGTTTTTTTTTCTCAGAAACTGCTGGTGCACAAATGGCAGCTCTCCATCAGTAGGATGGACCCTAGAGCCTGCAGAGCCAGCCTGCCCATCACAGCTGCCTCTATTCAAGCAGCATCACTGGTGCTCACAGCAGAGAGCAAGCACTGCTGTGCTTTGGACACATTTGATGTCCTGCAGCCAGATCATTCCCCAAAGCCCGTAGACCTAAAGCAAACTACCACAAGAGTGGTACATTTTATTCTATGGCTAGGACAGCTTCAGACAACCTGAACGCCAGAGCTCACAAAAGGAGAAGAGCCATCCTTGTCAAGTCCTGTGACAAATGTAACTCGGCTGGCTGGAAACCAACCTAAATGGGTTTGATTTCAAACACCACGCTTTTCACACCAGTGTCAATAGACACGTTTGGAGGCTTTTTCTCCTGTGGGACTGAGAATGATAAAACCCGTTCATGAGAAGCACTTCAGGAACAATGTGACTCCGTATGTAAACATCCTCTTTGTTTAGGTGCAGCTGCAGCCCAGGCACACACTGTGCTCACGGAAGATGGCAGTGAGATGCTTTCCCTTCAGTCCCGCACAGCACTAATGGCTGACCTGCACACAGGTCTGATATTTCAACAGACTTGCTCCTCAGAAACCCGTAGAGGATAATTAATCAGTTTCCATAAACACAGCAATAACACCTACACATTTCTTCACTCTGTTATTTCATACTCCAGGTTATGGTGAATGGCCTAACAGCTTCTACATCAGTACTATCCGTTCTTGCAACAGCTAAGGAACGTGGTTCAGTGGGCAGCACTGGTGGTACACATGGACTGTTGGACTAGATGATCTTAGAGGTCTTTTCCAACCTTAATGATTCTGTGATTCTTTTCTATGACTCTATCTGCTTTCTAGCTCATCGTTACTATTAATCTGTGTTTTTAAGTTTGCATGCCTCCTCCCCAACACCGAACAACAGCATTGCTATTTCTGTCCTCAGCAGTGTTGAGAACAGATTGGATGTCACTTCCACCCATTCCGTTCTAATTTTCTGTCAGTGTCAGGAAAGAAGAAGTCGGAGTAGACAAGAGATGAACTGCTCCCAGTGACCAAAGGGTGCTGCTTGGTGCCCAAGAGTGCCAGTTCCATGGTCTCCATCATGGCAATGGAGGGCAGTCATCAATATTGTTAGCTTTTGGGACTCCCTTTGTTGTGACAGTAATGACCTCTAGAATACTGACCTTTTCCAGAACAAGGTTTCAACCAGAAATCCAAATTACAGACACATATTACTAGAGATAAAGGAGTAAATCCACTACTGTCAGTAACAATGGGTATTTATGCACAGGAGGCTCTGTAAGGGGCACTGGCTCACCTTGCACCAGGGACTCACAGGACACAAAGCTGGGTGAGGAGCCCCCGGGTGCCTTGCCCACTTTGCTGTTACAGCACAGCAGCCTTTGAGAGTCATCACCTCCAAGTGCTTTTCTTTTGCAACCTTTGTTTCTCCTTCTGTGCACACAAATGTTGCTCCTACTAACAACATTTCTTTGCCCTTCTCATAGCATGCCTGAAGCCATGCAACTAATCACTTTGTCTAAAGACGGGTTTGCTAGTGAAAGGCCCCAGCAACCACACTCTCTTTCTTGAGATACAGTTTTATTTCTACAGTTCTTAACTTCATTCTTCACCAGACATCAGAAAGTGCAAATAAAGATCAAGAGTTTAAGTAAGGAAATTTTCCCAACGGTAGCTGGAGTGATCGTTTTCCCCTGAGTTCAATTACAGGAGTCTGATGTGTTCTTAATGAGGGATTTTGGTATACAGGCTGCACAGTGCCCTCTCTTGTTTTACCTTTTTCTGCTACCTTTAGACATCTCCTGTTACTTCAACAGGGATAGTATTAGTAAATTAATTATTAGAAGACTATACATAGCCTCAAGGATTATGTAGAAGCTATTAGCAGCAATATGTAGTGGATAATATATGCTGTTTACCAGTTGAAATAGCAATCAGGCTGATTTAGGCTATCAGCCCTCGCGCAGCACAAGGCAAAATTAAAACGAGCAACTGGGAAGTTAATTTGAGATGTTTGCTTTTTCAATACAGTTTACGCACCAAGATGAGAAAAATGGTGCAACAATTGCCACAAGCAAGTTGAAACTAATAGTATTAAGGAGATGGGAACAACTGAACGTGATATATAGATCTGTATATGGAAAGTGATCTTGTTAAATCATTCTTGTCCTTTCTTATGTAAGGAGACCACGGAACCAGGAAGGTTTGTCAAGGATTAGTTGCACTGTTATAAGTCAAATCAATATGGTTGGGTTGAAGAGTGGGTGGCACTTTGTGTGACTTCACACAGAAGATGCAATATTTTTTAGTGGACCAGGTGCAGGGCTGACCCTGCCAAAATGCAACATTTCACAAAATCATGTGCTTAGAATAGCAGTGGCATGGGCTGAAGGCAAAACGAAAAAGGATGTCAATCTCTGGATTTTAGTGCTCAACACTGAAACCAAAAGGTGGTGCCTAGAATCAAGCCCAGGAATACAGAACAGCCTATAAAAGGAAGGAATGCTCCTCGTCTCCTCACGCATCCTTTGCCGCACAGTTGCACCTGCACCGGGTATGGAAGAAGCAGCACAAACTGAGTGAATGCTTCACCCAATGGTTTTGTTCTGAACCGTTCTCTTTCAGTAAAAATACACAACCGCCCCAAGACAAGCTCTTATTTCACGCAGGTAACACAGCTAAGCTATAACCTTTCTGACATTTAGGGAGGCTGATCACTGGCAGTAAGTGCTTAACAAGCAGGGATTTGATTGCGTGGCATGAAGCCTGCATAATTTATTTTTAATAGTCTGACACAATCCGTCGCCATGTGGGAAAGATACAGAAGGATTTGGATAGCGGAGAGCACCATCCACACAAGGATTTACACAAATGGTTGAGTTACAGGAGGAGTGGTGAGGCATTAAGCTACTAGGAACCATTCAAAGAAGAGCATAATTTGAGAACGGGAATGGGCTAAATACAGTCATCATAAAAAGTCCATGAAAATCAGATGATTCAATCCCTTTCTAAAAATATAATTGTAACTGACTCCAGTAAAGCAAAAACTGTCTTACTGTGCTGCTTTTTATAACATTTGCAATTTGTATCAGCCCTGCTGATTCTGTAAACATCTCTAAGCAGCAGAACAAACATGCTGCTGGTTGACATGCACAGCAAACTTCCCATCAGTTTTCCCTGCCATTTTGGGAAGACCATGAACAACAACAAAAAAAAACCAAACCCTTCCTGAGCTGAGACTTGTTCTTCACTAAGCTGCTGCCTTTGCAAGATTTATCCTTGTAGGCTTATATGCACCCCCGAAACAGATGAGGGGTTTAAAATGGAAAGACAGACTGATCCTTAATTACAGTACCTCTTATTACAATTCTACAAGGCAATAGCAATGAGAAATTACCTTGTGGGATACAAAAACTAAGCTACGTGATTTCATTCTAAACGTAAGTGATGGTCTGCTTTAAGAGAGTGTAGTTTTAATTAAGCTGATCTTTGAAGGGGAAGTTGATGGCATTACACAAAGATCTCTGTTTTTCCCCATAATAAAGGTTGGTATAACTTTACAAAATTCAATTATTTCTATCCAGTGCTGCGTAAGAAATATTTGGGAAGTGACTGAAACAATTCTTAAAGCAAATTATACCACTGTCAGAAAATAAGAGATCAGTATGTCAAAACACAAGGGTATTTCTACACAAGGCACCTAGCAAGTTATGTTATACAGACAGTCCCTGTCTGGATATGATATTCCTCTCATTAATTTTATCTACAAATAGGAAGAGGAATGTTTTGTATTTGCTGTTTGAAATTAAAAAAAAAATATATCCAAATGAAAAATGTCTTCAAATGTATAAAAAAAGGATACAGAAAAAAAAAATGTTTTAATTCAAATAAGGTTACTCAGCACTGTAAAAACCTAAGTACAGGATTGTGAGGTCCCCAAATAATGGCATTTTCTGCAGTAAAACCAGATCTATAAAAGTCCATCCACGATTCTCACGTATATGTTTTTAATAAGTGGATTTTATATATTAGCTACCTAAAAGAAGACCTATTATAATAGCAAGTGTTTTACCAAGGACTCTCTCTGTTTATATTTCGAATTAGATCAAATGGTGATAAAGTCAGAGATGCTCAAACACTGGCCTGGTGGGCCCGGTGGAAAGTGGCTGGCTGGATAAACACAGAGCCAGTTTATTTATTCCTTTACGCTGATCTAATGCAACTGACATCAATGCCAAGCTTCAAATGAAAGTACCAGAGTAATAAGGAAGTAGTGCGATGGTACTTGAGGGGTTCCTGCTACATTTTTGTAACAGCAAACACAATTTGATCTAATCTGGCTGTAGTTTATATGAACTGCCACTATGTACAGCTTCTTAAAATGAAGTCTGTTTTCTTCTTTTAGATGAAGATGCATATATTTTAAAGCTTGCACCCTGCATTTTCTGAAATATGCTGAGACACTCAAGCTTTTAAAGGATCCAGAGATGACACAGAAAAATTGAATACATTTTCTGCTTTTAATCTACTTTGTATCTACATCTGTCTCTGCATAAACTGAGATTATGATACCGCATATACAGCTTTTAATTTCCCAGTACTTTGGTATTAGCAGTAACAGTGAGCCATTTACCTGCTTGAGTGAATCTACATTACTGTCCCTGTTTCACTTTTAGCATTCTCCAACCTGTGTCTCCTTAATCAACAATTATCTGCTTCCTTGCACTTGCACTCCAGATGGAGAGAAGGTAAGCAGATGCTTGGGTGAATGTCTTTCTGGTGATGGATCCTTCCTTGCTGCAATTCATGCATATCATTACAGACCATTTTCACTTCTTCGGCAATCTTTAGCCTCTAAATCATGAAAATCGAAACCCTATTATCTTCCTTCATGTTCTTTATGCAAATTAATATTATTCCTTCTTTTATATATATATGTGTATATATATGTATAGATATATATATAGTAAAGCAAATGTAGAAACACATAGGAAGCCTTAGTCTGCATATGCCTGGCTAACTGAATTGGGTTCATCAGCAGGTAGGATGGCTTTGCTAGCATTTAAAGCCAACGCAACAGATTCCTATGCAACACTGATTTCTTTATCTAGAAAAAGGGCTCGACTGCCAGAACTGGTGAGGGACAGCCAACACGGCATAACCACAGCTGAGGAAGGAATGGAGCAGGGCTTCCTAATTAACACAGGTTGGCAGGAAGTGTACATCCTTCCCCTCTTCTTTATAATTCAACGAGTAACAATATTAGAGCAGAAATTCCTTAAAGACATCGTGATAATGACATGTAATATAGGAAACGCAAAATGAATGATAAAGAAATAGTACGAAGGTCTATTAGAAGTGTCAGAAGTAATTTTTGTGAGACTCCGCTGAATAGCACGGACTGTTACCTACTGACATTTTGTTTGGCAGAGATCTGGGAATAGCTCTGCATTCACTCCAGAAAGAAAGGAATGAGATCAGAATCGCTGGAGATTTGTGGAAGCAAGAACAGACATGGGAAGACAAATGCATTTAAAACAATCAGAATTCATTGATGTTACAGAAGCTGCAAAAAGTTCCCATCATGAAAGTGCTAATAAACCTGGGTCACGAGGAGAGGCAGTGACAGCAGGAGATGGCCTTCTGCTTGCACCAGACTGTTGGTCCAAAGAGATATGTCTGCAGAGGGAACAGGCAACATCTGCAAGCACTTTTGCGAGATATCTGAACAATACACCGAGTGGTAGATACCAGAAAACCATGTTTGAATGAAGCCATCTAGTGTGCAGCTACACGAAGATCTGCACATGGAGAGTTTTTGTAAATTGTTCTGGTTTTGTTTGCTTTTCTGCACTCTCTCATAGCTAAATGACTACTTCCAGCTGATACTCATTATGTGACACCTAGTACCCTATACTTGCAACCACTGATGTCTTCAGAGGATTCTCCAACACATAACACAGGCGGACATTGATCCACTGACCATTTAGCAGAATTGTGAGGTGCAGTAATGAAACTTCATTGTAATTCCCAGACTCCATTCTTCTAGTTTTCTCTCCTTTAACGAAAATCAATGTGAAAAGTGACCCACTTATCTGATACTTCACATCCAGAAGCCACAACCACAAATCCAACCCTAAAAATCTCCAAATGTCTCAGATCATTGTTTTCTAAAAATGAACAAAACACAGACACAAAACCCTAAAGAAATTAAAAAAAAAAAAAAGGAAGAACACCCAAATTCCTAAAATGTACGCTATATAGAAAATCATATGAGACTTAGCCACAAACCCATTTTGAGGGCATTAAAAAATATCACTGAGAATACTGCAATTGTCTTGAAACCTAAGGCTGTTCATCAGTGGTTGCACTTGGCTGTGTTTTCAAAACAGAAACCGCACTTGATAACGCTACTAGCTGTATCAAAAATAACTTTTGTAAAAGCCTTGGTGTTTAGTTTTGCTTATACTTTTAGAATTTCCTTGTCCAATTATCTCCAATCAAGCCTGACAGTTCACTCCTGGGGTGAAAGAGCTCCCAGTTCCATTATAGATAAGCTCACAGGTATTGATTTGAGCATTTCCCACCCCCAGTCAGAACTAGATATCTGCAGAGGACAGAAAGTTTTCAAATCCCTTGCCATGTAGCAAAAGTGAAACAGCATCGGCGAATAACGCAGATCAAATGAAAGCATAGGAACCACTTAGGCTCTACTGAGAGCATTATTCGTCGCTCCAGAGGTCACCTTTTCTGGAAGGATCATTAAGAAGCCAAGCATTCTGCAAGGATTAACATCCACTAAGCCCCCACATTTATTCTGGAGACTGAGCTCAACATGGGACTTTAACACGAGGACGAACAACGCTGCTGAGCAGTTTCTTTTCCTCATTCTCTTTGCAGTGAGTTAGAGACGAGTTCAGGGGACTGTTTTTTTCTGGGTTACCTGTGTGGGTGACCTGATTTACCATGTGTGTATGCATCTGGAACAAGCTGCATTACCAAAATATGATCACGTGCCAACCTTATGTATGAGTCACCACCACAGCAGCAATGAGGTGGTCACCAAACACACCAAATACAGGAGTCAAGGAACACCGTTCACACACAGCAATGGGTTTTGTGGAATACAAGCAAGGGCTGAAGTAGACTGTTTTGATTCTTCTACGGATCTAATGCGGAAAAGGCCAATAAGCTCAATATTTTTAATTGTGTCTTTTTACACTCAGCAGAAAGGCAGCTAAACATATACAGCCTGATCAAACCGCTTACATTAAACTTGCCAATCCCTTTTGCTTTAGCTTTGACCTCCTAAAAAAAAAAGTAAAATCTACAAAGACTACAGAGAAAACAGCTATTTCATATCAAAGTATATATCCTACAGACTACATTAATTTTTTTCTGCATTAACATACTTCCTCATGATTCGCATTGCTAAAGCATACAGAGAAGACATGCTGTTGAGACTTCTTGCTCTCTCCAGTTGCATGGTAAGAACATGGAAGAGGAAGAGGAAAAGAGTGCACATCAATTCCAGAGAAAAAAAGTCCTTTCCTCTTCCCAAGAGACTGCAGACATACCCCCACATGGCCACGTGTCTATTAGTAATTCAGTCATTCCCAGGTTCCTCCGCACTGCAGAGGCAGCTGGAGCAGAGCAATTCATACCCCACCATTCAATTCCCCTGCTCCCCACACCAGGCTGGACACTGCCTCTATATTAGTGCCCAGGGCATCTTGCTGATGCCCCCCAGGTGTGCTTGATGTTGCTTGGGAGAGTGTTAGCTATCAAGGACCCTTCTAACAACTTAGCAGCAGAAATGACTGACAGCACTACACAGAAATGCTGTTTTCGCAAAGCTTTAGGTAGGGGCTTTCTCCAGCATCACAAGGATGCCTATAGCAGAGCCACTAATTTTATGCAAACTTTTATAGTTGGTGGCTTGGGACCGGGAGTATTGCCTCTGCAATGACTGCTAGAGAAGGCCTGCAAAATTCACTTTCAATCTCATTTGAGCAGTGCCTATGGATTCATAAAGATGATCAAAGATTTTACAGCAACCAAAATCCAATGCACAGCATAAATGCCAAAAAGTAATTTAGGTTGCTTAATAAATGAGTTTCAAAGCAGGATTCGGGCACTGCCTGAATAAAGCACCTCATGGGATACACATTCCTTTGTTCAAGGGAGTTTCATCTTAGTCCTTAAATTTTGCCTCTGTGATCATAGGGACTAGCTCAAGGACAAGGTGCTGTTTGAGCACAGCAGAAACAGTCTAGATCATATTAGTCCTTGATCTAACTCACTTTAAAATGTTGCCGAAGACATCTTGGATTTATCTACTCTGTCTAAAGGACAGATAGAAAAACTGACACAGCCACAAGAAGTCAGCAGTAAGAGGAGAGCTCTATCTCCTTTTGAAGGCATAGTGACAGCGCTTAGGAAAAAAAAAAAAAAAAAAAGCATGCATCATCAGAAGGCATCTCCAATTTTTACAGAGAAAACAGAGGAGAAAGTGTCTTCCGGGCCATTTCTCAGCAGAGTTTTTGCAAGAGACACCTTGGCCCAACTCCTGCTAATTCACTTCTGTCTTCCAGCTTGTGCTCCCGATTCTATCCACTGTCAGGTTTATAGACCAGATCCTATCTCTGAGTTATTTTTAGCCTGAAACAGTGTCCTGAAAGGTACACAAGGACTTTGTGCAGTTCATATTGAGCTCTGGAAACTTTTGGCTCATTATTAGCCAGTGCCAGCTTTTGGGGTGACAATCGCCCATGCTCTGACACTAATAAGACCCCAACAGAAGAAGATTTAATGGTTGAAAAGGTTTAAGTGGCTTTTGACTGCTGGAAACCCTGAAAAGTTGTGTTTGATCTGCATTAAAAAAAAAATAAAAAAATAAAAAAAAACCACCAGACAGCTTTCTCTACCAGAATATGGTAATTGTTCAAAATGAAATGTCAATGTCAATGAAATTTTGTTCTGAAAGAAAACTGGGCAAAAAAATACAACATTTTGGTAACATTTAAATGTTCTATCTTGACCTTTAGGAACAGACTGTTTTGATATTCAATTTTGTCTTCACTGTGTCATTTCTAAGAGATATAGGCATAATCTTTAATACATGATAATATGTTTCAGAAAATGAAAATCAGAACTAACCAAGCTTTATTAGGAACACAATTCAGAGTTTCAGAAGTTCAAAGTTCAAACATATTTAAGTGTCACAACATTTTCCGAATGAAAATATTAGATCTTGAAATGAATAATCTGCATTTAGCGCGGATATCTTTGTTTCCATTCCCAATTGGAAATGAGAAAGTTTTGGAGGCATTAGTTTCTCCAGCTACTTGCTGAGAATCCCTGTTCCTAATCTTAATAGACAATCAATGCATAAACAAATCTTTTTTTTTAAATATAAAGATGAGATGAGATTTTTAATAAACATTCAAAACTAGCAACAAGAAGCTTGGGTTAATCACTTATAACCAACAGCTTTTCTGTTTACTCTTGATACAACTTTTAAAAATCACTCTCATTATTTATAAAAAAAAGTTAATGAGGAAATACTTAAATTCCATTTCAAACTTTATTCCTAATTAAAAATAGGGCTGCTAATTATAATGCCTGTCTACTTTGGAAGGTGCTGCAAGGCTTAATTAATTGTCAGTGAAGCTCATTTGAGATGCTCACGATGGACGTGTAAGATTGGTTGTGTTAATCGGGAGGAAGGCGATGCGAGCTGTGGATCAAGGGGAAACTGATCCATCATGTCCCTGTGGGGCTGGCGAAGGATGTATGCACAGCCCATGAATTCCTGTGGACCTGTTGCCTCCATCTTCCAAAGGGAAGAGCAGGAATCTGAGGCATTTCCTGGGCAGTTCTCCACAGGGGTTGAGTTGAACCCGGATCACTTGAAACAGGCCCAAAGAACCATCCTCCTGTGCAGACGAATGGAGAAACCTCCTCCTGTCTTCTGCTTTTAGGAGGCACGTCTTTAACTTCTCTCCTAGCATTGCTCCATCTGTCTTCAGCGCTGACTCAAGAGCCACGTCCAGTTAGAGCAACCTCACAGCCACTCAGCAGCGCCTTTACACCGGCTTGGCACAAGCTGAAAGAAAGCCCACTGCACCTCTCTGTGACCAGAACATGTGCACGGGGGGGAAGCAGCAGCCTGAAGGGATGGGCATGGTGGCAGAAGGGACAGCACCCCGCTTATAAGTGGCATGAATGCAAACTGAGTCATGAAGAGGTGTGCATCTCCTCTTCTGCGACCGAGATATTTTGTCTACTCAAGGCATCCACGTACCGCTGTGTGTTTTTGCCACCTGACTTCCACTTCCTCTCCACCTGCCATTGCTCAGACAGGCATGCAATTAATCCCATTACAAACTAATGGATTTACACCTCGATTACATTAAAATGTGGTGAAGCAGTGCCTGTGACACAATTGCACTTTTCCTGGCAGAAACATTCTGAAAACTGCTCTTTCCACTTCCATCCCTCGTGAATACAAATAACTTTTGCTTACTAACAGAAAGTCATTTCCCTGTCTGAGCTTTGCATTTGATCTCTGCTGAAGCAGTCTCAGGAGGAAAAACGGAAATCTAAGAAGTTTGTGTGTAATAAGGATTTACGTCTGTGCTACTTCAAACAAACAAGCAAGTTTTTGTTTGTTTTCTTTTTGAATATGCAAAATACAAGGGGCAGTTAAATGCTTCAGGAGGACAGTCAGTGCTGGGACGCAGCAACTCAGCTCCCATCTGATGGGCTTCGTTTTATGGAGCTCAGGAAGCAGTTGTGTGACCCAGGACTAAACAAAATATTTCTATTCCTGTTCTAAACCCAATACTGAGTGGTGACCCAATTTCTAAGTAGGGAGGTTTTCTGATTACCTGACAGGAGCACCTATTTGTAAGAAAAGAATTGCAAGAGCACATTTAATCTTTCATGCTACGAGTATGACAGCTGTGCTTTCACTCTCAGCTTGCTTGAAGGATGATCAGTGCAGAGCTAATTTTTATACGTTCAAGATTTGCAGATAGGAATATGCATACACTGTAGTAGCTGTTTATCTGCTTCAAGCACTAATTGTGTGGGTTCTAGCACGAGTGCAGCAGGAAAGCAGTGTATTTCACGGTTAATACCAGTGAAGAGACACGCAATGCTCAGTGGATAAAAGGCTTCTAGTCCCAGCTGGGAAAATAGTTCCATTATCTCCCAGCTGCATAGACCTTCCATACGGCTCCGTTCTGCCTCGATGAACACTGTGCCTTGCTGAGAGCTTGAAACAGTTCCGCAGAAAATTGTAAAGATCCTGAGACATTTCACTGTTAAGATCTGTAAGTACAGAATTGTGCTGTCTACTGCAATGTGAATAATGCTGGGGGAACTGTCTTGTTTTTTGTTTTTTGTTTTTTTTAAATCAGTAATTTTTATTAGCATAAGGGGTAGAGAATGAAGAAAATTCACTGCTTTATGTTGCTTTGTCTCTAAATGGCTGATGCTCCAAATGTATACATTCTTGGAAGAGACAAATATATACATATTGAATTTGTATGCATGCAAGGTCTGAGTCAAACAGAGTAGGAAACTGTGCTAGTAACAGACACCACAGGTATATTTTTTGAGAGTATCACAGCTCCGTGCTGCAGTAAAACGGACAACAGAGGATGACAGTGCTAATTTTGGCACTTTCATAAGACTTTGTACAGCATATAAATAATGAGGTGGGGAATGAGAGACCAGACTAATTTCTACCAGCTGAAGGTGTAAACGCAATAAACATAAATCCTAAGAAAATTTAAGCAAGTCTTTAAAGGAAGTCTTTCCTCTTGCTCATTTTAACAATTAAAAAAGTCAAGGTTACAGCATATACTGAATTTTGGTTTTGCAAGATGCACAAGAGATTTAGTTTTGACATTGTCAGTTACTTACAGCATATGACACAGCCTTAAAAGAAATGTGACACTTCATAAAAAGTTTGGAAGTCCACGTTTCCAGAAGCAACTGCTTGACTAGTGCCTTCTGTTAAATCGTGTACTCCCATGGTGCTCTTTAGGCGAACACCTCAATTCAGACAGTTGTTGCATGTCTGAAGGGTCTCCTCCAGCAGCCTCTGCACTATCTGGCTGAATGCTAACAATTTCCTGCAGCACTTATGCATCTGAATGATTAAACAAGAGGGAACCACTCTGCAGCCTATGTAAATAAGTTGCTTGTCCTTTTGACAACACTGCAGCTGTATTCAGGTAAATCTTACAAATTGAAAATCAGACTATTTATTTTTATGAAATAGCACTTCCTCCACACTTTTTATTTTCTTCCTCCCAAGAGAGGGGAACTGCCACACTGGCAATTCCTAAAGTTCTGCAAGTTCACCAAGTTGTGTGCATGCATGTAAACCCCGCAGCATTTGTAATTCCAGGCACCACACCACCACAAATAACCCACACTCATCAGCCAGCTTTTGCTTTGGTGCTCCTGAGGCACTATTTCAGTGTTTCACGTTCCATGAGTCTCTGCTTCAGAGGTTTTATGACATTCAAAAGTCCCAACTCAGTACCTGTAGGAAGTTAGCAACTATCGTATATCAAATTTTATTGTTTAAAAAAGAAAAATAAAACACACCAATGTATGCAGCTATAGTTTTCAAATGCTGGTGAGGTACTGATTGCCATGTATTAGGCGTGTTACCTTCCATGCTGAGGATGAAATTATAAATAATATATAACAACTTAAGTGCTTTAAATCAAAGAAGAGACATGTTTCTTTTCTTCCAGCTTTACGATCAGTATTAGAAAGGTTTGTGGTGCATAGTAAGCTACCCTAAAATTAATTTCTTGCTGCTGAAGCAAATATTTCCATCACAAAACAAGGTGCCAGCATCCCCAAGAGGACTTGAAATACAAAGTTGTGTGTTTGCATAGCAAGGCTACAAAACACTATTTGTACTTGAGCAAGAAATTTCCATTAGAAGGATGTTTGTCTTTGTCTTGAGAGTATATAGAACTATATCAGCTCTTCAGTGATGACATTCAGTGATCCTTTTCCCCCCAGAAGCTGTATTAACTGTGTGTTACTACAAGACAATATTCCTTTTGTTTAAAATTATTACCTACTTCATTGCAGAGGGTTACCGCAGCCTGCCTGCCCACAGCCCCTGCCTAGCCCAGCCAGCTGCTGCCCACAGGCCCTACTCAAGGCAAGCAGGCCCCAAACCCACCCAGCTCTACCCGCGTGAACTCCAGAGGAAAAAATGTCAGAAACCCTTTTTTCCTTCTCATCAAAGGCTGCACTCAGCATGGATTATAGCTAGGTATGAGGGCACATTTACAACTTAGTCTGCTAGGCATGAAGCAATCTCTTTACAAAGCAAAGGCTCAAGTAACTTCAGACAGTATTCTAACTGCAGATGTTTGCGCTGGTAGTTATCTCTGGGATACCAAAAACCAAGCTCTGTGGGAATACACCAGTTTGTAAAGACCTTATCTCCACTCATAACCTAGCACACTTCTAGAAGTCTTTCTTATTTACACAAAAAACTTTCTACAAATGCAGAATACACAAGAAAAAAAAAAATCCACCACTAAAAAAAAAAAAAAAAAAGAACAAAGTAGCTCTGAAAAGCTGAACCATCAGAAGTAAAACCAACACATAGCACGGTAAATCAGGAAACTACTTACAGTTCTGTGTCTTGTCAAGAGAACAACCAGATGCCAATGGCCCGAGGCAGAGCACCAGGGCTGTTGAAGATCTTAATGCTAGGCTGCTGCTGAACAGTCCAGCTCAGCACAGAGCGAGGTGATAGCAGGATACCTTTACACAAAAATAAAAACAGCCAAAGGTGAGAATTTGTATCGACCAGCTTCAAAGATTTGGAGATTTGCAAGCTGAGGGGTCAGTCTCCCAACTCTGAGGCCCAGCCAGGCAGTCCAGGCCCAGCTGCTCGTCCCGCCAGAGATAATTAACAGCTCTTAACAACCTATTCAGTGCAGGAATTCACCTTGCAAAACTGTTCCTTTGGTGTTGCTGTAGGAAGTATTTCGCTGCCATCTCGCTGCTCAGTGAGAGCCGATAACCCGCCTCTGCCCAGGCCTGCAGTGAGGACTTTTTATGGTCTCTGTGTGGTCACTTGCTCACATTTTTTGCATAGCTGGATGCTGAAATCTTCTAGGATTATTTCCCAATTTTTTTAGCTTCAGAAGACGTGGGAAGAGCACAGTAGGAGAAACAGCAGTCTTAAAATGGTCTTGCCTGAGCTCTCCTGGTTTAGCATGTGGCTTTGGACCCGACTTGCCCTATGCTTTATTTCTTCCTCACCAAGATGCAGAGTCCTTCTCTCACAACGTCTCAAAGACAGGATTTGCATGTCTGAAAGGCCAAGAAGGGAACTGAGAAGGACCTGCCTCCAGTCACCAGAAGAAGGACAAGAGTTGTAAACTGCTGATGCAAATAGACAGAAGCAGCTCTTCCACTGGTAGGTACATGATTGGATTTTCACAGGTGTAGCAGTCTCCATGCTCTGCTGGAGGACTGGAGACAGATGATCTCTCCTGTGCTGCTGGCAGCAGCTGTGCAACATTTAATTAGGTTGCATGTTTTTGGCATATTTCCTGCTCAGCTTACTTTTTTTGTCCTCGATGACTCAGTACTCTAAATCCCCCATGTCAGTAGCCCTGGGCTGCCACCACTCCTCCTCATCCTCCCACCTGCACCCAGAGTAGGCTGGGCTGAGGATGGCACTGCCACCATGGTAGGCTCTTCTGGGCTAGTGCAGGAGGCTTGCTGACAGCCAACAGGATAAGTATCCAGGCTGCCATGTATGTTCTGTGGGGCTTTTACATGGGATTGTTTGTATTTTGGCTTTCCTGCAAGAGAAAAATTCCGTAGCGTACAGGATAGCAACTGAGAGACAGGGACAGGGAGAAGGTAGGAGGAGAGAAGAGTAATATTCCTCACTTAGACCCTCTAATATGTTTCTAACCTATAAAGCCAAAAAAAAAAAAAAAAGGATAAAGACAGTCAGAAATATGGTTTGTTTTATTAAAATTCTTGACAGCATCTGCTGTAATGCTCTTGTTAAAAGAGATAGAACAGCAGAAAGATGAGAGAAGCAGTGTTATGTCCTTGCTGTTTACACAACATAATAATATGGGAACTGATATGGTTGGCTTCCAGATAACTGTTTTTATTCACTATAAATAAACACGCATGACCCAGTCACCCGGGTACACAATGGCTCTCTTGGGCTCCCATCACAGCTTCTAGAGGCCTCTCAAAGAAATAAAGATGTTACCTAATTTTTCTGAACTAAATACTCACCTTGCTTTAGGACACCTTGATGTGATTACCAGTAGGATCCATGTAATATATAAGATTCCTCAGATTAAATCTGAGGACTGTTTCCTATTTTTTCATGAACTACGCTCTCTCTCAGCTGTAACAAAGGCACAAAGAGCTTAGGTCCTCCCAATGGCAATGTCTGCAAGGAAACTACCATGGGAAAGGGCTGGCTGGAAAACAAGAATACTCTGCTGTTGGAAACGGTGTAATTTTGTTCATTTCCATTCCAGTGCAGAAGTGGCTGAGCAATGTATCTCGGAGCAGCTGCTCACCTGGGATTTAGGGCAATGATCTCAACACTGCAGCCTTTTAATGTGCAAAAAAAGATCAGTGGTTAATTTGCTACCCTGGATCGGGTGGATTACTCTCTGCTGTTCTTGCTGAGCCTTTCTCAGAAGGCTTTCCCAGGGTCAAGATGATCAAACCCTGGGGGAGATGAGCCGACAGCAGCCCGCAGTCTGGGATTAGGACCCTCTCCAGGGAACACGAGAACACTATTTAGGCAGAGCAGAAATTTCACTGCTGCTCATGACCCAAACTCTTAGCTATTCTGGAACCTTACTTCAGCAGGTTTCCTATGTATTTAAGAAATCTCATATAAAATTTTATCGGAGCTGTTTCTGTGCGTGAGGTTTGCTGCTATCACACTGAGCTACTGAACATCTCGCTCCGTTGCTAACTGACTGGAGAGGAGTAGATTTTAGGGAAACCAGTGCCCAGCTAATGAGGAAAGCACTCTTTGCTGTGGACAAAGGACACGGTAGGCTGATCTATCAGCAAGCACAAGAAGATAACCACTGCTTACCAGCACCTTTTTTTTCTCACATTCCTGTGATTAATGCAGCATACAATTAGAGAGCCTAACCGGGCAGAAGTTTTGCATCAGAGTCAAAGTGAGTGAGTTTTAGGATGCATAGTGTTTATTTCCCCTTCAAACATGTCTTTTGTTTTGTGCGTTTTAGGCTTCATCTTATCCTGTTGCCTTGTCTGTTGCTAGGTCAGTCTGCCAAAAATAGGGATGGTTGGGCCTTGGGATATTTGCCTGTGTTTCTGAAACCCTGGTACACAGTACACCTCACCAACTCAAATTCATTTCTCCCAGGCAAGGTGTACAGCATATATGTTGTGCCTTTGGTGACAGAAATGAGGATTAAAAGCACTGAAGTTTCTGCAACTCCATCTCTTCAAGCACTTTCTGATAATTCTACCATGAAATTAAAAAAACAGCAGGACCAGAGCAAACCTCACTGTAAGTTGTGCTTCCTCCATTTGTAAAGGAATCCAGATAAACTGTAGATTTATATCACCTAAATGAGATTGTTGTGCCACACAGGCTCCCCAGCATCCTGCATGGAGTCAGTGTCCCATCGTGCCACTCTGTTGTCTCGGTGGTCAGAATTCAGGTTCATCTGCAGTGAGGTGCGCTGCATCCCTGCCTTCCCTCACAGATCACAAGAAGCCTGTCCTTGAATGGGGTAAATAAGGCCAAGCTTGTTATTTGCTCTGTGGGACTGTTCTCCGCAAAGGAGACACACGCAGCCTTTGGAGAGCCACACTGAGCGTCCGGGCTGATCTCCAGCACTGCTGCTGATCGTCCTTGGTGCATCGTTGCACTCCTCTGGTCTGTCTGGCAGCAGCCACTAGCACAACAACTAATGTGCTAAGAGTCTTCCTGTCCTTTGGAGTCAGCTAAGCCCTAGATGGTAACTGGTGCGCACTGTGTGGCTTTCTGTAGCGTTACTGCTGCATTTAAGCTCTCCTCAGACTGGCGATGTTCTGTTGATTTCCTTAATTCAGGCACTTATCCCCCAATGGTTTCACTTTCCTTTGGATGATAATAGCAGGGAAGCTCTGCAACCGCCAGCAGAGCTGGGGGCTGAGGAAATGCTACAAAATCACCTCTCTCCCAGAAATTGTTTTGTCTGCTGGCTTAACGGGAGCACTCTGGCTGCACAGCGGGTTAGAGGTTTTACCCCTATTATACTCACTTAAACTGCCACCTTTTTCTCAGTACTGACATCATTAGCTATGACATGTTGCTGAAGCTTTTCCACAGAGGTGACCCAGTCCTTGCTGAAGCTATCAGACAAAGCTAAAAGCCATATATATATATATATATGTTTAACTCTCTTCTTTCCAATATTGCTCACCCTGAAGCCATGAGAGGTGCACATCTAATCCCACTAACTCCTTTCTGGTCCTTCTGTGCCACCATAGCTAGATGTGGATTTCCAGTCCTGGCATGCTTTCCTCACCCAGAAGTCCATACTAGAGGTATTTGCTAACCGTATAGCAATGTGATGCCTGGATTTGGTGAGGGAAGAGCCAGAGGGAAAAGACCTGTCAGAGGAAGAAGACCTGTCTTCTGCTGAAAAGGGAAATCTTCACTTCCCATACAGTTCAAACAGGAAGTTACACATTTTTTTTTCTATTCATAAAACATAAACAAAGCCAAAGGAAAAAAAAATCATTCTTCAGTGATAGAATTCTTGTAGGAGTACTGTACTGTGTCACTTGTCCTTGCATTTAAAGGACCAGGCAGCAGTGAGCAGGGTAAGGTCACCCTCAGACTGGGACCTCTGCGAGCACCCCCATTCCTAGGCAGGAGGCATGGCAGGGTGCTGAGACTCACACCTCACTCAGGTGTCATTGGCAGATGTTCAAACCCCACAGAGCACAAGGAGCACCCTCAGCCTGCCCTCACTTCCCTCTGCTCTGTGACATGTCACACATGCCTTTCTTTACGTGTTTGCTGGGGAACAGAGGGCTGCCACCGTGCCCCCAGCAGCAACCATGCAGCAGCAGCAGGGATGCTTTGTCCCCCACTGCCACACACCTCCTCGCTTCCTTCTCCATCTGAGACATCACCTGGGCTTTTAGCAGCTGCCTGCAGCAAAGGAGAATCCTGGTTTATGAACACACTCACAATTGCTGCAGTTCCAGCCAGGAATAAACTGCTCTTAACCTAAATACTCCTCTGAGGACACTGAGCTTGGGGGAAGAAACATAACTGCGTTGAATCTAGTGCAAGCAGGGATAAGTAAGCCTAGTATATACTGTATAACTCTGGGAAGACATCAGGAAAAGAGGTGGGAAGGGGGGGAGGGAAGGAAGAACAGCGGTGAACACTGCTAAGCAATAATGGCCTCTTTATTTTGCAGTAAATGTAATGTTTTCATATAAAACATACACTGCTGCAGCTATGAAGACTGTAAAGCAAAAGCTTTGTCCAGGTGCAGGCCATAGCCTGATACCACAAGGAGAAACTGCAGCCTGTTAAAGCAGCCCCCTGGTCCCAAAGCAGGGGGGGAGCGGGCAGGGGCTTCAGGACTGCGGGGGGCCACACCACACAGAAAGCATGGTTTGGTATGGCACACCGGAGGGAGGAAAGAGATAGGATGAGCTAGAATGGGCTAAGCAGCACTGGGGGGTCATTTTGATCACTCAAACCTGGCATAAAACAGGTGCACTGTGGTCAGATGGAGAGTCTGCGGTTCAATTTGCAGGGAAAAATATTCTGAATTTTAAGCAAGTCTACTTAGGTGAGCCCCAGTCTACCACTAAGTCTTAAAGAATGTTTGATAACTAGAGATGTCGGGAAGGCTATTGGTATTTTGGGACGCTCTGAGGAAGGCTATGGGGAGTGCTACCTGGTGTTATTCTGTACTTGAGGTATTTCAGCATTAATTGCTCAGCTTTACTGAGAGATTACTAGTTTTAAAGTTAGCCTTATTGTTAGCCGAGGTGTTGAATAATGGATGATATTAAACTTCAGATAGGGATTCAGGAGATTGATTGGGGAGACATAGCCAAGAGATTGCCAAAGTCAAACTTCTATCAGAAAAATGGTAGGATAAAAGTTCTGTACGAAGCATACAAACTGGCAAAAAGTTCCTTACTGACTGATTCAGGTAAAATATAAATGACTAACCACGTCACGAATATACCTTTTGTCTGGCTGACTTTCTCAGCAAGATTGATTGAAAATCCACCTAAGCCCCAAAAGGAATTAGCAGGAAAATGCTTTGTTTGACAATGCTGAGCAGCCAGCAGCAATATCCAAAAATCAGCCCCATGCCCCAAATAACGAGAGCCCCCTGCTCAGTGTGGTGAGGTATATGGGCAAGTCGTGTTTGCAGGAATCACTGAAAAACAGCTTGCAAAATATCAGTGTCTTAGTCTCATCTGCCAAAAAGCATGTAAAGTAATACTGAGTCAAATGACAGCCACTATTGCCTACCTTTGGGTAGAATAATAGCAACTAATACCTGCAATAACAGACTTTTTTTGTACCTCACCTCTTTATGTTAAGAATCAGTAGTTTTTACTGCATGCTTGTGTAAAGAATGCACACCTCCAGTCCCTCTTTGTACATATGCGCTGTGGGTGCTTAGTGGCAAGAGGTCAAGGGAAGATTCACCTTCACCACGACTCATCTTTCCCCCAGAACTCTGCATTTCAGAGAACAGATGCTTGTGCAGAATGATCCTCCTGAACTCTGGTTTCACATCCGCGATTCCATGCAGCGGTACCACTCATACACACAGTAAACCACTGACACCTCAGAGTGGAAATATGGCTACAGAGCTTTACAGAATTGTCTCGCAATTCCTGCCCAGTGTCAGGTGCTGTTTCTGGGCTTTGTGGTGAACCTCAGTGCTAAATGCCTTGCTGGAGCAGATTTGCAAGGCTTTCTCGATCATGCACACGGTGAAGTCTCAGCTATTTCCAAGAGGTGGATCGCATTGCTCAGAGCTGTTTCTGGTGACTATAATGGAGATTTCTGTTTTATTTTAGTGTTTTGGAGAAACAGTAATGCTTTGCTTTTGGGTAAAATTCAAATCGATGCAAACTTCATAAGCCAATAAAATTTAATAGATTGTTATCCAATATGTAATTTGTTACACAATATCTATTTGGCTTCTGTTTATTGAGACATAAAGACTTTACTTTTTTAAGGTAGATTTTATGCGAAAAGTGCATAAGAAGGAATAACCTTTCATGCCTGTTTTGCCATAAACTAAATTACCCTTAACCCAAACCATTTATCATGTTGTGGCAGCCTAATGAGACCAAAATAAACAGACACAAACTGCCTGAAGTTTTCTGCAAGGGACAACTTTTATTTATATCAGCACAGTTGTTTGCTTGTAGCTTCACAGGTTGGCCGTGTGGATTTTACGGTGGGTAGCTGGAGATGCTCTGAGCAATAACCGAAGAAAACTTATGAGCCTATAAACCTTGTGAAAGGGATTTTTTCACCCTTGCATCACATATCACAGGGTGTGAGTGTAGAAGAGGTGTTACAGGGTAGTTACATACTTTATGTTTATTTTCTGCTTGTAACTTTCTGCTGGATGTGACTAATTCCTGGAAGGGAAGGTGGCACTCACTTCCTTGCAGTTCTGCACATCTTTTTTTTTGGAGCCAGACACATACAGCATAAAAGGAGCTTTTGCTCAGTAAGTCCTGCTTGAAGTATGAGGGTGCTGACCTACAGGTACAGGCATAGAGAGCGTAAGCTTATTTACTGCACTGTGTGATTGTATCACAAGCTAAGTAAAGGTCCTAATGTTTAGAAAGCTGATCCAAATCTTCCTGAAGTCACTGGGATATGTTTCCCTGACTTTCATAAGGCTGAATCAGAACCTGTATGCCTCTTATTAGCTACATTAATTACTACGTGATTTACCCTCTACATCATGTAATTGAGGTTGATATATTCTAATGTGTACAGAAATTGAAATATGCGTTGATGATCTTGCACAGCGATGAGGACTGATTTGCTTATTAAGGAAATAAAAGCTAAAGCTAGTGGATCCCTTCAGACCAAATAGTTGTTCTTTCCTCTAACAGATGATAAATTTTTCAAAGAGGAATAGACCAAGAGAGGAATAAAATCCATCACTTTCTTCCTCTTAGCCTAGAAGTGGTGAGAAACTTGACTTGTGTTCCTATGTAGTAACATTGTTTTATGTATCAAGGAAAAGAAATGACGCACTGTTTAGATCATTACCAGTAAATAGATGTTTTCAAGAATGAAATGCAAGTCCATCATCTTCTTATTGTCTCTATTCAATCTCCTAAACTCTTGCTGAACCGATAACATCTGCTCCTAGAGGAAATCCCGGACTGTTGAGAGCGGCAGAGTCAACGATCAGAGTGATGTGCAATGTAACATCAGCAGAAGTTATTAATGCCTACATGCAATTTATGAGTGCAATCAAATATGTGGATGACAAGAAGTTGGGGAAAAGCTGCAATATCCCAGGAAACAATCTGCATTATTAAGAACATAACTCTGGTGAAAGTATGATTAGCATACAAAACTGCAGACACTTCACTTCAAGATCCTCCTCAATGTCTCTTCTTCAGAACAGGAAGCACGGTTAAGCCCATTAGAAACTGAACTGTACTTTGAGGTTTCACAAATACGCTTCCAAGGAAATGTGCAGAAACATATTGATAGAGGAGTATGCAAAGCTGAAAGTGCACAGTAATTTTTGTGCAGTCATTGGGGTGGGTTTGATGGGCTTGGGAAAGCATCAGATTGGGGCTCTTCTGGCTCGTTTATTACACGCTAGTTCCATATGTTCATCCATAGTTTCAAATGGCATAGAAACAACTATTTCCAAAGCTAGTCTGTTATTACTGTTGGTATACAAGCCACATTTGTCAGAAGCTTTCTTAGAAGTTGCGTAGTCAGCCAAGTCTCTTGAACCTTAGGAGAATTCAGGTGTAGACTACATTCGTTTTTGGTTTTGGATCCCTGTTGCATGGAAACGCATAATCAAATTGGGGATGGGGAAAGAAGTACGACCATGGAATTTTGTCTGTTCAGATTTACCATTCAAGCTACTCTTACAAGGGAGAGAATCTTCTCATACATTGTCCCAGCTCAGCAAAGCGCCATTAATAGGTAATTTGCATTTTGTAAGAATGGTCCTACAAGTACAGCAAAAAATGCACAGAAGGACCTGGAAATATGTTAACTAGTAACCTCTGAATGTATTTTCCTGTTCTAAGTGTATTTGCAGTTGTGGCTTGAAACACAGGACAACCTTTCTAAAAGATCTGGGGAAATAACACACTTTAATAGTAACTCCAAAAGCAAACCTTGCTTTTGATAAGGGCTAAGGAAATGATGAGGGCATAAGGTGATATCCTCTTTATTGTATTTTGATATTCTTAAAGTCTGCTAAAACAACAAGAGGGACAGTTTACAAACTGTTTTACGCAGGTATGAAACCAGAGGAATTCAGTGCTTTTTATATCGTTGTCAAAAGGCAAAGATTGCTTCTTGATTTAGGATCCTATAGAACTGTATGCAGCTGTGGGAGCTTCAAGAGCTGCATGAGGGTTATTACATGCAGGCTGGATCATTCTGATATCCAGGAGAGGATTTTGGAGCATCTTCACTTGTTTCTGCTACTCTGCCCCTGTAGCTCAGTTTATACTGCAGGGAATGACAATCCACATTTTCAAGTGTTGAAATGTGATTAACAAGTGTGCACAGATATCAGTACTGAGTTTTTCATTTGACACGTGATGCATTCTTGTCCAGGTTCTGAGTGTATTCAGAGATGAGAGATGTCTCTGTTGTATGGATAAGGGGACACTCAGCTACTTCTGGATGTAGATGAGAGTGGCCTCCAGGAGGGCTGGGAGCAGAGTGGAGACCCACACTCTGCAACCATGAAGTTGGGCCAACACGAAGGGAAAAGGATCGTGCAGTCACCTAAGAACAGTACAGCGAACAAGATAAAAGTGGAAAAGTACATTTCCTTAGATCCTTATGAATTAATTCATCATAGACTACATTTGTAGTCTGTTCTTTAGCACTTAAAAGAAAAGGCAGTGTAAGTCTGGTCTTAGATCCACTTGGAGGATTTTGCCTGCAGTACTCCATTCTCCTTGCATGAGCATAATCCTTCTGAGAAGCAAACAAACCCAATCCCAGCGCTACCAGTGGAACGTCACCACTCATACCAGCAGTGATGCTCATTCCTTTCTGACAACAAGGCTGTGATCCTGAGTTCAGCCAAGAAATCTTGGAAGAAAATTTGGCCTTGAACATTTCATGTACTCTACCAGAACAAAAATACAGCCATGTACAGACTAAGAATGCAGCATCTGTTTAAGAAATACACGGGAATGCTTAGGATAGAAAAGAGACAACAGGCAAATGAAAAAGGAATAGATAGCAAATTACAGCTGAATTTTTATCATCATCCTTTAAGTGGCACAACAGTAATGTTCTAAGCTTCCAGGATTTCTTCCTTACAGTAATTTTTTCCTGTCAATTTGCGAGTGTGGCGCAGCTTACTGGGATTCTCAGGACGATATTTTGCTGAGGGATGTGTATCGTTCCCCAGCACTCAGTTATATTTTGGGGAACTTAATCATAAGAATCATTTGCATAAGTGCATTGCAAAACTAGTGCTCCTTAAAATGGCCCGGGGTAAGATAGCTGTGTGTTTAATTCACTGCTATTTCTTTTCCTGTATTATAGCAGATCATTTGGCATTGTGCAATTTTCTCTTGCTTATTGTCAGTTATTCTAACAACATGTTTTGGTGCATAAAGTGCTGAATAGGAGAGTATAAAAGAGGCTTCTTGGAGCTTTGATGTTACAAGAAAACAGGTTAAAGTCCTATCAGCTTTCAATGTACGGACTAATAGAGGAGAAAACAAAGAAGAAGTGGAAGGGAGGTTCTAGAAAAAAAAACCTTCAATGCCACTCAGACTCTCTTGCTAAATATTTATATCCAGTCACGGCCAGGTTTGATGCAGATAGTTTTCATGGGACTTCAGAGTTCAGAATTCCTCACTGATACATTTTAATAAGTGCATACATTGAGGCTAAAGATCCTAAGTATTCTCTCTCCCCGTATTAGGAAATCCTAAGTAAAATCATTACTCTTATCTTACAGCAGATAAATGTAAAGGCTTTTTCTTCCAAATCTCTTTGGTTCTGACTCCTGTCTGGTGTAAATTAGCATTTCCCCATGAAGCTCAAAGCTATTCCTACTTACTCTGCTGGAGTATCCAACTCTGTTTACCTGTCAAAAAATGAGAACACCTCCAGAATAGTAAGCTCAAGCTCAAATCTCCTTCGTGTGTCCAAGGAGAGAAAACAAATAAATACTGATTACTATTCAAGCTAACATTTTCCTTTTCTAACATACTCTGAGTCTATATAAATGTTCTGCTGCATATCCAGCAGATGCAAATGTATTGATACATGCATGCATGACTCGTTTGGAGTGCAGCACAATTATCAAGAAACAATCAATTTCTAACAAATCATCTGCAATGTGTGAAATAGGAGCCCGGTAGTAATTAACATAATCAAATACGTTAATGTTTCTCTCTTTCTCCCTTCCATGCTTGGTGTCTCTTGAGAAGGTCTGCTCACATGAGGCCTCACAAACATGATGGACTGTAGAAGAAATTCATTAATAAACAACAACAAATCAATTAATCCAAGGCATAGAATAACATGATTTTTAAGCAGTGTGATAAAATTGGTATATGCAGCTGACCTGACTTTGAAGTAACTTTGAAGGAACTTAGATGAGCCTATGGAATTCCTAGCAAAAAAAAAAAAAAGGTATATTCAGTTGGAGGAAAAAGAGATTAGTCTTCTTTTAAATGTGCCAAGAGGTTCTCTGAAATAAAAAGAGCCTTTAACTGTATGCTTTTGTTTATATCACATTAACATGTGCTTCTCTGTATACATTCAACAGCCCAGCTTATAATCATGTTTTCTTTGCAGTTTCCTAATCTAAAAGAAAAAGAAGTCTGTCAGTAAGTTGTAGTATGCTTTAAGGATGATCATCATCTTCTAAAAGTCAAAACTGCTTAATGACTGATATGTGGCACATTGTTAAGAAAGACATTGCTGTTTATATTTTATTAGATCCTAATAAAACCTTTATCAGTAGAACCTTAACTGAGAATGCTGGGCATTCTGTTCACCATTTCGGTCTCATTTGGGCAGAGAAACATCACCCAGCTTCCAGTCCCTTGCCTTTCTCCTCTGCATCCTCATTGCAGCCCTCACATAGGCATCACCCCTTATGCACTGGTCATTGCTTCACCAGTGCAGAAATTATACAGTGTGAAGCAGCTCTCTCTTATAGCTGAAATCCAAGACCTGTGTCACCATTTTCACTGGGATAAGACTTAGGACTCTGCTTCTTGCTGCTGTGCTCTTTCTCCCTCTAAAATTCAGACTAATAATAAAAGACCAAAAGTCACAACTCTAAGGCTATAGGAATAACTAGGACTATAACCAGCAGCCCTGTTCCTGCAATATTAAATGATAAAAAACAGAACAATATACTTCACTATATACAGTGGCTAAATGGGAACTGGGCTCAGTTTGGCCTGACCCTGGCATGGCCATTATGAGTGGTAAAGGACAGTCTGGTGTTTGAATGGCAGACTGTCATACGAACTGGCTGTGCCTTGCTCATTGATTTAATTATTGTTGAGCCAGCCTGAGAGCCCTCTGCTCCCCTCTTCCACTGTAGCACCCAAAAACCTCTTATAGAAAAAGCACTTGACATGGTGATGCTGTTAGAAACTCCAGCACCTTTCTCCCTCGATGTGTTTAACTGACTTCTCTCTCTTTTCCTTCTTCTGGATTCCACCAGCATCCAGATCTGTTATTCAAGCAGAACAGGTGAAGAATTTGCATGTTTGTTCCTGTCTCCAGACCTTGTCTAGACACTAATGCAATAACTCTGCTAATTCCACTTGGATGTATTCCCTATCTCAAAATACACAGATTATGCTGAATTAAGTCCGATTTCACATAGAAACCCACTTGATTATTTTCTTCTTTTTTCTCATTATCAAAGAGATTCTAAATGATAGTGATAAACAGAAATAACATCACCAGGGAGGAAGGGAATGGTAAGGATCATCATTTCACGCTGAATCATTTACTTGTTAAACACTAAGCCCTGAAATTAACTTTCCCTTCTGACACACGTGTGCACATATGCATGCAAATAAAATGATTAGAGACTTCATCTTAGGCAAAAATAATGGTCACGTATGGTTCAGCTAATCTTAAAGTCACCCTGGCATTACAGTCCTGCCTGATTCCTATTTATATTGTTTAGTATTCAACTTAGTCTCATTGCCAACTGGTTTAAATTTATCTAACCTGTGGGTATTTGTGTCCTCCTTGGTCAGCAAAGAAATAGTACCAGTCTCCTTATTTATTTCTGCACAGCAGTGTACAGCTATTACAAAATCTAAGTATTTTCTGACAGCTCTCCAGGGAAATCTAAGGTTAATAATTTACATTCATAGTGCTATTAATACTTTCTGTGAGGCTGAAGACCAGTTGTTAAGCAGATTTCCATGTTCTTGTCTAAAATGAGCTTTGGTTTCACTTTTTGCTTTGTTTACAAATATTAACTCTGATCCATGAATGCCCAAGGCAGGAGAGACGCGTGGAGTCCCTGTTCCCCTTCTAGCCTCTGTGTTCTTCTTCTGAAGGAGTATGTCCAAGCCACTGCTTTAAAAGGGCATTTCTCCATCTCTTCCAAAAGGACTGAGTTCTACTGATGTTTACTTGACTGCACACTTGCTATGAGAATAGGTTGTAGTGGGGTGGTCAGAGACTCTGGGAATAGTGTGCAACCGCATTGCTCTGGTCATGGGAACCCCAGTGAGTCCACAAAGCAAACTTACCATTCCAAGTGGAGCATTTAGTGCTTATTCAATACTACTCACAGCATGTCATGTCCTGCATTCTTTCATACCTTGTGCTTGGTATGATTTGCATGCAAAGCACATCATTCCTCCCTTTTCTTCTCCAGAACAGAGAATATGAAAATGAATAGTTTCTTAATAAACTGTCCGTAACAGTATTTTTTTAAGTAGGAGAAGCTGCTAGCCAGGTGGTGCTGCAATGATGAGAAGCTGGCGCCTGAGCTGGGCTTGGGAGCCTGGCATTTGGTGCCGGCTGACTGTAATTGTGGGGAATAACAAACAATGAGCAACAATGAAATGAGAAAGAGATCATTTCAGATGTTAGAGCAATAAGCTGCAAATGAGATTCCATGCCTGTAAATATACGATACATCAAGAAGCCAAGAACAGTAAAAAAAAAGGGGACTCTCCCAGTGAACAGTAAATTCCTGCTACCTGCTGATCAAAGGAGGTTTGTGAGCCATTGCGTGGAAATCCTCTCACCCACTAGCTGTGTGCCAGGCTCCAGGTAAAGGCATGAGTAGGCTGTCTGTCCTTGAGGATGATGGAGGCCTGTTGCTGTATTTCTGTCTAGCAGTAGTTTGACCATAGCTGCAGAAGTGGGAACCAAATGAGGTGATGTGACTGCATGTCACCACTGTGGTCCCCTCCACTGCCACCAGCTGGAGGCGTAGAGGCGTAAGGAACACAGGAGGAAGAGCTTTCCTACCTGAAGGATATTATTTTGTTTGAAAGGAGAGCACCATAAAGATATCACAATACCTTTAATATGGATTTTAATAAAAAGATCTGGGATATTAAATGTGAGGCAAGCAGAAGATAAAGATGAAGGCTGTGAATAGCGGACTTCACAGTGGCACAAATTAAAGCGTTCCTGTGATATGGGCTCATATTGAAACAACCGCTGCATGAGATCTCGAAAGAGGTGAAGACTTCAAGATAGCATTGTAAAGGTTTATCAGCAGTTCATTTAATAACATCCCTATCCTTGAAGAAACCTGCGCAGTATCTTTTGATGACATTCTAATTTTGATCCTATGTTGCTGAAGAAATGGGAATTTTGCTACTGACTTCAATTGGAATGGAATCAAGGTTTTTATCGTTATTACATTGATCATATTCGGAAGGCAGTTTTGTAGAGTTCTGAGGCTTTTACTCGCAAGTATTAAGTAGTTATTAAACTTTTTCTTTGTGAAGAATAATGTCTGCTCTTACTATGTGAGTAACATTTAGACATTCAGTTTTAGTGTTTGTGAACGTGTTAAAAATATGGTAATTAGTTTACAAGTTATACTTTCAGGTTTGGTGAATTTAATGCTTTCAGATCTCTCCCTTCATTTCATAATGTATTGCATTGAAAATTGGTCTACACCTCAACCAACCCTTTTATATCTTTCTTATCCAACCTTTTCTATCTCAGTGTTTGTTCAGTAATTACTACAGACTGTGTTGAGTGATTAGAATTGAAACTTCTAATTGTTGGAAATTATGTATATGATGAAAACTTCTAAACTCTAATTCACATGGGCGTTGTTCTCTTCTATGATTTGCAGAAATGTCTGAAGTTTAGGCTGAGGCTTCCATGTCATCTAGACACCATCTGGAGATAGGTTGTGACTGGGTTACACGTATTACATCAAGCAACATATTCCATGCATTTTGCTTTTTCTATTTTCATATATACTGCATATTATGCAGTGGAAGATTTAAACTGCGCACAAACATAGAAACGAAGTGGAAAATTGTATATGAGTTTAATTCTTCCAGCATGCCTGCAGGACCTGTGTTTCTGTAAATGCAAAGAGAAGGTGGGTCAATAGCATATAATCTTTTGGCAAACCACTGTAAATATTGCCTACAGAAACTTCTAAGCTTGAATTAGTTTTGCCTTCCTTCGGTTGCAGGAAACAGGGCAGACATTGCTAAATGCTGCTATCATCTGCTGCAAATCTCTCTTTAAGGTTATCCATTTTGCCCCAGGAAGCTTTTGTGGCTGACATTTTTCTTACTATCAAGCAAGATAAGATAAATAATTACTCTGCTTTGCCTCACTCTGCTTCTGCCTCGCTTCTGTTAGTTTATGAAAAGAGTTGCAGGCTAGCAAGGCAGTGTCAAAAGCACCTATGCTCATCCTACTACAAAACCACTGTAAAAAACACATTTTCCTAAAATGAGGAGTGATAATTTCCGCTAGGAGCAGAGAACACTAAGAAGATAACTGGAACTGAAGCATAACTGTAGAGGGGTAGGAGACCTTGTGTTTCTTGATATCACATTTTAGGATCCTAAAGACGAGGAGCTTACACACCGTAAATGGATGCTGATCCTCACTGCCGCCTCCAGGAATATCAGTAATGAATACTAATGTTCATGACATATGTTTCTAAACTACTTAAACTGATACAATTGCTTTTTACATTACGTAGAGTAAAGCAGGGTGACTAACTAACAGAGAGCAATCATTCACTGAATATTTTAAGAGACACATACAATGGCTTGCCTCACTTTAGTGCTAAATATTTTATGCTATCCTCAATTTGAGCAGTCTTACATATAAATGATATTCCAACAGGTAATCTTTCATGAGCTAGAGACTGTAGGAGTGCAGAATATGAGTTGGTTTTGTAACCATACATTGTCTTCCACTGACTTGAGCCAGAGAGTGTTTATATACAACTCCAGGCATGATAACTGGAAACGGAAGTTATGGAGAGTGCCTTATAAGGGGAATGCAATTACTGCAATTGTATTTATAATGAATTCAGGGCCCACGGCTCTGGTAATGGGTTAAGCACTTTATTTGAATGCCATTTAGTGTTCTGGGCGGTGTTAACCTGAATTGGTAGAATATTTTAGTTTTATTACCATGAAAGATATTTGGAGATGCATCTGGACTGAGGCCAGCACTTGGCACAGCCCAGCGTTGTTCTTGAAAGGCTGCAGGTGTGAAGACATACCCTGAAGGGAGGTATATTGCCTGCTAACATTTCCCACACTGACTAATGTGTCTCAAAGTAAGAGGCCGGTATACGAGACAGAGCTGGTAATGAATAGAAAAGCCTTCACCACTCTTCAAGTGAAACCTATTTCTGGGCTGGTTTTATCCCATAACACCACAATGAGATATTTTTGTCTTTATTTATCATACATATCACTGCAGAGAGTACAAATAGCACTGTAATCTCATATGTCAAAAAAACTGACTACAGTAGAGCTGAGTGAATCGAATTATACCTTTATTTGTGCTATGTATATATACACAGACTCATGTGCATATATACATATGGACACGTGCATATATAAAAAGTTAATACATCTACATCTTATAAGTTACAAGGAAACATGACCAGCAATGCTGAAATGCGTGTACGTGCAGAAAAATTTTATACTGCCCAATAGACAACGCTTTCAGAGTGATTACTAGCATTGCATACAGCGTAGAAGCTGAAAGAAAAAAAATCAAAGTACTAGTAAATAAGCTTCAAGCAACATGGTTCACATGAGATAACTGCACCTTTACTGTGCTTTCTTAAGACTTTCTTAAGACTTAAGACTTCTAAGCACAAGGGCCGTGATTCTATTACAGTAGCTACATTCTTGTCGACTTAAGCAGTTTACTGTTGGAAGACATTTTTATGCTGATTTGTCAGCAACACACTAGGGTTTATATCTTTCAGTCTTTATGTTTGGGTTAAATACAACAAATTCCGTTATTGCCTCTTCCCTATGAAGACACAGTTGCTTGTATTTGTGAATGTCCACGCAAAAGGTTGTGCTATTGCGTTACATCAGTGCATATACTCCCAGTGTTCCAGTGAAAGTGTTTCACTCACCAGCATCTTCCCAGGGCATTGCCTCAGCGATGCTAGCGGGATTCCAGCTGTGCACAGAGCACATGGTCCCTTCTGCAGTGCATTGCTGGGAAAGGAGGGTGTCTGTTTCCAAGCACATCCAGGTAGCTTATGGTTTTGTGATTGAGCATTGATCCTCACTGGACAATATTCAAAGACCTGGTGCAAAGCTTTATAATTGTTGATTTCTGTGAAAATGAAACTATATGAAAAATCAAGATAATTTTTTAAATATAGAAATTCTGCTGCATCTTGTATGTTAGAAGAATTAGAAGGAGTGAATTCTCTGAAGGATCCCTCATCATGGGATGATGAATAGGTTCATCTGATGGAGGGCTGGTGGATCCTTTTTGGCAGCTTGCTGAGCCCAAGCCTTTTGCCCATACTCTTCACAGGACCACCACCATGCCTTTATTCAGTAAGCCAGTTATGGCCATCGTATCTGCTGCTTTTAATACCTGTGAATCCATCTGGGGAGCTGAGAGGAGCCATCACAGATACCAATGTAGAGTCCAGTCCATTGCCCCTCATAGACCAATGTGATGCCTTCGTGCAGAGAGATAAGGAACCAAAACATCCCTACTGCCACATGGCACATTGATCTCAATGTCACCTGAAATACAATGAGCTGTTACGATTTAGGGAAATGTTTTGAAGATCCAAGATTTGAAGCCCTCGAAGGCTTTATGTTCTGAATTTGAATTAAAAATAAGCTACAGTATTTTCTGTTTCCCTAGGAGAAGTAAGCAATAGCAGTCAGAAGTGAAAAAGAAATGACATTTCCTGTCCTTTTGTGAGAAAAGGAACACGGGAGTCATCTGTATCAGACACCTGTTAAATACTGTGGGGTACTTTTCTCCTTTGCAATATGGTTCAGTAATTTTAAATAAGTAGTAAGCACTACAACAGCACAGGTAAATCTTGCTGGAGCCCGTAAAACTGGTCTCTTCTGCTTCTGCTCTGGTAGTTACAAGTATTTGCTATTCAGTCTGTTATGGATATCTGGAAAATAGTTTGAGTGCAGAAAGCGCCTCAGGGATAAAAAGTTTGAAAAGAAAAATGTAGCTGTATATCATTGGCATTCATGAGAAAATTCACATTAGATGAGTTCAAATCAGGTGCTCAGGAGACAATATAGAGATCAGGAGCTACAGTGTGCCAAGAATGCAAGCCTAGCTGGGACAGACTCAGCTTATTTCCTGGCGGATGAAGAATACGACAGTATGTAAGGCCAAATTCAAAAGATAATATAGACGTGTTGAAGCTGGTGGGAGGAAAAGCCCGAGCTGCAGAATAAAAAGTCTGTGCATGCACTCCCCATGTTATAGCCTCTTATCTTCACAGTTTTGTACCTTTCCTCCTACATTCATTCTGCATACATGTTTCTATGGGTATTTACACCAATACGCCAGTCCTGGAGTGAAGCTCTTCTGCCGGCATCGCTGTGAAATTTGGCCCCAAATCCCTGTTGTTAAACACTCTTTCTTTCACCAGGTCAAGAAGTTACTCCTTCTGCAAACATAGCTACATTTTGCCACGGGTAAAAATGTCAATTTGCTTGAATTTAGCTAAGAGCAAAATCTCATCTTTCCCCCTTCCTGACATCTCTTACCTCAGAAAGATGTCAGTTTGCCACCTGAACTGACTCCTTTTTGCTTTTATGAAACCAACAGACAGTTGTGGCAGAAATGTGAAATGCTGCATGTTTTCATGAAAACTCTGGTGATGCCAGAAGTGTGTTTTTCTCTTTGTCGTGGACTTGATCTTCTGAATGTTTTGTTACTCAAAAATAAGCAGTAGAAGAAAGTCTAGGTCTCAAAATCTAAAAGTCAAGGCAATACTTTAAAGCTCAGCTCAAACAATGAAGTAATGGACAACATACTGGCACTTACGTTAATGTGCTAAATATATCAGACAACTTAGTTAATAAATGAATTTTTATCTCAACCTTTCTAGATCGCATTTTCAGGAGAAGAAAGCAATAAAATTGCAAGCTTAGGACACATGCTATAAAAGCTTTCTCTCTGTGTGCTAAGTGCAGTGCCACCAAGTGAGTGCATCTGCTCATATCCCATGTTTCAACTGAAATTGTCAATGTTCTGGATATCCTCAAAGGAATGTTTGATGAACCCAATGTTTCTGTGCCATTTCTTTCTGATAACATTACCTGTGGCATTTGCCATGGGAAGTGGGTGCTGCATGACCCACCTGGGCAGTGTGGTAGCTGACCAGGGGGTTTCCCCCAAAACTCATTGCAGCCACCCTCTTTCCATCTGTTCATCTCAAACATGCGTCTGTATGTCCTGCACTTCACATTTGGATGTCTCAGGAACATCTATGTTTCTTTCCCCCACAGATAAGAGGAAGAAGTGACAGCCAAAATGTATCTGAGACTTGAGTTCTTTCCTACCGACTTGTTTTCCCTAATGGAAAAACAACAAAAAATGATGCTGTAACCAACATATTTGTGTAAATTACACACTGTTGACAAACGGACGTGCAATCAGTATTTTTAGGGGAAAACGTAATGTTTCCCCTATGATCATATTTAACATACATTGTGTTCCATCTATCTATCTAGACCGACGGTTCAAACTGTGGCATAACAATTATAATAAGTGATAGTGCTACATCCAGCAAACAAAGAGTATGATGGCACAATTTATCTTGTTACATTTCTTGATTTAATGCCCGTCTGGGGTTTCTAGTCTGAACCAGATTTTTCTTATGTCATAAATATTTCAGTTTTTTCATTTATTCTTGATTTAGTTTGACAGTAAATAATCCCATGGAAGCTGCTGTTGGAAAGGCATTGTAAAAATTATTAAGTGCCTACTTGCCAGTTAGGTCCTTGTGTTTGTCAGAGTGAAATAAGTAAAATAGTTGAGTTACTTAAAGGAAATGTAAATGTATATACATACACATATATATGTGTATATATATATGTATATATATATCCGCAATAATGCCCCAGATTTGTGACCTTTGAGGAAGGAAAGTTACGACTCTGGGGATTAATCAATAGCCTATATGAATACAAAGATTTTTGGAAATATATTCTGGATGCTGTCAGCAGGAAGTACTTTCTTCTTGATTTCAAAAACATACAATTCAGAGGGAGGACAAGAGCAAACAAGGAGCTTTTTGGAAGGAACTGTTCTTGTAAGAAAGGTCAAGTGTCTTGGAAGAGGATGTCTGTGATCAGTTGGTTGGGTTCTTTTGGTGATTTCTTTGTGGCTCAGGATATTCAGAAAGCACATGAACTGAATGTGCACACTGAATGTGACACTGAAGAGTTTAAGTCCTTTTGAGCATAATTAGTGCCTGGTACCATTACTTGGGGTGTCTTCCGACAGACAACAGACCCTTCCTGCCATGCTAGATAAAACTGGGAGACCAGGGAACATAGGGATTTAAGGAGAGTTAAAGTCACAGACTTACATGGGAGGAATCAGCATGAAATCCTAGTAAAAAACTCTCCCTTAACTGACAAACAAAAACAGATAAGTAAATTGCCATGTCTGCAATATTGATCTGAAAGAGTACATTCTGTTTAGGAAGGACAAGGGAAAAAAAGATAAGATTTTTTTCTAGCCTTAAATATCAGTGATGTGTACACCAGCTTTGAGACAAATATTGACAAACAGAAGAAAGCATGTGAAAAAAAATATATGATGCAATTCAATAAGGAAAAGTACAAGGTTTCACACTTAGGTAGAAATAATCAATAGACACCTTCAGCATAGGCAGGAGGTTTAAAGAAGGGGTTAGAGTGGAGCCTGAACTGAATGCAAGTATAGAAGGATAGCGATCCTCATTTGGGACTGCGGGAATAGCGAACGGCGGATTGGCACTGATTGCCTCAGCCTGAGGGCAGCGTGCTGGAAGAAAAGGGCCTGCAGTGCCGGAGGGATCCAGCAGAGGCAAGGATGAAAAGCGGTGCTCTAACTAGGACAGATGATAAACAGATTGGGAATCCTCTCATACAAGATAGAATCATACTTTGCAAACATGCAAAGGTATGGAGAGAAATCCACGTCTACTGGGAGCAGATAAAAAAAGGCACTTATAACCAAAGTTAGAGATAACCTCTAAACTGAGAACATTATCAGGGTTTTCTGAGGAAGTTATGGAAAGCCTTGCATCACTGTAAGTCTTAAAAGGTAGTAAATATTTGCTGAGGACTTCTTAGGTGCAGTTAATGTTACTTGGGGCAGGATTATCTGATACATAGAGGTACCATCCAGCTCCATTTCTATTTCAAAAGAATTATCCAAACTTGGATTTCATTTTTTTTTATAGAGTTCAAGTCATTTACACTTTTAAATGACACTAAAGTGCTTCTGTAGACCCCAGGTGTGTGTGAAGTAGGACCTTACAAAAGATTAAAAGAAAGATTAAAAAGAAGCAGGTTTTTTCATCCCTTCTTTTTCCCCAAAAAACTTAGAAGCTTGTCAAGGTTTGATCATTCCCCATCTGAAATGGAAACTGGCAATGGTGCACCAGGTTGATATGTGCCTCCCTTGAGACCACCTACGACTTTTAGGTGAAGCTTATAAAAACCTGTGAACAGAATGAGATTCCGTATAAAAGTGGGATGATTTCCACAGGAGCTGAATTTCTTCGTTGTCTAAAAAACATCTTTCTCCTTCACATCAGCCATAAGTTCCAAGGCAACCCTGTATAATTTTTTTTTACACTGGTGTGAAAAATGAGACAAGAGGAAAGAGGATATGGTTCCGTAAGCATGACTCATAAACATAATTTCTCAGTGGAAATTTTTTAGCACTTAAAAGGTTTAGAATAATTTTATGATTTTGTAAACCCATTTTATTAAGTGACTTCTGGTTTCAGCTGTTTTATGAACTGATTCCCAACAGTAAATTACAAATTTACCCTTTGGGAGTAAAGGCCAAACACGTATTTTTTACTTGGTTTAATTCATCATACATTGACTGAAATGTCAAAGGAAATTAAAGCAAATTGTTATGTAAATCCTTGTGGGTACACGTTTCATTTCTGAAGAATAAACCTTATGACAAAAAAATGTTGTATGTTTTGTTGTTTGATTTTTTTGTTTTGTTTTCGTGTAGTGTACGTAAAACATTCTATTGCTTTTTCCTTGCATATGACAGCTACCATTCTGCTACTTGCCTGTGAACACCATTTCTCCTAACCCAGCTGTGCTTGGTGAATAGACCCAAGACAGATTTTGCTTTCTTACTTTTAGAAGCTCACTCCTTTGCCACATGGAGAGGATGAATGAGTCTCAGATGTTACATATGCTTATCATTGATCTCCTTTCCAGCTTTGTGTCATTTTGGAATTACTTTCACGTTGGGATGATCCTGATGAGATAATTTATTGCATCTTATGTTTCTGAGTCTTCAGTGGTGCAGTAGAACGTCATTTTACATAAAGAAAATTGGGGCATTTGTTTTGAATCTGTATTTCAATTACTCAATATCTCTTCCTGTTTTTACAGAATACCAAGGTAGTCACAGGAAGACACACTTTACTTTCCGCTGATTGGATGGGAGGAATTTTTGACCTTGGAAAGTGGAGATGGTGTTGCTATGGAAACTAATAATTCTGCTGCCATTCATGAGCTGCAGCACAGGTAAAATGTTCCACTGTTGGTGTTTGTGATTGATAAATCTGTATCAGTATCATAATTCTTCTAGAAAGGCAAAGCAATTATGAAAACTAACAGTACTTATTTGCATGAACAAGTGACTAAGGAGCTTTTCATTAGAACATCCTTTAATTTTAAGCAACACAAGTTGCTGCTTTTGAACCAGGAAAGCATGTTTCAAGATCATAAGAAAACTGTACTTCAGGTAATAGCTTTTAAAAACATTGTAAACTGCAGCAACTGAGGAAAAATTACAATTGTCACTTTGCTAACAACATGCACGTGAAAGGCATTTCCTAGCCACAGCACAATCAGCTCCCAAACCAGCAGGTTTAAAGAACAGAACATCATTGTGAGGAGTATGGAAGTTCAATGTGTACACTTAAAGAAATAGCACACCTTTCTGTCTCATCTGTACTCATAAAGTGTCTCTAAATCACATTTAAATTCCTTGATGAAATCCCAAACTGGTAAGAACCACAAGGACTGTCAAAACATAAATGCCAGAAATGAAGGGAAATCTTGCTTCTTGCCTAAAGCAAATGCAGACATTTCTTCCCTCTTTGTCTCCAGTCGGCATGGTGATAGACCCTCTCACAACCCATGTGGTCAGCAGTCTAAATCCAGGGCATCATCTCTATCCTCAGGTGGTATTCAGAGGAGAAAGTGTGGCTGGGGGAAGCAGGAGTGCTTTCCCCCATTCTCTTCCTTAAATATACTTGTATTTAACTAAGTGAGCAACTTGTTGCTGATGTATGTAAGGTAAAGTGCTCTTTTCTTCCTGGATGGTCATTGCTCACCACAAAGGTTCACTATTCTGAGTTCATTTGGTTTTTTGAACCTTTCTTCTAATTCCAAACATAGAACTGGACAATTCTTCTCTCTGAAATCCTGTAAGTGGAATTAAAGCTTATGATTCATTACAGACCCATCTGAGACCAGGCTCCAAATGGTAACTTTGAGGTTGTAATGAATTTGGGGATGAACTGACCTTTCACACTGTCTGTGATAGAAACCATGACAACTGACTTTTGCCTATAATTAATGTATTGAACTCTAAATAGCTGGTATGTTACTCGTGTACTTATGAAGAAACTGTGTTAAAGTAACCTCAAATGATACTTAAATTAATTACGTACTGCATGAGTCAGCAGCTGTTTGAAATGAAGAAACTACAGAAGCAGACTGCAGACTGCAGTAGTATTTTAAAATACTATTTAAATTAAACTGCACAGTATTTTGTCTATTAACAGATTCTAGGTGAAAATGTAAATCTCAGGACCTGACATTCTGTCAAATCAATACTAAGTGCCTGTTCCAGTAACAAACAGCCAACATTTTAAGGACTTCATAATACACAATTTGCAGATTTCAAATAAGCAGTCACTCATTTAGTCCCAGATATGCTGAAGAAAATGTAGCAACATGTTTAGGAGCCCAGTCTTCCCTTTAATTGCCCTCAATTCTAACCACATTGGGTGCCCACTGCACTGTCACAACATTTACCAGCCCTACTTGGCTGCTTCTCTCAGATTGCTTCCTTCCTTTCTCATCTAAATAAAGGTCTTGTAGTGATTTTTTAGACGGTAGGACATCCCTATGATTTCTTGATTGCTTTTACCAGTTGTGAAATAGATGGCGATCCTGAAATTTAAAACACTGATGAGGCACGGTACACCTTAGTGATGAACAAGATATTTTTATACTCTTGTTTTATATTTCCAAATATAACTTTTCCCTTTACTTTTTTTTCACAAAGCTTTCATTTTTCAAACTTTTTGTCATCTTCATCTTTCTTGCTAGAGGATCATCTTTTAATGAGACCAGTATCCTGGGCCAACTGAGTTAAAAGATATTAGGAGCTCTCATTTACGTTAATGTGTTCAGGTTTTTGAAGACTTAATAGCTAAAAATGTAAATGTTCTATATTCCTAAGCACCAAGAGTAGATCATGATGGCACCTGTGTCCTGATATAGCTGTCAATTGAAGGAACTGCAAAGTGCCTACTGACTTCACCTAGATAAGTTAATTTGTACCTGAGTGTAAATTACTTACGTGGGCTTACACTGATTTTTACTAGGTGGCATTCTGAAATATGCTTGATGGTAATAGTCAAAGTTGCTGTTATGGGTAAAACTTCTTTTATTTATTATATGGATGGTTCACATCAATACAGTAGTGATAGAACTGAGTGTGAAAATTCGAAACTAGTCACGATGCTAGAGAGCAGTCTTGTGGGCTGGGGCTTGAAAGATAATTCAGGTTATTAGATGACATTGGTCAGCCATTTCTTTCCTGTCTCTATCTCAGTTATATCAGACATGTAGAATGAAAATGAAATGGACCCATAAATGAATTTTAAATCTAAAGATTAAATTCACTGCACAGTACAGCTAGATATTATTACCCCCCAAAATGGCAGTTCAGTTACTCAAAAATCAAATTACTCTCTATATTTCTCAAATCTTTGGAAAGCTTGTGGAAAGAGTAATATTCCTTCCAACTCTTGTTTTCCAGCAGTGCTTTTTTATGTGACTCAACAAGGGTCTTGGGGGTTTTCTTGCAAGAGCCTTAAGGGATAAAATAAAACAAAGTAATGTATGCATACACAGTGACACAGTGAGGGAACAGATTACACTTTTTTCACAACCCATTGCAATTTAAATGAGATAATCTGATCTAAGTGAAGGACCAGAGGCAAGAAGGGTGCTGAAGATAAACACAGAGATCATTACTTTAAATTCTGTGTATTTGCTGTGAGGATGTAGGACAGCCATCTCCTTACACTGTTGTTGAAATTTAAACATTGCTTGATATTAACATGCTAAGAAAGAGCACTCACTTTATGGATTCAAGGTTTAGACAGAATTTTGAGAGGTTGATCTGAACAGAAGAGTGGCCTATGTGTTCAAGAAAGAAAATAATTGAAGAGAGGAGAAACAGGTGCTATTTGGTTTTCCCAGTGGATGATCTAAACATGATACTGGGGGAATAAACAAGTCTGTTGGTAGCTCCCTTCACAGCACTATATGTACAGTCCCACTTTGGCACCAATTTCACTGCAACTATCTCAGCTTCCCTGCTTCCTTCCTGCACTCCTCTGCGGTTCTTTACCATTCACGAAGAGGAGGAGAGCTATCTTCTAATTATTTCTGCAGTTTCTCTCTTCTTCCTGGACTGCTTATACAAAATTTGCTTGTATTTCCTGTTCCCAAAGGCTGTTGTGGTTCCCCTTTTCTCTGATTTCTGGTGGCTTCTGTGTTTGAAAAATACACAAACTTCAGTGTAGAGATGGCTTTGCAACCATCCTTTGCTCTGCTGGTTATCTTGACTCTGTCATGAAAGCAAATGAATTTTCCAGAGTTAAAGACAAAGAAAAAAATAAAGTGTCAGGCACTTAAAAATAGCTATGGATAATGTAAATATGAAAAGCCAACCAGCTATTCTGAACCTTCATTTTGGAAATGAAGCAGTAATTATATTTTTACAGTCTTTTGGCTTCTTAGACGAAATTCAATTGAAGTTGCAACTACAACCTCCGGGGCTGTATTTTGGCCCATCATTTTGAAACAGCTAAATTAGAGAGAGAAATTTCCTGATGTAAAGTGTCCTGACACTCCTTTGGGTCACAGCATGATGAATATTGAATACATCACATCCCACGCTCTGCCTGCAGTCTCTTGCAGATTTATTGTTAGCATAACAGCACCTTTAGGAATGGAACAGCAGACCATATATTTTAAGACAAGTGACATCTTTGCTATTTCTAACAGCAAACTGTGGAGAAGAACTAGTCCAGCCCAGAAATGTTAGGGCGTTTCTGAACAACCCGAGGCATTCAGAGACCCACTGATGAGTCAGAGAAAGATAATAATTAGGTCTCCCTTGGACAACATGGAAGTTCTTGTCACTTTGGCAAACAGTGACCCTGAAAGCTATGATTCTGTAAATGACTTCCAAGCATCTGGCAAGTGATGATGCCTGGTAACGCAGTGACCTTCTCAGGGGAGTGAAAAGTGACATTTAAAGAAAAACCTTTATTTCCATTTTATGAGGTGCCATTTGGTTCAGCTCATTTCCTGATTGCAGTGAACAATAAACATACTCCAGTAGAACAAAGCCAAAAAAAGAGAACACCTAATATCCCTGGAGCTGCAGGGACTGGGAGAGGGATGGACAGGTGGAGAACTACAAGAAGGTGAATAGTTCTTCCCTTGCCAGCAGTGTCCCAGCTAAAATCCAGTACTCTGGGAACTACCACGTGATACAAAACCAGGACATACTACTCTTTCAATTAGCAGAAAAAATATACTCTTAAAAAAAAAATGTGAAAACATGTGCAAGATAAAGGAAAAACATGACAGATAGGAAGGGAAAGTAAGTTATTTTTCTAATCCGTCACCTGGTTTTGCAGACATGGCATTTAGAAAATCTTACTGTAAATATTGCCTTAAGCTAGAGAACAGGTGATTTGTGGAGAGTGAGCTGCTCTGCCTCTGTTCATTTCCAGAAGGGCTTACATAGAGCTGGTCTTTAATTTTAGGAATGAGGGTGAACAATGTTATTATTTCCATTTCCTGTCTCTTATCAGAGCTGCAAACTGTTACTAACTTGAGGGCAGAAAGGAGTCAAAATAAGCCAGTATGTAAGAAATGTGAATGTCTTTCTTCAACACAAGGCAGTGTAAAAGATGAGTCCTCTTGTGACTAAGAGGAGTGATGCTCAGGAAGCCCATGAGCAATTTCTAGCTCTACCACTTGCTGGCTACGTGAGCAGGAGGATGTTACGATGCACCATGGAGTTATTTCCTTCATTGCTCAATTCCAAGAGAGATATACTCACAACAGATTGTGGTTTCAGCTGCCATGATAACAAAGCACATGTAGAAAGGAACAATGATGCAGCAATGATGGTAACATCAGTAAAGAAGTGGCAACCAACGTTAGCAGAGCTGAGGACCCAGCTCTGGTATTTTTACACCTCCACAGATTGCATTGGAAATCTTATCACTTGTATTGAAAAGGGAAGAATCAGTGTAAGGCTGAGAATTTCTGAAAGCCTCACCTATTGTGTTTAAGGATTTTAAGAGTTTTCATAGCTTTGCAGTAACAAAACAGAAGCCCACTTCCCAGGCAGCTTTTCTGAGTGGACAACAAAGTGTATCACCACAATGCTTCCCAAGTACACCATATTACATCAAACTGACTTGATGGATACAAGGAATGATCTCATCTAATGTTACATAACATGGGCTAGATTCACGTTATAGAAGCACCTTCCTTATTACATTTCCTTTCCAAGAAAAAATGTCTTTCTTGTATTCCCTCGAGTGCACAGGCATATGGTGAAAAAGAGGTTAGAGCTCAGATGCTTCTTTGAGGGTCAATACACTTTCAAATTTTAGGTTGCATTGATTTAGCTGTCAGAAAGATGTTATTTACAGTTCCTGAAGTTAAGTGGAGCATGCTAGAATTCATGGAAGTCATTACTGGAGGTTTATGTTTTCTGTGTGGCTCCAGTACAGAAGTCTTTTCTATAGCCTGAAAGGACTAACAGATTTTTATAGGGGTTTAAATAATTACTGCTTCCTAATCTATTCAATTAGTTACTTTACATTAAAAAGAAATGTTATTTTTCTATATTGTGAATTTTACACCATTTCTTTCTGTTTTATACCAAGTCATTTCGTCTCTTTGTATGAAAGGCTCATTAACTTCATACCGGTACTTTAAAAATACTTCTTTTTTTCACTGCCAAGAAGTTAGCAGGTAATTAAGCACTTAAAATATTTTGAGCACTTCCTTTACCAGCAATAGAAAATGGAAGTAAAAAAAAAACACCTGAAAATGCTATGATAATATATCACTGTCATGGTTGACTTCAGTTAGACACATCACTGTTTTCAAGAGTAACTGAATATAGTTCGTACCTTTAATATAACTCTTATTATCTATTTCAGAGGTAAAGGTGTGAGTTCTACTTCTGAAACTCCATATCAGTTCATATAAGCACAAAACCAACTGCAACTGTGTATATGTTATATTCTCCCACATTGCCCAGGACTTCTTACGGGCACTAAAGTCATTCATTGACTTTGTTCAAAGCTAGAGACCTTCAGAAAGAAGGGGACAGCAGGTTGCTGGCCTCTTACTTCTGTAACCATCTCACCATTAAGCTAACATTTAAGACATAGTTTTGCTGAGGTTCATTATTTGAGCAGGGTGCTTTATTAAGGAACGTTCAGCTAAAACCTTAGAGCTGGATTTTGAGATTCCCCGTTTCAGGGTTGATGCGGTGGCATCTTTCTCTGATATATTGTTACTGCAATCAAATCATGGATATAATAATCAAATCCTTCCTCTTTCTGTCATTGAAACCCATTCCTCAATTAAAACACAGGTGTGTGGAAGGTTAGGTTTTAATATATTAAGAGTGACAGACGTTCTATATGAAATGAAGAGAAACGCAGTTGTATTCTGTAACTTTCCACTAGTAGAAAAGTGGAGCAAATGGATAGTAAATATGGGAAGGATTTATTCAACTTTCAGAAAACAGACCTTGGAAATGCAAAAACCGATTCAATCTGCTTTACTTAGAAATGGAAACCCAGATCTAATTTCCATGCATCTTAATATTCCCATCCAGCAGATCTGCGCGTGTTGACATGGGTGAAGCCTTGCTCACCAGCTTTTAAGAGCTGTAACCCTATCTGGTACTTCCACATAATCACAGGCTGATCATCCCTTCCATTGTTTGCAGAAGCTTGAAAATAAAATGTCTCTAGTTATTGATTTGCTACTTCTTTTTCATTTAGTGACTATTGATTGCTGTTTATGTGTGTGTGTTTCTTGTTGAGCAGAAATTAACACTGAAAACTTCTTGGAATTCACTGCATTCGTACCTGCTTGGCATTCCTGGGCAAGGCTCGCTCGTACAATCACTGTAACTGGGGTTTTCAAAAACCTGTTTCATTTTCTCCTCCAATCTCTGGCAGCAAAGAGAGATTTACACAAACAAATTTATTTTTTATTTTTTTAACTATTATTATTCTTGGTACTTGTCTGGGGCAGCAAATGGGATTGTCACAGAGTTTGAATCTGCAGAGTCATTTCAGATAATACAGTTTTATCTAGGCTCTGGTTCTCATGCCTGTGTTACCAACATAAACCTCCTAGGGTGTGTGGCATTTTTTTCATAACTATCTGGATGAGAAACTCATGTGATTACCACTAAAATTGCTTGCTGTGTGTGCTTGGGAAGCCAACTCTGAGACACATGCTGATCTGTAATTTGGGAAAAATGTGGATGGATTAGTCTAGTGAGGCCATGCATAAGGGCTGGATGAATGAAAATATCTGAGATAGAGATGAGCCATTGTTGACTGAAGCTATTACTTCTGTACCATCTATAATGCAGTCCTCTCAATGGTCTTATTATATCCAGATCCTGTACTTTTCCTAGTTTTGGTGCTATCAACTCAAAGCACAATCAAAATCACAACCCAAATATGTATTTTCCATGAGACTAGATTATAGTCCTGAACCTTAAAATAATAATACACATAGATTCTTTTTATTTACCTTATCTTTGTTTTTCATCCTCCAGAACTCCCCTTCTCTATGTTCTCTCATCAAATACAAGGGGTGGACTCTTTTTAAAACAAACAAACAAAAAAACCCTCAAACAATCAAAATGAAAGGCAGCTTTTAACTCTCATGGCATTGCAGTTTCAGGAATGGCATAAAAAAACCACACGTTTCAGGATCTGTGTTGACAATACAGTTATCACCATTAGCATCCATAGATATGGCTCTCTGACTTCTTCTGCAGTGGGTAAGAGGGGAAAAAGAGACCAATTTCTGAATATGGAGGTGGACTTCAGGCCAACAGGAGACCAGCAGCCCCCACTTCTGCTTCCCTTGATCTCTGTAAGGTCAATCCTTGTCCCCTTGTGACAATCCTTGTCCCAGTAGGGTGGCTTAAAGGGGAAACTAAAGTCATGTCAGCTTTGCTGCAGGAGGTGAATCTATGGATGTTAACACTAATCTCTATACCTTTACTTTTATGAGCTTGATTTTCAGACTCGGGGGATTTTGGCAATAGGATTCTTTTTCTCCTGTATAGTGTAATACCATGGTATTTTGTCCTGTGTTCAATATTAATATATGTTTTATTGTTCTACTCTAATTATGTTCTCATTATTAAAGGGGCAATATGTTTTCCTCTGACAGATATTGCATCTCATTGTTACTGGTTATTGGTTATTCTGAGCCATTGTTATTAATAATTTGTGGCAATTGAATCAGTATTATAATATTACTCTGCTAAATCTCTTTTGCTGCTAATTAAGGCACTATCTGTGAAACTGTTTAGCTCCAAACACCATGCTCCTGCTTTTCAACCCACTATAATTGCCTGAAAGTCATTCATTTCTACTTACGTAAGTCAGGTCTTTTAATCAAGGCTCCTGTGAGCTTTGCCATGGCGTGAGCTGCTGTCAGTAGGAATGAAAAGTTCTTGTGGACAAAGATATTTTTGTAGTGACAAATGCACCTTTCACTGTAGTCCTGGAAGGCCTTAGAAATAGAATAATTGTACTTGATGGTTCCAAACTGGGCACAAAAGAAGAAGGAGGGCTTAGAGGGAAAAGTGAAAGATTACTGAAGTAATCCAACTATTGAAGATATCATCAAGGAAAGTTGCCATAGCTTTAGGACGTCTTCGCAATATGTATATAAGATCACATCTATCAGACTGCATTCTTAGGAATAGGCAACATCACTGCTGTTCCCAAGCAGAAGACACAGATGGTATTCTTGAGCCACTAGTGGAAATTCATTAATAGGGGATTTATTGATGTATGTCTAAAGTGGGCGTGACTCCCTTTTTGTGGTAGGACACCTCGTATTATCTGTGTATTACAAACATTTTACACAGCTCCTTGAAAATCACAACTACTGTTTATCTGCATTCCTTCTGAAATCATTTTGTCTGAGTACAAAAAGGCAGCAGAGTGCTACTGAAACCAATGTGCCAGAGCTGCTCTGCAGGCACTTGCACGTGTTACATGTGCCCACCAGCGCCATCGTTAGATAAAATTGGATTTCTGCATCATCTTCAGTTCAGTGGTATTTCCGCAGTGAGCAGGCAGAACCAAAACAGCTGCAGCACTGCTGTAGCTACAGCCTGATCACCTTAAAAACTAACTGATGCAAAGCTCATTATCATTTGGGAGAATTATCTCCAAAAATAGGAGCATGTTATAAAATCAGAGAACAAACCTCATCCTTTGGAATGAGCTTTTGCTGGATTGCTGCGTGCTCTTGGACAGACCTTTGTTTCTGTTTCTTTATGGCCCCCGCAGACATTCAGGCTGCCATTCCTCCCAAACTGCAGCTTTGTCTCCATCTAATAGTCTGTGCCCTGAACTCAACCTTAAAATGGCTTTGTAGTTTAGAGTAAAATCCATCCAAACTTTGACTCGTGCTTAGATGGCCTTCCCACCAACAGAGAAGTGATTTATGGAACACAATTTCTTCATCCTCTCATATTGTCTCACTTCATACACTTATGCCAAATAGTTTGTGATGATTGATTACTTTTCCTACAGTATAAAAAAAAAAATGCATACTGGAACAGGCAATGTGAAAAAAATGCAGGATTTAATCTCCACTAACATCTTGATGAGCATTAATCAGATTTATATTTCACTCATATTAGCCTAACACTACTGAAATCACTGACAATAATGTAACTTAGATCAGAATACAACATTATACCTCCAACTGCTGTTTCTAATTAGATTTATTCTACTTTACACCGAATGTAGTAGAAATAAAAGAGTTTTCTCGGTGTCTTTCTTGTAAACATTTATAGTCTTCCAAAAATGTAATTGTTTGCTCCAGGGCAGAGTAAATATAGTCATTTCTGCAATAGATATTGAATTCATATTTGCCTGACAATTGACCTTATCAGCTATGACTTGTCATCTTCTAATTAGTGTACGCTTATTTTTTTCACTAAATTAACCCCCAGCCTCTCTTGAAGATAAGCTGACCATATACCAAATCCTGTGTGGTGCTGCAGTTAAAATGGTGGCGCACGTGTACTCCTCAAATTTGCCTTAAAGAAAAGTACGTCTCCATAATATTATATTGAACTGATTATAAATCCAATAGGCAGTAAAAGTATAACCATGTAATGCTGAAAATACACTGTGAGAGCTGGGGAATAGGAGCACCTCCACGTTATTAAAAAAGTGTTTCAAAGTACAGAGAGCAAACAAGAAGCCAGGTCTTACTATTACTCCTGGATGTTTGCTTTTGAAAGAAATAATATATATATACTCCTCATAAAATCCGGTGCCACATGAAGTTTGTCTGGGTTGCAAGTTCATTTTTGTTTTCATATGTATTTTCAAGACTTTCCATGACAAAATGTTTCAATTCCCAAATGCTGAAAGGTTTATCCTCACTAAATCTCTGAGGGTGTTTTGTAGTGTTATTTACTTTTACAAAGCTTTCTCAATTCAAAAGCAGTACAGTGGCTAAAGTAGGTAAGAAACAAAGGATAACACTCTGCTCTTGGTCAGCCACATCTCAGCATCAAAATGGCCTTTCCTCAGTCAGAATGAACCTTCAGATCCTAAGCACAATGTAAAATTGCATCTGCTGCCAATGCTTCCCATAACATCTGTATGACACTTAACATCTGTATGAAAGAAAGACTGAAACTCAGGACAAGATCCAGCCCAATTCCCGTTTTGTCCCTTAAAACAGCTTATCTCTGCTTTTTTAACTAAAATACTAAAATTTGATTTGAAAAGCCAGCTGAAATTCATAGGTATTTTAAGGAAACTTAACCTGAGCTAAGATTTCTTATTGCAGTCTGATGCATACAGAACACTGGGCCTATACATAGCTTTTTTATGGGGAGAGGATGAGAAAAGAGCACTTTTGCCAGCCCAAAGTTGAATATCACTTTTGCAGGCCGAAATATTAAACTAACAATATTTTATAATGTGCTGACATTTAACTAAAATGTCCATACAGTTTCCAAGATAACAGAGGCGTGAAAATACTACCAAGCAAGAAATAAACTCTTTTAAACAAGGTGCAAGGTGCATTGTAAATTCAATTGGCTGCGAGGAATAGCGAGGAAACAAAGCACTCCACTTTGTTTCCTTTAAAACTCTGCATTCTAAACCTGCCTAAATTAGACTAGTATCTATTGTTGATTACATCATTCCCCCAGAAATATGGCTTTCAGACGTTTTGTCATAACTCCACAGGTGATACCACACCACAGACGCATTAAGCATCAGTCAGGATCATACAATTTTCCAGCTACTACACGTCAAACAAATATGTTCTCAGCCTTCTGGGACAAATGTGCCTGCAGATGGATGACACCAGGCTGTGATGGATGGGCTGCAGCACAGCAGCCCCTCACACACCTTTGTGGTGCCTTACCCTTATGGGGCGGACTGGTATTCCAGCGCCAAAACCCACAGACACTGGGGGATCAAGAACCTGAACTCAGTTCTGTCTTTGCAGAATGAAATTCTCCACCTGCTCTCTCTCTTCTGATGTTTTGTTTGATCATGCTTTGATTTTACGTTACTTAATTCTTTCTCCTTTTCTGCCCCTGCATTACATTTTGCCTTTGCATTGCATGTTAATGCTCGTATTATCCCTGTAATGGAACCCGTCTCCACCCACTTGAGTTGGCGGTGAGGAGGGGCAGCTCCCGCGCTGAGTGCACTCCTTCCTTTGGCGCATTACAAATCAAACTTTCCCTTTTTTCACATCTGCTTCAGTTTGAATTTCACCACTGGCAGAGATGAGATGACTAATCTAATTTCTGTCTATGCAGAGAGTCCTCCTGCAGTTCTTTCTGCACATCTACTTTTTCCCTGAATAGTTGTCATTTAATGCCCCGTTATCTTAGATGGCACTCATTTAGTGGTTTATTAAGCAGTAATTTAGCAGCCTGTTATCAGTTCCTACTGTAGCTAGGAAAAATATGCAATCCAAGTACACAAGATTTGTGCAGAATTACAGCATTTTTGTGATTTTTGGATTAGAGAAAAATTACAGAAAAGTAATACATCTGAAATGTTTAGCCTGCATTTCATTACTGTCCCTCCACTAAGGCTGCCATCAGAATGTGGATTGCCTTATCTTTATGTCTGCTTCCAGCCTAGGCAATGACATTGTACAAAACTGTGCAGGACTCAACGGGCTGTGTTCAGCATAAGGAGGCCCTAAGCCTAGCTTCTTCCCCTATGTTCTGACCTTTTTGGAACATTTTCAGGTGGGGAGAAGGCATAGGGCTTACATCAGTTTTTATGAGCTTCTTAAAAGAAAAAGCAAAATAGGAAGTTTAAATGAGAGCAAGGGCAAGTGCAGCAATCAGAGTGTGTCCTAGGCATTAATTGCAGAGGAGTAACTCACAGCAGGAAAAAATTCAGTTTTGCAAAACAGTGTTGATGGTAACAAAGTCTTGATTTGAAGCTACAGCTTTCATGATCTGGATAAAATAGAAATATAAATAATTTCCGTTTCTTAGAATTGCCAGATTACAACAAGTATTTAAGTTAAGTGTTTATTAAGAGAAGCAAGAACGAGGATAAAGAGGTGCCAGCCAGCTAAAATGGCAATGGCAATCAAGTAGATAGCAGAGAAATATAGATATAGATGTATTTTTCTATAGAAAAGCATTTCTGGTTCTGGTTTCCCCCTGGAAACAGAGACACAGAAGACAAATCGTACAAACTCTCCCCAAGTGCCATAGCATCCCACGCTCCACTGGCTTTCACTTGGAGTGAGGGCTGCCGGAAAAACAGACAGGGATACCCAGGAGAGACAGTATGTTGGGCTCCTGTTTGTAAGAGCATAGCTCTGAAATGAATCCCTCAGAAGGGGAAAGGTGTAACAGAAGGCTTCTCCACTTGACCACTTGTCCCCAGGTTTTTCAGCCTGCTGATGTCACAGGGTCTATTTCCCCTTCCTGGCCTGCAGCCTGGCAGTGGCTGGCTTGGTTCCTCCTGAGCCCTTCCCTTCCCATCTCTGCTCCACAGCAGAGTTTCAGTGCAGCCCTATCAGCCCATGTATTTTTTCTCCATTCCGTTGTGTTTTGTTTTGCTATTTGTGCTGTCATTTTGTTGAGAATAGATTAGAGAAAGGTCATTTTTTTTCTTGAATGGAAAAGAACAGTAATTTGACAGTGAGACGTTCTTGGCTTGCCACACATCAAAAATGTTGATATTAGCCCCTTTAAAACAGAGACTAGGGACAAAAACCGTCTGAGAACTCAATTACTGGCTATTACTTTCCCAAACATGAGCATTTATAAAGTTATGTTTGTTGCTGCTGCTAAATTTTAGGATGCCATTACTGAAATGGCTTTAACTTCATTTGTATTTGCTCAGAGAAAGATCATCATGAAGATACTAAATAGTCACAGAACATGATGGCATCAAGTAACGTCTTTTGGCTGATCTATAATCATTTGCTTTGGCAATTTTATTCGGGAACATTAGCACTGATCACTTATGCTGTGTTCCTAATTATTTCTGAAATATTGTGCTGTTGCTCATGCTGAAATGCATAACGAGTGAAGCAGTAGGTTAGTTTGGAATGCAATGTTCTAACCAGTTTTTAATCAATGAGTGATAATGATAGCTTGTGTTTTGACTTTTACTGTTTAATTGCCAGTAATAAAGCAAATCTTCATTGATGATATTTAGCAGAGTTCAGTTTCATTTATCTCCGTTTATCCTATTTATTGTAAAAGTGCCTGAAAGCTTTCAGTGCTTGACACAATAGCAAAATACACAGTGCAATTTTTTTTTAAGGTTGCCCAAAGTTTTCCACAATAGAAGGGATGTGATACCCTTTTGTGGGGAAATATTGCACCTTCCTTTTATCAGCCAGTTTTCAGCATGCACTGCATGTCTCCTGGTGGAGCTACGTCCCATGAAACCCCAACCAGTTTTTTTTTCTGAGCTAGAGACATTTTACATCACTATTTCCCTTCTGCCGCTTATGATACTTAGGGTTTTTATTTGTTTGTTTTTTTCTAGAATGCCGAAATAATAATAACTAAACATAAATAATCTAAAGATGAGCCAGATCTGCAGGTGATGCTATGCAAGAAAGTACTGGTTCATATCAAAGTTGAATCCAACCTACTGCATGGCAGTCAGACAAAAGCAGACACCTAAAGAAGAGTGAGAGAGCAGAGATGCTTTATAGCTGGAATGCGATTACTTTCACACTACATAGAAAGCAGTGCAGAAGCAGAATGATTTTCTTTTGGGGATAGTGGACACAGAGCAGAGGAGCTTGACATGCCCTTGCCCTGCACAGCCCGCAGCCATTCTCAATCTGCGTGGAAACACAAGGGGCTAGAAGCAAAGTGGAGACAGTTCTGCATGACCCCTGAGTGTTCTGACCAACCAGTTATCAATACTGAAATAAACAGGACCTGATATCTAGTCAGGAAAGACTTTTTTTTTTTTTTTTTAAGTTTAATCTTAGGTTCCAAATTTAGTTTCAATCTACTAAAGGAGTGTCAATTCTGTGACAACAATCTGATGAAAATCAGTTAGTCATCACAACATATGTGAGAATGATACCTTACTTGATAAATCTAATTTAAATCAGGATCTTCCTTCCGTTTAGAAATGTTATAAACACCTCTTGTATTCCCCTTCAATTATATGTAAGAAAATAAAGACCCTTTTAATCTTGTCTGGCTTGACACTACCTTGATTGCTTAAGATGATTTTCTTTCCCAAGATTTGATTCGCCAATTATCAATCATCTGCAAACAAGAAGTGAGTGGCAGTCTGGGATTCTTTTATCCTATGTTCTAAAGAGTTTTGCCATGGTGATAATTTGTGCTAAAAGTATAAATTCTCTCCTCGTGGCTTTCTTTTATTCTCTTCATGATCTCTATTATTTTTAAGTATTATTCCAGAATATAAGCCTCCCTATCCGCATACAAAATCATTTCTGATGTCAAGTTCTTACAGCTACTTCCTACCTCATTCATGCCTGTTATTTAAGCCTTGGTGGGAAAAGCTAACATCTATGAAGCAGCCTTTTAGTTCCAGTTATTTAAAGTAAATAAGCAAAATTTAAATAACTTGTACACACAGCTTAAACATCCACCTCCAATTTAGGTCCTCTATAATGGTGATTGTATCTGGCTTTCTACAAGGTCTGGGAGTCATAATACTGCAAAAAACAAAACACTGCTTCGCATTAGGACATGTTTCTTATTGAACATAAATGGGAATTACAAAGCATGCCCTCTGGAAACAAAAGAGGAATTGTTGTTTGCTTTAGTACATTCAGACTACTTGCAAATTCGCCCTTTTTATCATTCCTTTTTCATTCTAATGTGGCTGGATTTTTGCTGCTAAGTGTCTGCATGAAAATAACCCAGCTGTCATTGATACCCAATAGCTCTTGTACACAGAATTGGTACCATTTGTGAACACCAAAGTATTTAGTGAACCAATCATCATTTACTACACATGATAAAGCCAGTACGAATAGAAGAGCAAAGGTATGTTCTTAGTAGATCTCTTCCCTCTTTCCCTACAACATGCAGATTCTTACAAGCAAATACAAATATATGTGTACTACATATGCATTTAAGTATAGATTGAATATATGTTACATAGCACAGTGTTTTCACACAAACAGAAGACTAGAGATGCAGTTGCTTCTACTCTGTTCATTAGGGATTGATCCAACGCCCACTGAAGTTCATGAAATGCTTTCACTGACTCAAAGCACTTTGGCTCATAAGTTAACTCTCTAAATAGGAAAAGAAAAAGCTTGATGGAGCATGAAACTATATCTACTGCCAGCCATAAAACCATTAGCCAAACTTAGCACCCATCAGGTTGCCGAATGTTTTCTATACTGAAATTACAGTCATGCCGGGGAGAAAAAAAAAAAAAAAGAGAGATAAGACATATTCTTATAAATGCAGTTGTATTTGATTTGTATTTTCCCAATAGATTACCCAAGACTTTGTCCCATAGGGTGGGAAAGAAGAAGGGTGCCAGGAAAGATTTGTGTAAATGATCTTGAAGGTTTAAAGACTTGGTTGTCCTGGATACTTCAGCCAAGATCGTGGAGAGGGCGGGGAGCAGGGTAATAAAGCATTTCATTCCAAGTCCTTGAAACTGCTCACACAGTTTATCCTAACATAGAAAAGGGAGAAAAGAGAGACAGGGCTATTCCTTCCCTGACGCGTGCTCAGGAGCTGCAGGAAGGAGGTGGAGGAACAATTCCTTTTTGTCTCTCTCCAGAGTCACTGGATGGGAATTAGAGATGCAAAGCAAAATGCTTAATGAAAAGACTGAAATGACTCTGAGCATAAATTTGGAATAATTTTTTTTCATAAAGTGGTTGGGGTTCTTTGTTTGCTTGTTTTTCCTGTTGGGGATGAGAACTCTGTAGCTTGCTGAGTTGTTATGTACTCTTTTAAGTTAGTGATTCCATCTCTTACAATTTATACTGTGTGCCTGTCAATAGCGGCAATGGAGCTTTGGAATCATCACAAAAAAAAGTGGAGCTCACCAACACCAGCAGTGGTAAGAATCATCTGAGCTTAATTAATCAACATCCACTTAAGACAGTAAATCATAGCTACATTTTACACCAAAAAAAAAAAAAAAAAAAGGTTGCAGAAAAACAAAGTGCTGGATTTGTTTAACTGGCAAGATATTACATGATATAGCTGTTATCTTTTCCCATATTGTAAATTATTGAATTAAGCCTTCAGTCAGTTTGGCAACAGTGCCAAAGGAATATCACAGCATACAATGCAGCAAACAGTATCTGTCATTGAATCTAAGTCTCACTTATAACTGAAATTACAGTGAACAAAGTGCTTGTGCAGTAGATTGGAAAGGGTTCGTTATTATTTATTCATCTTGCCTAGTAACACAAAAACTAATGAAATTTCATTGAGAAGAGTGCACGTCAAGATTACTATACATCATAAAGACACATCCCTCTAACTTCATTGTGGATATTTGTCTCTGTAATTAGATGTCTGTTCCACAATAGTTCTGTATTTGAAGGACATGGCCAAGTTCATGACATAAAACAAATCACCTGCACAAATGAAAAGGCTTCCTTTATCTTGTCTACATCTTGCACGGTAGCACAAAGGCCTTCAGAAAATCTTTCCATAAAGGCCATGAAGTCATGCACCGTTAGCAATTCTAACATTGTGCCTTATCTGTTTTTTATTTTTTTAATTAAATATTAAACTATTCATACAGCTCATACATTGGTGTATTTATAGTTCCTATGGCCATTTGAAACACAGTGTTTTTACACATATCTCTATTTTTCACAAATCGTGTATTCGTCTTTAGCCAAAAGTGTAAATCAGAAAAGCACCATCCAGAATGCATCAGTTACGAGCAATTTTCCAGCACTGTAGCTTGAACTTATGGACTGGAATATTTTGCTTTTGAATTGAATGCAGTTAATATCATGTAAATCTGGGGTTAGGTTTGATTGCGGTACTCAGTAGGATATTATGAGAGACGAGACATCAAATTTGGCATTTAGAGATCTATCATTAATTATTTTGGAATTAGAAGGTGCGTATCTATTAGACAAAAATGCAGGTGGGCAGTAATACTAATACCCAATTATATTCAAAGAAAGCTACTTAAAAAGTTAAATCAATAATGGTTATCATAATAAAACTGTAAAAAACGTTTGAAGCTTTGGGTTTGGACAAAAACTTTTGTCATTGTCTATGTTCAGTTGGACAAGGCTCATAATTCAAGACTATAGTCATTTTTTTGCATAACACTCAGTTATTAGCTGTGATATATTACAATCTCATTTTATATGTAAGGTTCTGGCAAACCTGTCAGCTGGCTGTTAGTAATTAATGTCATTTTTTACACATTTATTGTTTGATTTCACACCCAACTACCTAAGGAAAACGCACAGTTGGAATATAACCTGAGAATGGACTCGTTGAATATTTTTCAAAAAATAAGGTTCAGGGAATATAGGATTGCTCCATTGAAGATATTTAATGTTTCTGTGCCATTTGCCAGGGCTGGAGGAGCTGCATGGCTCCTTTCACCTGCTTACACTCACTATTCGTCTGCGAGCAAGGGGCACTGCTGGCCCACAGAGCTTGTATCCCAGATGAAAGGGATGCCTTGCACCGTTGACTGTCATTTTATAGACAGCTTCATATAGAAAACCTGGGCTCGAGCACCAAGCTTCAATTCATTACCGAGAGTTTTTCAGACTTCAGCAGGGCCAGGACTTCACCCTGTGTGCCGCCCTGACGCCCACCTTTCTCCCCACATCACAGACAGATAAGTGTCTTTCCGGTTTGGGTGTCTGATAACAGAGACAATGTGGAATTTCACCACTACTCCCAATTTGACTTTTTCGATAGAAGCTGTAACTTGAAAGGAGCCCAATGTCTCTAGAGCTCTGTACATCAGTGTCTGAAAGGAGAAAACACATGAAAGTTGAAGGCCCTTTGGGAAAATCCTACAGGTTTTAGGTTGCTTCTGCCTGCTCAAACCTGTAACATCTCTTCTCATCTCGTTTCTCTGTATATAAGTCTCCTGCTTCACTCTCTGATTAAGATCTGAATGAGAGGGAAAGGAGGGAAGCCTGCCTCCCATTGCCTGTAATACCAACAAGCTTTTTTCCTTTTTCTGGAATGCTTCCATGGCCTTTCCTGCTTTTCACTTCTTTTCCCCCATCTTCTCTTTCAGTGCTAACATGATTCCTTGCACCAATGTGCGTTACTTAAGTTCATGCTTTTCTGTTAACAAACAGCATCTCATCCATTACCTCTCATTTTGCATCAGTCATCCTCCTTAGTGTCCTTGAGCTACCAGATCCAAACTTTGGATGAGGAAAATAATCATTCCCTTCAGCTCCTGTCAAGACTCAATCAAAAGTGCCCATGTTATTTGCCAGTAAAGACTCAATCATATTTAAAGACCTGCGAGCTCTATAAATTTCCCCTCTTCCAATTAAAACTTACTGATGTCTTAAGTTTTGAAGAAAATTAGACAGATTTTGAAGTCATTTTGATTTTTCCTAGTTTTCTCTACTTGTGCTGTCATTACAAGGAAGTCTCTAACTCACATGCCCCATCCTTTATACTAGAACTGACAGGTGTTTTACTATCAAGCTGATTTAAAAGAGGCTTCTTAATCAGGTGTCAGCTTTGGCCCATAAAGTCATATTAATGTTTTGGATCAGATATGAGACTCTATCTAAGGCACATTAAGAAAGATTCATTAGAAACTCACTACCCCTGGAATTTACAGCCTTCCTGGAACTTAATAGCCTGGATAAATTTCTCCTTATCTGGTTTGCTTATGTGAATTATGGCAGTTTTGCATTTAGAAGCTTTTTAGAGTACAAGTTTTACTGTTATTCTGGCCTCTTTTTTCTTACGATCGTCAGTAAGTATACACTAATATATCTGCCTAGGCAGCAGCACGACCCCTCCAAGCCTACTGCATGGCTCCAAGCAAACAGTACTAGAGAGATTCGTTTGTCATGCGTATCTTTGGAGAAATCATGGTGGCTTGTACTGAATCTGGAGAATAGAGAGGGGGGAAATATATGGCCATTCTCTACACCAAATGCAAAAGGATGCATCAGGAAATTAGATATGACCGATCTGACCTTTCATATAAATAAGAGATGGACCTAGAGTATGCCATTGGCTTGGAAAGTGCACATCATTTCTCACAAACTTGGTGGTATTCTCTGTTACGGATTAGGCAGCAAGAAAAGGATATTAAAGAGAAAACAAAATAATAGCATGAAGCCACCTTCACTAAAAGTCATAGACAATATTTCTCTGACAGATGCTGCAGCATGTCTACCATAAAGGAGCCGTTAGGGTACATGTAAACCACAGCGTCCTCATTCAACATTGTGTTGTATTAAGGACTCTTAAAGGAGATAGAAGAACTAAGATGTTCAAAAATCTGCAAAAACAAACAAACAAACAAGACTTCATGAGAAACGGAAGAAATTGTGGTTGACTTTACAACTATATGATTGGAAAATTGTGAAATAGAGAAAATAAATGATTTGGGCTCTTGAGTGAATACTGGGAGATGTATAATCTTTCTGAACAATTGGTTTGTATCTCAAAGTACCAACAGTTTATTTTTCCTGCAGAATCTTTCTCTAATACCAAAGACCCCTGTAAGAAAAATAAAAAAATGTATGAATTTAAACTCTAGGCTGAGCTAAGGGCTGAAATGCATGCTTATCTTTAGGTATTGAGTAACCCTGCCACAAGCAAACAGTAAGGTAATATTGTGCCTTGAATATAGTTGAGTTAAAACTTCTTTAATTGGGTTTGCTCCAAATTTTCTGAGGTTTTCACCTGTGTCCAGTAGTTATAGATAAGTCAGAAAATATTTGGAGCCTACATTAAATTCACATATAGCCAACAAAGTTCAGCGGAATGAAAAAGTTATGGAAATTAATACTTTTTATGTGATTTAGTGCATTTTATGGTCTGTTATGTCACTTATAACATCACATATAATATTCAGCCAAGTTTAATATTGTGCCTTCAAACCACTAGCTCATCTCAGCTGTTTTACTAGCCAGACTTTATAACCTAAACAGGAAGGATGTATTTTCTCTTTCTGGCATGCCCATACTATTTCCTATATAACATGAGATATTCTTAAAATGAGATGTGCCCAGCCAAATAGCTATTGTGGTATAAAACAAATCAATCTTTCTTGACTGCTACTTTGAATTTTACTCCAATTCTCTTGAAGGATATTTCTCACAGATAGCGCTCATGAAAGCACAGAACTGGGCTGACTTTCTGAGTTTCTGAAGGATACACATGGTAAACCGAGTAACAGACATGTAGAAGTGGATGTGTCTGTTAAGATGTGTAAAAAACATTGTGATTATATGGTGCAATTCTTAAAGAGGTCAAGAAAGCTTAGGTATAAAAATTTATTTGATTATCATTCTACATTTTGGCCAGATGTTCTTTCTTTTAGATCCAGCAAAGTAGAAAAGTTTGACCACATTCATCAGTAAAAAACTATTTTCCTTCTAGAAAAATGTCAGTATTAACTTTTCAGTTTAGTTGAAAATATTTTAGAGATGAAGTAAATATTTTTTTTTTTAAATCAATTACATCTTAAAAATAAAGCTTCAGATGAGTCAAATTATTCATACAATTCCAGGATTAGGACTCTCAGAAAAGCATTGAGTGTCAGAAAATGGTGACAGCTGACAACAGTGCTGATCTGGCTTTTTTTTCAGATTTAGAGGAAATACATTGAAGTGGTTGAAAAGTACAAAAGCACTTGAATATGTATACAGCTGAAAGCTGATACAGAGGATCTGATTTTTGACGTGCACTGTGTGCAGTCACTCATGGCCCTGAAGAAGGCGCTTGGGCTGACATGGTGCCAGTGACGAGCTGACCTGGCTGGGGTGAAGCTTGGAGAACTGCCTGGGGCACAAGCTGAGTTAATGCATCAGGACTGCTGACCTTCTTCAGGGATGCAGGAAGAAACTCTGCTGGTGTCAGCTGAACAAGAGCTATTTGAAGCAGCTGAGAAAATCCTCTAGGGGTTACAGGGCTGTAGAGCAAGAAGGTTGCAGTTGGCAACCCATACTTGCAATGGGTCCAGAAGGTGGGGCGAAGCAGTGGCCCTGAAGAGATATGTTGTATGTTCCTTCTCTTGTTACTGACAAACAGATAAAATAAGTGAATAAAACCAGACATGATTACTGCCAACATTTACGTTGTTTCCAGAACACAACTGAAGAGCTACCAATCTTTGGGTTCATGTCTCTCCCAAGATACCCGCATAGCTGCACTGTAAACTTTGAATTTCTTGAATTTTTGAAAAAGATTAGGGGCTATTTCTTCGTTCTCTCACAAATCACTTCACCTCTGGGCAAGTTTTTCTGCAGGAACTGCTGAGACGGATAGGCCTTGCTCCAGCCCACGTCTGTTGTGCCTTTGTTATTTCAAGCTCTAATTAGATTCTGTGGGTCACCAAAAGGGACAGGTTCTAGTGAAAACAGGTGATGGATGATCCAACTTTATTTTATGCTACCACTCTTCTTAAAGAGCCCAAAAGTGAGGAAAAAAAAAAAAAAAAGTAAATCTGAAACCAAGCCAGATGTATTATACAAAAGTACTATTAAACAAAAGGTGGTGAAAGACTGAGGAGAAGGAAATGATCTTGTGGCCCCACCAGCAGGAAGAGGCCAGAAGAAGAAAAGCCAGGGCCAGCACCACATGACATACCCTCCATCCCAGAAGCCCTGCTGGTCTACAAGAGGTGCTCACTATCCCTCTCCCATGCTGTGTGCTCTCACAGCCCACAAGAACCTTAAAAAAGGAGCAGCCTGCCTTTTAAAGGGTGACGTGAGGCTGACACTCCCACTTTACCAGGTGAGCAGGGAGATGCAAGCTGCAAACACAGAAAGTCACGGCACTGTCCTTTTCTGCTTCCAGTCTCAATCTAAACTGTATGTATAAGGTAGATGGGGAAGATTTAATACATGGCCGTATAATTTCCATAGAAGACATGCAAAGAAGGTGGTTTTCACTGTCACTTGCTTAATAAATCACCAACACCTGGGATATGTGATTTTATTATCAATCAGGCTTGAAATATTTTCTCCTTAATAGCAGAATGTCTGGAGGTTCTCTCTCTGCTGAATATAATAGCAGACTTTAACTTTTGACCAAGAGGAAAAGACACCAAAGGACACTTTTATGGGTAAGGACATGCTAAAGTTGTCTAATCTTAAGTTATTGTTTTTGTTTTGCAGGGGAAGAAACTCTACATGGTCCTATTTTCATTCAAGAGCCGCATGATATCATTTATTCCATGGGCTCAGTGAATCCAGAAATCCTACTGAACTGTACAGCCAAAGGATATCCCCTCCCCACCTACAGGTGCAGTCAACTTTGGAAAAGTGCTGTCTTAATGTAAATCATTTAACCATGTTTTAATCAGAAGTAGAGCTCAATGCGTGGCAAATTCTCAAGGCAAGCCTGGTGGTAGCAGGAAACCATGGCCCCACAGCCAGGTTTTGGGGCTGGGACTGCTCATTTACACTTGAAATTGAAATAATTTCACGTTCGTTGCTTTTATTTCAAAAAAGAAAATGTGTATGTATATAAAATTGTATAGGCATGACATCACATAATTTGAAGCCTACTTCAAAAGAACATCTGAGGGGAAGAGGAAGAAAATAGTGAAAATTTAAAAGCTACTTGGGTAAAGAAAATGATGGGAAAATATTTTTGCTAGTCTACTGTTAAGAAAATTGACAGAGGAAAATAAAGCCCAGCACTGAAAATTGTCCCCAAAGTATTTTAAAACCTACAAAATTACTTCTGAATCCACAGAATAGCTGTGAAAAATGGGAAAATGGAGATGCTGTGCATCTGTATTTGCTAAAACTTTCTGCACATCTATAAATGCTATGAAAGCAAAAGAGTAACATCCTTGCCCATTCCTAATTCTAAGATTTCATGTATATATTTATAGTGTTTATCTAGAGAAACAGCAAGGCACAGCTCTGATATCTAACTTACAACACTCTGTAGACTCACTTAATAAAACCTTGGTACATAGGAATGTTTGTTTACTCAATAACTATGGACTCATCACTTAAAATGTACCTTGATGCACCAAGAGTTTGGAAACCTGAGTCTAATAAGAGGAAAAGCTGGATATATGGAAAAAAAAAAAAAAAAAAAAGGACTGCGCTTTTTTCAGAAAAGAATAAACTAATGGACTGGGAAAAGGAAAGTGAAAAACAAGAACTAATTCATCCAGGATGCGAAAGAAAATTTTGTGTCCTACCAAATACTTAGACAGTACTCTTTCTGTAGCTTTTAGTTGCTCACAAAAGAGTTTTCTCTGTACAGTACCACTACTAATTATGAACTTGGCTTTTGTGCTTCGTGTATTAGTTTGTTTCCACGTGTTGCGATAAAGAAATACTTTATCACCTTTTCACAAGGCTGCTTCTCTTTATATGAGAAACAATCCTCATCCAGGTCCCAACACATTCATTTTTGCAGTTTTAAACACTAGCATCCATTGTTTCATGTCATCCATCCATTTCAGATCCAGTTATATAGGCAACTTCCTCAGTGACTCTAAAAATTATTAATTTGTGTATTCCACCCATAGACTCCACGCATCCACAATTAGTAGTAACAGTAGATTTCATTAGGTGGGAGAGCTGTGAAATCTCCTCTCATCAGGCATCCAATATTCCTATTTTCCCTTCCATTTTCTTATGCTTCCTAGCCGTCCACTAGTTAATTCATTTTTTTCCTTTGCCTCAGTTGCTCTAGTAAGACCAGATCAACATCTGGGGATGGATCCTGACCCACCTAGGTCAATTAGAAGTTATCAGACCATCACTGCTGCTATAACAACTTGGGAGTTTTTCACCAGGACTTGAAAGGAACAGGAAGTCTTCAGCACATTTCTTTGATTTCAGTAGAGCTAATGTCAGTTTTATCAGATAAGGATTGAGCCCATATATTTGAAGTTCCAACAATTTTAGATAAATCAAGCACAGTATGAAATTTTAATAATATCCTCTGCTGAGTGATAGAAAAGAACAGCAAGGACTATAGCAAGGTTTTTCCTTGGTTCATAAATATAGAACCACTACAATAGGAATAAAGTAAAGCCCAAACTAATTTGCTATTTAGGAATTATTTGCATAAATAAATATGCTGATTAGAACCTTTCCTTTAAAGAAAAATGCTTAGCATTTCCTGCAAATCTTATTATTTATGTACTGTATTACATTCTTCTTAAAGACTCATTAAATATATTAATGACCTTTTGTGACTTCATTTCAAAATCCCATGTGTCAGGAAATCAAAATACGAGAATCAGGCCTAAGGACAAAAAATGAGACACTGATTGCCTCTGCTGGAAATAACAGCGAATGTAGATCTGATTTCTAAGGAAACAAAAATAGAGAAATATCTCTGAATTTTTCTGAGCATATGTTGGGAAATCTAGATGAACGTCCTGTTAAATACCATCCTAATAATCTGTTATGTTGTCTTCTGTGCAGATTGTTTATAATTCCAGGTACATTTCAGCTCTTTCTCTATGTGACACTGGTGGCAAACACAACCTTTCAAATTAGATTTATAATTTTGTGTACTAACGCGGTTTTATTACAGTTGATTGAAAGCTTATCAGCTATTGTAAGAAATGAATTTTACCTTTTTTTTTTTCTACTTACAGGCTATCCATGAACATTTCACCACTTGTCCACATTTTTGTTCCATTAAGTCATTCCATTTAATAGAGCTAGCTTTCCTCCACGCTGCAGAAAAAGAGAGATGGTGCCTAGAGCTTGCCAAGCTCGTTTTTTCCTGCAATATTTTGACATTTCCTGTTTGTATTCAGGTTATTAGTTCTGATTAATCACATTTTTTCTGAACTTAGGTTCAGTATTCTGAGAAATGTAAACTAATATTTTCACAAAAGTTTGAAACCAAGTTTTTGGGTTTTTCTCCTCCAGATCTATACAGAGAGCAATCAGTTGTACAAATAAGAAATCCAAGGATGGCTTGGATTAGTTATAGAACAATATTTCAATATTTGAGCATAACTTTCAATGAGGCAATAAGAAAAAGAGTTTCAAATTCAATCCAAATCAAAGCACCACACAACAAAACTGAAACAGTCAAATAAAAACAAAGAAGCGGTAGCAGAAGGACTACAGTGATTGCAAATATCTTAAAAGATATTTATAAAAATTGCATAGAATTGTAGAGTTATTCCTAGTAACTCCAAGATTATTTTTATCATACTCGCAATCTGAAGAACCAATGCCAACCCTTCTGTGGTGTACTTGTTCAGCAAAATGCTGTCCTTTGATTCACTGTAGATTCTACTTCAAAACTGAAGTAGAACTAAAAATTTCTACAACCTCTATTTTCTTGTTCAGCCAATCTTTTTTAAATTATGTATTATCTGTTTGGCCTCTATGGAAACAGTATAAAATATCCAACTCTTGCTCAGGACACTTGGCAGGGCACATTCTATTAGAATTGAATTAACTTAAGAAACATAGAACACTTAATGAATACTTAAGAAATACAAACTTTTGTTATAGCAGTATCCTGAGAAGATAATTAGAAGAATCATGCATGCGCATATCCATGCTGTATACATTTTTATTTTATTTCTACATTATTTTATGCAAACTAAGATTGTGTACTGTCAATTTATTTTTACATTGATTACTTCATTGTTCTCACTAGGTCTTAGCTGAGAAAAGCACAGAATATCCATTCAGTAATGAGTCAAGTGGTAATAGAGGGAAGTGTGGGGATAAATCAGAAGTCCCAAATAACCTTCATGACTCTGTGAGAAGATGCTGCTAAGGCTTCAGGACAGGCAAAGACTGGATTAAATAGAGCAGGGTAGAGGATAAGGACAGGGAGCTTGAAACCTTACCCAAAGCTCACTGAAATGAATGGAAGTACCACTGATTCTAAAATTCAGGTATTTTGAAGTTCTGTAAGAACAGAGGGCAGAGTAAGTGAAGTAGTCAGTCTGGAGATTGGTTCTATCTCACCCCACATGCCCCTTTTGAAGACAAGGCCCTCATACTTTGGGGATTTTGATTGTTGTCTGCTTACTATATAAACTCTCTTCAGTTGGAAAAATAAAGGAGAACAACAAGCGGAGTCTTTTTAGCCCACATAGAGGGATTTTCCTTTATTAAGTACTGCTTTCAACAATCCTTCTTGATTTCCAAAAGCCCCTGCTGTGCTCTCCTCTCCCTTATTTTTACCAGAAATAATTCTGTTTGAAATGATCAGGTCAGAAATGATCTTTCTATTGTTCTTAGGGAGAGAATGAGCTGTGCCTCCCAAATGTCAATCAGCCTTAGGTAAATATTTCTTCCTCAAAGCGGAGCTCCACCAAGCATTAAAATAATAATTTGAGGGACCTGATTTAACAATCCCCATAGAGATTACTCTATCAAAGGAGTATTTTCACCTCAATAAAAATCTGATTTAGATATCTGTTTTTGTTGATCTGCACAAAACAATGGTTGGAGATGTAATGGTCAGAAGAGATATGTGATGGTTCACACATCGCTCTGTTTTTTTTTTTTATGGATGAAAACAACATTTCTTCCTTCCAATAGCTTATGTTTGTGAGAATTGTGAGAAAGGAAAATATCTTCTCCTCTATATCATGCAAAAGGCAGTTCAAAATTAGGGAAAGATACAAATAAGAACTTCCAGCTGTGACTTTGGTACAAAATCATGGCACGGCCATGCATGCTTCTAGAATTCTACATGTAGAGCTGGAGAAAGCGTTCCTCTTTCAGCAGCAAATTCTAATAGTCCTAAGTGTGTCTTTCTTTAAAGACAAGAAAAGCAGATTAATGAAAGATTACATTTGACACATTGTCTACAAGGAATCTTTAACCAATTCCTTAATTGCTTCAGCAAGCCCACATTGATTGTTTTACCAAAACTGATGCACCTTGAAATTTCATTTTCATTACATAAAATTTCATTTCCATTTCATAGAACTGTATTTCTCAGAAAACTTAATCTCATGTCAAAAATCATTTTTTGCTGCTAAAACTGCAAAGATCGTAGGTTACCAAATTTATCTCACTGAAGCAAATTTCATACTCTGAAGAATGCTGGCATTGTGGTACATTCAAATATTGGAATAAATCGGTAATGAAACAATTTAAGAAATGAGAACAAGAGAAATCAGACTACTTATCACTTGAAATCTTAAAATCATGATGGGATGGAAGGGGTGGTGCTCCATTTATATGCTTTAATTCAATGATGGATTTATTGGGAACATTTTATGACTGGAATTCTATTTCAGAAAGTTGGATTTTAAAACAAAAAGAACACGACAATCAATTCTATTAATTCATAAAACACGCAGAGCATATTTTTACAGCTGTTTTTTAATGCTGGGACATATTAATGGGATTTGAGAAGTCTTACATTTCCAGAGAACTACTGAGTTCAGAATAAAGCACATTTTTGAAAGCTTAGATTCTGTAACAATTGGTCCAGGATGCATTTCCTGTAATTGATTAAAAGTAGTTTGCAACAGTCACATGAAGAATCTCAAGAAAATACATAGGCAACCCATGCCTTAACATGAACTTGTTAAAATTCGCTTAAAAGAATTCTTCAAAGATTTTTTCTTCTGTGTTTTAGACCCTATACTGCAGAACGCACAGTCATTAAATCGTTGCCTATCACATGAATTCATTAATTCTGTTCTTTTAGTGATGTAAACATATTAATTAGGAAAAAGCCCACTCCGGGAGATGAACCCCTGATCTATATGCACAGTTTAATAATCATTGTACCATGGTGATTAGAATGATTATTGGGATACTGTGAAGAATTCATTTGCGGCAACTAAGCCAACAACTTTGCATGTGTTTTGAAAAACAATTATAGAGCTTAATTGGGAGCCATGTAACGATGACAGCAGTTATTTCAGTGATTGATTCTGAAATTAAAGAGAAATGGCAAACTAAATACCAGAATATCCCATCTTAGAGAACTGAAAACCTAGAGAGCATGCATTGTATGCGAATTCTGAAATACTGCAAAATCCTCACACTGCTTTATAAAAGAGGCACACGGAGGGGCACTGGCTGAGATTTTTCGCTTCTTGGGGAGAAAAAGAAATAAAGAAATGAAGACACAAATAAAAGAAACCAAAACCCCAGCAAAAATCCAGGCCAAGTAAGTGAAAACATTTTAAAAAATGGAGTAGAGCAGTGGTACACAAGGGTCAAAAATCAGCTGCAGTTGGTAGGAAGAATTACCAGTATTCCACTGCTGCTCCTAAATTTCTTAATGCATTCACAGAAGTGGAAGCAGTGATTGGCAGACCTGGAAAAATTGTTTAATGTTACTAGGATTTGTTCACAGAAGTCAATTGATTTCGTATTTTGATCAGTTATTTTTTGTTTCGAAAACAAGTGCCCACTTAAAAGGTCAAGATCTTTGCTTCCTCTTTACAAGTTTGTCAAGATTTCCCTTGGAACACAACACTGCTTTTCACAACCGGATTTGAAAATCTGCCTCTGATGGGGCAGCCACGTGCGCGGTCTGACCGTGATGAGAAAGGTCTATGAGTATGAGGAGCAAAGCACTGTGCCTCGTACCCAGGTCAGGTGTTCCAAGACTGTAGTTGTAATGCAAATTTGCTTCAAGTTGTTAACTGAGCAAACAAGTCTGCTATGCTATGCTTCCCTCACTGTCCCTAAGTTCATCTCTGCACATAAAAAGAAATAAACAGACATATTTTACACTATAATCCTTCTGACAGCTAACAAGAAGACAATTCTGCTCTTCAGTGGACTCTTTTGTAGTCTTTGCATCCTACAGAGGGGTCAGCATCATGCTCTTGTAGGCCAACAGCAGTGACATGGGCTGAAGACATGGTATGAAATTAGGAGAAAAAAATACATGGTTATGTGGCATTAGGGCTGCTCACAACATAAAATGTGGCACTAACATGCTCAAAGCTTGCAGACATCAGAGACTGAGTGCCTTTATTTTTCCTTTAGGTCTCATATGGGCAAGGAAAGTTCAGCCCTTGTATAACTGACGGTAAAGCCACAAAATTTTTCCAAATTAAAACGATAATAATTATTTTCTTCATAATATAAACTTTATTTTGACATTTGTAATGTTGCAGACACTATCCATTTTCTACTTAACACTGAGACAAATCAAGTTTTATAATCATCATTAAACTATCAGTCTTAAATTTGCAGCAAGAAAACTTCTGCTTGTTTTCCTCTGTCCTCTGAAGTGTCGTCCTTCCTGACTTATATCTCCACATCGTTTCTGTAACCAAATTTATGACATCATTTGTAAAGATCGTAAAACACATTTGAGTACCGTTTATGTCATAAAAAATACGGTAGCTTCAGTGAAGGAACATACCATAATATCAGTCCAATGGGTAACTTAGTTTCTATAATTGAGTTATAATTACTTTTTGTAGACATTTGGATGAACACTGGTGACTAGCACAAAAGCAGTAAAGATTCTTTTTCAAAGGACAGAATTATTGACATCATCAAGATTTATATAAGCAGTAGTCTTGTGTGAAAAATGATATAATTTTCTGATATTTAACTACATTTTTATCATTACAGGTGTGCTACAGCACGCTTCTTAAGATAAATATGAATAGGCTCTGTAAATTATAAGCATAATTTGATTTTTTTCCCCTCAAAGGTGGAAGCAAAATGGCACAGATATTGATCTTACCATGAGTTATCACTACAGGTTGGTTGGAGGCAGCTTGGCAATCAATAACCCACGTAAAAAACAGGATATTGGAACATACCAGTGTTTGGCCACAAATTCATTTGGAACAGTTCTGAGCAGGAAGGCAAAGCTTCAATTTGCATGTAAGTTGGGAAGATTGTATTTATTAGAGCATTATTTTCTGATTAATTTTGTGCATGAATGGTAATATATTGGATAATTAAAGGATTGTTGATGATTCTGTTCAAAAGGTTTGGCCCACTTCAGCAGCGCTTATTCTTTAAAAAAATCATTTGTAGTAAATGTTAATAACAAAGCCAGACATCTGATAGCTGCTAGCCGTTAGGAACAAGAGTAACTTTCAGAAAATTGAAAGCTAAAGAAAGATAAATGCAGTTATTTTCACTTAGTAAAGGTGTTTCCACTTTTTTAGGACTGGTTTCTGTGCTGCATTGCAGGTAGGAACAGTTGCGTGGGGGGAATGTGCCTGAAAGTTAGGCTTAGCATAAGGAGGCCATAAGGAAAAGTACAAAACATTGTACCCCTAATTGCCACACTGACATTTTGTTGTATTAACAGAGTAAAAGTCTCTGCCCTTACACAGCGTGCAAAATGTCTTGAGCTAGTTTACATCTTATTTCAGCCTTGCTCCCCATTTCACTTCCTCACAACTTCACAACCTTTTCTGCAACACTTACGTGTGGTGACTGAGTTGTGTTGATGCCCTGGGGAAACAAAACAAAACAGTAACAAAAAAAAAAAATAAACCAACAAAAAAACCCACCACCAAAAAAAAGCTATTGCTTCCACTCCAATTTCTTCAGTATCAAAGTCTGAGCTATCTGTTGCTGGGAGAAAGCAATTGTTTTCAACCTCATTAATAAAACATGTGCCGAAAGCCAACCTTGTGCCGCTATTTCAGACACCAGAAAATGTATTAATTATTAATCTTCTTCCATTACTCATAGCAAATCTCAGTGTCACAGGGGTTATACAAAGGAGACATTAGAGGTCAGGACGGTTCACAGACTCTCTTTTAGTAGAGCAGATCAAATGGTATATCACTAGAATCTTGTTTAATAATGTTTTACCCTGAATTTCTCAAAGAGCTTTTGATTCCCAGAAGCTGGTCAGATGGAAAGCAAAATTTTGATTCATTATTTTTCCACTTTTTCTGAACCATCTTTGTAAGCCACTTCTCTATACGGGAAATGATTTTGAGGCTTGAAGATAAAAATTGCTTAGCGACAGAACAAATCCTGTTCTAGAAAGAAAGAAGAATTGGTGGCCTCAGGATTAACTGTGGAACCTGTAACCCAAAAGGAAGCACGAGAGGCCAGGAAGGAGTGGGGAAAGGAATTAAGGAAAAGGAACACCTTCACATGAAGACTCAAAGCAGTAGGAAAAAAAAGATTAAAAAAAAAAAAAAGGAATATCCATGAAAAGCAGAAGATGAAAAGGCTCTAGTCATTGCTCAGCATCTCACATTACTCACTAATTTCAATTTTTTATGGAAAAATCTATCCCTGACTCAAACTCCTCGAAGCACTTCGGTTTACCTGTGGATTTCTGGCCATCCCGAGGCAAAGCAGATTCCAATGTCATTCAGTTGATGCTCCTGAGCAACTAGAGAAATTCTTTGCTAGAAAATGGACTTTGTCAGTGGTTTTTGTCAGCCTTCAGTATTTTCATCTGTTAAAGATCACTTCTTTAATACTCCATGCTGGTGAAGCATTCCCTCTGAAGCACCTAACTCCCTAATAGCTCGATGTCTCACACCAATACAGAACAGTCAAATGGGCTAAATATCAAGCAGTTCCTTTTCGTAGGCTCTATATCCCCACCATGACACTTCCCAAAGTTACTTCAGGGAGCAGTTCACAACAAAATTGGGTCTCAGTTGTCCACAGCAACAGACAAACCTACAGCTCCCATCCTGCTTTGACCCTCTAGCCGTACAGCGGTACATATATTCCATTTCCATAAAATATACTATTTTTCCATTGCCAGTGACAGAAGTTTTCATCCTTCCCCTTATCAAAGAGATATGACAGATAAATTGAAATGTCGTTTACATTTGCAAACAAAAGTATGCAGGAAAATGCTTCAGCTCAGTGATACCACTTTGAAAGTATGCGTCTTAACTTGTCTTACGAGAGGAAAAAAAACACAGTACATAGTAAATGCTAAAATGACCTGATAAGAATAGTGGAACAAATTACCTTGAAACAGTTATTTCACAGCTAACATTTTCTTGTTTCTTATTTTCATGTCACTATCCGATTTACATGTTTGTTTTACCCGGTACTTCAGACTACATCTTAAAATCCAGGCAGGCAGGCATGTTGTTGTTATGACACTTCCATTCAATACCAAACAAAATGGGACTCTTCCCTGAATGGGACTGGCATGTTACAGCAGTCTCCGTGATAAATAATTGAATCAAGCCTATTATCTGGGTAACAGGGTTTATGTGCATTTGTCTTCTTACTACAAGGTAACTTTGAGTTGGAAGTTGAATTAATGATACCTTTGGAAACCTATTGTACATCTCAATATGTGAAAAATACTTTTACCTTTCTTCAAGATAGCAAGCTCTCTGAGTAGCAAAATAAATGCTGTATGAGATTAGAAATATGTCTTCAGATTCAGCTGGAGTTTCATGCTTATCCTCTATTAAAAACAGAGCTGTCAAATGAAAGCTGCAGGAGGAATATTGTACAGAAGGAAGTGGCATAGATTATTAAAGCTACAGGCTGAAAATGAGAGACAGCACCAGCGAGAGAGAGCAGAGCAGGAGCACATAAATGTATTTGCAGGATGCATAGCATGGCAGCCCTATGTTATTCGTACTTCTCGGTGAAGGTTTGTTTTGTCATAAATAAAGTTGAAAGCTCCCTATAAATCCTGTGCATCACCAGCTACCCAGCAAGCAGCGCATTTTGAAAAGCTAATGTGTATCCCACTGGAAATGAAGTTGCTGATCTGGATCTGCAGGCTGGATAAGAAACATGGATATTGAACCCCAGCTTGTGAAGCCATTGCCTGGCACTGAAGCAGGGTTCTCACCCAGATGTGCTCCCAAGTCACAGCCACCACCCGCACAGTGCTTCCCCAGCTCCGCGCTTGTTATTGGTGTCCAACACGAGGGCACCAGTGGTGCTTCAACTCAGAGTAGGGCAAGACATCCCAAGCCCTACCTACATGTACATTGATGAGGTGTTCTGCACAAATCTGCTTTTATTAATGTAGGCCCTCTAAATTGCATTTCACAACTTAAAAAAAGACAAACAAAGCTGTTCCAGAGAACTGCTTAAATACTGCTTCAGCCAGAACGTATTTCAGGCACACAGGGGATTTGTTTTAATTATTTCATCAGTTTTAAGTAAAAGTAACTGTATGCAAGCAATTGGTCTTGAGGGAAATCTCCATAACTAGTTGCAGTAAAACAGACTGTCCTGGCCAGTTAGTTACTCTTTTAGTTCTCATACGTGTCTGTGATAGAGACATAAAGAGATGCATGGCAAAAATAAGAAGTGCAGTTGAACAAAATAGAAAAAAAGTACTCACTCATAAGAAAGAATCATATGTGAACCTGATCCACAACTACTCAGGACATAAACCCAGAAGATTCAGTACTTACTGAAAACATTTGGTTGGCTGGGGATCTTAACTGAGATTCTCGTTCCCATTGTTCCACCATTGCTGGTAGTCTGTCGTGATGATTGCTGCTTTCTCAGACCTCAGGTCTCATTAATTAAACATGTATTCTGAGAAACAATGACAACAATCTAAATTCATGAATAGGTTTAGTCATTTTGTCTTGGAAAAAAAACAGGAAAATAGACCACTTATAAACCGTTTTTCCCAGTGCTACAGACTAACCACAAGGAAGGAGACTTCCTTGGCGTTTTTGGGATGCAGTCATACTCTCATGGCTTTCAGTGGGGTGGTCAGGGGTTTTGCTTTTGCCTTTTTTTAAGTAGTGTTTTTTCTAAGTACATACATCCTCCCTCCTCTTGGCCAGTGAGGACGTGCTCAGGGCAGTGTGGATGAGAATGACGGTGCTGGAGCACTTGGAAGAAACCTGGAGATCCCAAGTGCTTTTTATCAGATCGACAAACGATGACACAGTTTTGCTGAAATAACGAATTGAAGAGGCAATCATTCCTCCTGGACGGAGTTTTTCCATTCTGAGAAGAAAAATAATAATCCGTCACTAGTATTTAACCATTGTAGGGGATAGATTAAAAGCAATCAAGTCCATTTAGTCTTTGCTAGATCGTGACAGTCTGAGGCATTTGCAAAGCCCTTTTAGAGTGCCTGTGAGATGCTCAGCTAGCATGAAAGCCCACTTTTCATCTGATTACTTCATCATGTTATTTACCTCTGACTGCACACAAATTACACAAACATCACAAAGCAATACAGCATGCCTCGAAATGTCATAACCCTTTTTACTTGTAGCATATGCTTTGAAATAGAAAATGGAAAAATCAATGCACTTAAATCAGATCAGATAGTCTGAATTTGCAAAGTCTGCACAAGCATGAATTCGAGTCTAAATGGCACACACTTTTCTGCACTGCCTGTACCGCAGTACTGCGTGCGTCCCGAAATCCCCTGTAACAATTGTATTTGATTAAAAGGTGTGCAAGATGTTGTAAGTACCACCTTGAGTAAAGCTGTCTCGATCCTTAAGCTGAGCATTAATTCATCAGCGCAGGCGGAGCTGTTATGCTGATCAGGCTGCCTCGCAGCTCGTGCTGAAGAGCACTGCAACTTCTTTCCATTTCAAAAGGAGCCGTGTGCTCCTCAACGTCGCGTTGAGAAGTGGTGCAGGGATGGCAAACTGCTAACTGAAGAACAACTTCTCCCTGATGTACTGCGTTCCCTTGTCCTCTCCAGGGAAACCCCAGATGCAAAGTAATACATTAAGCCTGCCTCTCAGTCTTGAAAGTCTTCCTTACACTTAGTGCAGAAACACATCTCGACGTGCAGGTGTGTGGAGAATCAGAGAGAGAGCAGTGGCTCGCACAGCCCTCCCAATGGTGCTGGCAACACCTCACAATCCAATCTTCCTGTGGGCAGGTGAGAATAAAATGTGGCTTTCTGTAGCAACAATCCTGTTTGGAGGATGGAAATGCTACTGTCATCCCTCCTGTCTAAATAGGCTTACAGCTCAAAATTGCCTTCTGGGCTCTTAACCACGGTCAAACAATGCAACACAGATAAAGCAGCAGCATTTGCTTTTCCCTTTGTACAGGCAGGTGGAGAGCACGCTTCTGAATAAAATGAATTATAGTAAATATACCATCAGTTTATTGCTTGGAAATACATCCCGTATTTTGTCAGAACTCAGCCTGGAGTAAAAAGAAACTGAACTTTCATTTATCAGCTCTGATTGCTATGGACACTTTGTGCCAGTGCTCCAACACTCGTTGCAGCAGCTCTGCACCAAGGTCTTTGCCTTAATGGATGCTCTCCGTGGAGCAGACCCAGCAACCTCAGGCTTTCTTTTTTCTTATTTTTTTTTTTCCCTCCTCCTCCTCAATTCTGCACAAAATTAAGAAAGACGCAATGGGATCCTGCCACGCTTTGTTTCAAAGGGTCAGCGCACTGCTCCAGCCACCTTGAATCTGGGCGTTATGTGTCCATAAAAGGTTGCTTTAAGCAAAATTCTTGAGGAGAAATGACTATAAGTGATGCAGCATCCTTGCACAAAGACCAAAAGTGATGCGAGACCTCACTATGTTCATCTGTTTGTCTGCCTGCTGAGATTTCCAGCATTTATTCTTCACAGCATTCTGTGCACACACAGGCTCAAAGAGAGCCATCAGCCACCCTTCAGCAGTGATGAAGCAGGAACCTGGGACAGGTTCCCCTGCTTGCTGACAGGATCAGGCAGGCTGACAATAGCATTTCTGTTTTAAAGCTCAGATACTCCAAGAATAGGACTAATGCAAACCTCCAGATGTTCCTGAAGACATGAAGAATACCTTGATATCTTAAAACCAGAAGATATGGGGATGTCTACATAGTAGAGGAGTTTTATTTTCTCAGATGTTCCCTAAAGGTTTGAGTCCCATGTGTTACTGGAGCCCATCTAAAGGGAATCAGCATCGCACGCTGTCGCATCCTCCTCTTTCTCATTAAACACACGAACCAGAGCTGCTGGCAGCAACATTCTGCTTCTGTTTGATGGCACCAGACCAGGCAGCATCAGGGACCTGGGATGCATTTTTCTCTCTCAAATGATTTTAAACTCATCTCTCTCAGAGAGTCTAACCACCATTCAAGGCTATGCTGTATCAGCACACTTTGTTAAAGCTCTTCCATTCTATCAGGTTGAACTGCACCAGTGTCTAATTTTTAGTTGCTTAAACTTCTATTATACCTGGCTCTCACTCCTTTCACACAAGAATTTTTTTTATCTTTAAAATGGAGACATCCATTACAGAGATGTTGGAAGGAGCTTTACAGGCAGAAGGCTAGTCTGATAAAGTAGTAATATGGAATGAATAAGTATTTGAAGATTATCTTTTAGTTATATATTACTCACTATTCTGCGGTTCCTATAAAAGTGGTTATCCTAAATCAGCCCACTGCATGTTGTATTGGAAAAGCAATATACGTGATTGAGATGTGGTAAGGAACAAAACAGCTGCAGGCCCCAAAGATTTTAGATTCTGATTAATAAAATTAAATATTTTTGAAGGATGAAACCAGTCTGTAGTTGCAGTCTGGGTGATTTTCTTTCTTTTTATCTGCCCTACTTCCATTGCAGACAATATGACTTAAATTCCAATAAGTTATTGAATGAAATATCCATAGTGTCCACATCAACTTCCTCATCCTTCAGTCTGACAAAAAACAATATTGAAGCTCGAGAGAAAAAAAATATACATATTAAATTGCTTGGAATGACTGACTAAAAGTAATGCAATTAATTTATTAGTTGTTTTTGTAGTGAAGGTTGATTCTGTCTAATACAAAAGCTTTAAGGCACAAGATGAAAGAAGCCACTGTTGGATATAGTTAGCACCTCTGCCACGAGGTGGATCGACACAGGAGGCCCAGGCCACCCCCGGTGTAAGTCAGTCAAAGCAGCACAGCTCTGTCAGGGAGGAATCTGGCCCATGAGATTTACACTGGAGGGAGAAATCTGTTTTTAAGAGCTCTCCAATCTGGAGAAAACTCACACAGACGGCGAAGTGACTGTGTGATGACAGGTGACAAATGAACTCTGCTGTGACAAGCGAGTAAACTGTTCAGGAATAAAATATTAAAAAATGAATTTCTTATGTCCCCCTCCCTTTGAGAGGGCCGGATCCTCGACTGTGCCTCCGGCCTGCAGCTGGAGTTTAGCGTAAGAGCCCTAAGGCTGCAGCAACACTTACTGCTCGGTGCAATTCCTGTGCTCAGATCAAAAGAAAGCTTTAATATTTTATGCTGCTAAATCTCTAAAATGGGAAAAATAACAAAAAGCAGATGTAGACCAGCAGCACAGCTTCACGGCATATGTTTCTTTGCACCGGTTTCTTGGTGCCTGAACAAAAAACCAAGTTGGGATTTTTCCCCCTCACTCTCTCTGTTTAATTTAATTGTGACCTTCCATTTTTTCCTCTAGAGAAGCTTGATATTACTTTGTAAAGGGCATTTTCACTCTTTAATTGAAAAAGACAATCAGGCTGTGGCAGAAATTATTGTTCTCCACCTTGAAAATTAGTGCCTGGATTGGCTATTCATACCATTTAAGCTGAATTGAAGACCTGGGGCCAGCGTGCATCCTAATGTGTAAATTACAGCTCCACTCCCCTTAGAAGCTCCAAAGCAATTTAACTAAATAAAGAAGCCCTGATGAAGGTCCTTGGTCGATTATGCAGCGTTGGAAAAGGACAAGACCTGGTGACTGCGCATTTCATTCTGGATTTGGCATCAGGACTCTGCCAGTGGCCTTCACTTCTCACTGGAATAGGATGCACAGGGGGACAACTGAAACGAAACTGGGAATTATGCTGATTTTTAACCTGTCCCAGTGAAAGGGGACATTCAGGTCCTTCAAGTCCTGCAGTCCCTGCAATGCTTCGGTACTGACAGAGCAGAGGTTTGCACACGTTTCAATAGGGAGGGAACAGAACTCATTACGTGTTTAGTGGAAAACGCAAGCATTTAAAAATCAGGAAATGGGAAACGCTAAGCAGCTTTCAGACACCTTAATTAGAGATAACACGGCTCTTAATCTTAGAATTGAATTCATGGAAAATCAATTAGAACATTTAAAAAATTGAGATTAGATGGTAAAGGGAAATGATTAATAGTATTGACACTATTATCAGGACAATGGAATTGTTGGAGGATTTGCTTAGCAAGTTTACTACAGTTCTGAAAGCTGAAAAGAGTTTACTTAACAGTAAAAGTTGCAGAAAGTAAGAGTGGCCATTCCCTTGGGAGGGATTTGGAGAAAGATTTCCATAACATACTCTAATGGTAACTAAACTAAAAGAGATTTGTGCTAATTTCCCAACGAGCTGTTCAGTACAACACGACTGAGCAGAAACAAGGGACTTCTGACTGCACAGAAGTTCTCCTGGAGTGATCTGAAAGAGATTATCACAATCTTTTGGCAAGGAGCACAGTTTGTATCTAATGTGTTTTAGCTCATTGAATGTGAAACAAAACTATAACACAAAAGCAAAATATGTCCAATTATGGGATAGCCCAGAATTTGAGATAAGGGTCCAATAAGGATTTCTATTTGCACCTGCAGCAGACCTTATACCTCTGAATCAGGCCTGGAGTTCGAGCCAAGAATTACCAATGGGCCCCCTAATTCATTACAGTCAAGGGAAAGTGAAGGTAACTAATTGTCAGCCCATAACACAGGTGTTAGAAATGCTTATAGCAAATCATAACAATGAGCTTCTTTTAAAAACTGCTGAGGTCATAATTTTCTCCCATTTCGCTGCAAGAGAATTTCTATTGTGATACATCACATCCAGTAACAGCGATCCTATTGCAATATATCATAGCCAATAGGAGAAGGAGAAGAAATAGGAACAGATGCAATACATCACAATTTGACAGAGCCCCACCGAAACGTGAAAAAGTTTATTGATTCATCCTCAGGAGCAGAGCTGATTTATAAAGTGTTCTTGCATCTAATGCCTTAGCATTCATTGCACATTTCAATAACAAGCAATTCCAACTATAATCGTTGGGATTATGTAATGACAAAAGATTTATGAAAAAAAAAATCAAAAATTCAAGAAAGCATGAAATTACATTAATTCAGATGAATTGTTAGTAATTATGTAAGATGATGAATTGGAGTTCTTCTAATTGTCTGTAACAATTTTCTATATGAAAATATCCCAGCTTCCTTGTTTGTTGTTCAGTAAAATGAAGATGTCCTGTGCCCATTCTTAAGCCAGACCAGTCGAGAAGGGTTACTCCTATCCCTGAGCAAACTGAGGAACTTGAAACACACAGCGAGGAGGCTGACAGGAATGAGTTGTTACTTGTGATTACTTTTTGTTCCTATGATAGAAGTTTAAAAAGTAATTCCCAAATCCCAGGAAAACTGTTCCCGCTTTCACAAATGCTGGTGTGCAAGCTGAACTCTTTAAAGGTAGCTTTATATTAGGAAAAAAAAATGCAGAAGTGTGGATAATAGATGGAGGGAGAGGAGGAGAAATTAAAAGGGTTATGTTTTCACTACCCAAGCAGCAATTAGCTCAGTGCATGTCAGTGCTGAGCTTTGAGACAAATGAAGAAAACTCACACTTCCCAGGCGTGGCTGAACCTAACAATTAACCTCCTAACAGAAGTACTTGAGCAGGAAATATTTCTGTTCATCTGTTACACTGACACCTGCCTGTCTCTGCAGGTCAGCATCCTTCACTTCCAGTAAGCACCACACCATGCCTGTGCACGTGCTTGGGCCAATCTCACTGCAGCTCAGTGTTCACTAGAGCTATGGCAATGGTCATCCTCACCCAAAAGCAGTGCTCTGTCACTTCCTGCTTTTATTGTAATTGAGTACCTACACTGAAGACTTGCAAGCCCCTCTGCTAGCATAAATCAGCATAATTTCCTCGACCTCAGTGGGGTCCTAATGATTTACACCAGCTGAAACAAGCCGAGGCCCATTACTCGTCCCTGTCCCTGCGTTCAGACCGAGTGAGGAGCTGCATGCCTCCACCCCAATTATTCCCACCTCCATCAGAGGAAGCCTTGTCATCTTCTGATCCACTTTCCACAAAACAACAGATGTTTCACATGCTCCAGGCACACACCTTTCCTGCTTAGGTCTGCAAATGTTCCCAGCCGAAGACAATGACTCTTTGCCACACACAGCTGAGCCCATATATTTCTGCTTTCCCTGTGAAGAATCGTTTGTTCACCTGAGCATTTTCCTTAGCCTACATGACCTCATTATCGCATCCAACTGATTAATTGTGCTACACCGATAGTAATCTGCCAACACGCGCTGTGCTGAACAAAGTTTTTTTTTTGTTCAAACTTGTAGCTGATAGAGCAGTGAGGACACTCATTGTTCATAAAGTGAGATAGATACAAAGAACAGAATTATGTAGGAACTAGGTGATAATTTATTTATAGATCTTTGCAGAAACACTGAAGTTAGCAAATATACCATCTGTTAAATAGTCACACTATTCCTAAGTGCATATTAGCAATCTAAATGAGTGCCAAACACCTGATCTTAGCTATCTTTTGATAGTCTTCTTGACAAGCAACATTATGCTTTATTAGGTTATGTCATGTTATGTTATAGAGTTATGCTAGGTAACAGTAACAGGGAGGATGGGGTGGTTGTGCTCTGTTGGTGTAAATGTGCGCTTGGGGCAAAGCGATGTGGTTTTGAGAAGCAGCCAGATATTCAGAATAACAAGAGCAAATCTAAATATTGCATTTTTATTCATCTTTAAGTTCTTTTTTACGCTTAGCACATTTTAGGCTGCTATTAATCATTGCAAATACACACATACAAAATGGGGGGAAAATAGATGCGAAAATCTTTTGAGCAAAAAGACTGCTTCCAGACAAAAGAAATGTTTTTCCTGGTAGTCCACCTCATTCCTATTTGTCACCCGGAGCTACACACTGAAGACAGACGATTTTGTAACTCATTACTGAAAACTTTCTGAATGAGGAGTCGTGGCATTTTATGGGAGATGGAGCCTGCCTGGAAAGAAGGTCCCTTGAGGATGAAGAACAAAAGGAGAATGATTCCTATCATTAGTTATTTTTACTCTTTTTTTCTTTGTTTTGCTCTTTCAGAGATTTTGTTTTAATATGCAGTGATTCTTTTTTAGAGAGACATTGAATATTTTGTACAATTATCTACCAAAAATGACTTCAGGTAGAGGAAAAAAAACGATCATTCCTGATTAGATTTACTACAAGTCTGGGGGTGAGATTTGCTCGAAGATTCAGTGCGAGAAGTCCAGAGCCAAGCACTGGAATGGACCGTCTAAAGGAAATGTCTGTCCCTAGGAGTCTTTAAAAATAGGTTAAATAATTATCTGTTAGGAAGGATATATGTTTACTTGAACCTGTCATGGACATGATGAATAGATTAAATGATCACTAGTGCGTCCCCATAACCACATTGTTTATACCTGCCATTCACTAGTGACAATAAGTGGATGAAAATCTCTCCAGCACCAGGAAAAGATGGGCTGCTGTGTATAACCAAACTATAAGCGTGCTGTGGAAGTGGTAGGACTCCTTGCATGCAGAATTGGATACTGCAGCAATTAAAGAGACAAAGTCAAATTTTTCACTACGTGGAATCAGAAGTAGTCCTGCTAATTATAAAATAATGCAACCCGTAAGCTATCTAGTACTTCTACTTTTTCAGTCCTTAAACCAGGAATACATGCCATTATCTTAATGGGGGAACACGGACAGGTGACAGTTTCTTAAATGGGTAAAATGATACCTTGACATATTGTGTCATTAAACTAAGAATTGCTACTAGCAACCTATTTCTTTCCAGAAACTATGCCAATTTCAGACTAAAGTATCCTATAGTTAATTCTGAACTGTCATGAAAACCTTTTGTTAACTGCAGCACCGGACTTCCTTTTTTATTCTTTCTTTCCCAGTAAAATTTTGTTCTCAGCAAAAATGTAGATCTGATTAACCATAATGAACACCACTGGTTGTGCTACATATATTTGTCATATGAGTGTAAAGATTTGCAATTATTTTTAATCTCTATTTTTCTGTAGGAACTGCGCAACATGTGTTACATTAGCAAATGAAGGAAAGGAATGTGATAGAAACAGGAGATGCAACTATTTTCATTGCTTATGTCTGAATGTCCCTATCTTTTTCCTAACTCCTCTAACACATTTGGAGCTGACTTCTCTTCCCACAGCACATGTGCCCTGGGCAGTCCCCACGTGCTGCCTTGCTATTAGGCCCAGGGACCAATTTTTGTTCTGGTCTTTTCCTTCTCAGAAACGATTTAACCCACAGGAAAGAAAAGAAAAAGAAATACGATTAGTTTTCTCAGAGTGAATTTTCAGAACGGGTAAATAAATCAATCCACACATTCAGAGACTGGATAAGTATACTTTAGATATGAATCAAAACTCTTACGAAGGCATACCATTATTTTCTTTTCCAATTAGTATTAAAGAAAGGCAGAAAAATGTTTATAGTTTCGTTACATTTGTCTCTCTCTTTTTTTTTTTTTGTGTCCCTCTGGACTACCTGGACTGCAAGGCAGTGATCTAGCTGGCAGGCAATTAAAAGAACATCAGAGTTTAAAACACTTCCCCGTGTATCGACAGGCACCATCTATTGTGGCTATGACAGTGTGAGGAGGTGCCGCTGCCTAATTCAATTCAGTCACCTCCGAGTAGACAATGTCTTCATAGGAGACCAATATATAGGAGATGAAGAGGAGAAAAAGAAAAATTAACTCTGTAAAGTTCAACTGAGGGAGAGAAAATTGATATATTGACATAAATAGCTGGGCCTATACAGGCAGTAATCATGACGGCTTTGACCAACGAGAACTGTTTCTTTCTATTGAACTCCGGATCAGGTAGTTGTTCAGCTGATGAAAAATGGAACAATTGTTTGAAACAAGAACCTGCAGCACACCACACTGATTGATAGAAAGATTTAAGGGGAAGCTGATGGTGTTTATTTTATTAAAACATTTTGAATGTATTTCAAATAATCGTTTCCCGAAGTGCTCTGACAAAAGTAGTTAGTCATCTCATTAGGGTGAGAACTGGATCAAAAAATAATCTGTTTTTAAAGAACATCTGTTATGTCATGTCCTGAAACGGAATTGTTTTTTTAAAAGGAATGAGACTGAGAGACTTCCACATTTTAGCGAAATGGGAGAAAGCAGAAAAGATTGTGTTAGATTCAGTAAAAAAAATAATTTAAAAATTAATTACCACACATGAAAATCATCCATGGGAGTCAAGGCATCAATGTTTTTACATAGATTTCCCTGGGGCATCATGTGATTTTTTTTTGTTGCTGAAAGTGTTCTTATCTTCCCCTTTGAAACCAGTGCTAAGGTTCATTCAAGTCAATTAAAAACATGCCACTTACCGCAGACAGCTTTAGGAAAGAACATGCTCATTGAAAATATGGCATACTTTTATCATTGAAACACACACTCTGCGGGAGTTCTGATGAGGTTTAATTATCATTTTTACTTATAGAAACACACACCTGCTTTTAATTGATATAAAAAGGGAAACAACTCAAAATGGTTTTTTCTTATTCATGCAGATTAAGACTAATAAATTCTGAGACGTGTCACTAGAAAAGCTCACAGAATACACGAGCTTTATGAAGAAGAGCTGCAATTAAAAAAAATCACTTGTTAGGATATAAGTGCTCTATAAGTGGTTATTATATAGTTGCCGAAGAACTAGTTAGGAGGCTGGATGAGCTATTTGTCCATACAATACTTCAATTTGCATAGTGAGATTTTATTATACCGCTGAAATGTATAATCACGAGTTATCTATAAGCACTGCATACCTTGGACTATAGCTAGGAGTAAATCTGATTATAACACAGTTTTATTTTCTTCTTCTCTCCTAAGATCTTGAAAATTTTGAAATGAAAGCAAGAAGCGCAGTGTCAGTCAGAGAAGGACAAGGAGTGGTTCTGCTCTGTGGTCCTCCACCACATTTTGGAGGTACGTGGAATAGCTCTGAGACACATACAACCCAAACAAAGAATAGATTTGGGGTGTCTCTTCTTCTGTTACCATTGCTACTATTGCTCTGGACAAGGTAGAGTGCCCACAAACATGCAATGAACTAACAGTGCCTTTCATGTGATGTTTCAGACTTCTTCCATGTAAGGTGTCCCTAAACACGGGGCATGTTATTCATACCCCCCCCCTTTATAGCTACAATCTACCTCCAACATCAGTGCTTTCAGAGCAATGCAAAGGCTTGAGCATGTATGTACGCTAATGTTGGAGCAGTACCATTATTCATTAACAGCAGTTTTTGCATCTAATAGAAGCAAGAAGCTCTTGAGAGTTATTTTGGGAGATTTTTTATCCCCCCCAACACTGACTTTTGCAAGTTCTGAGCCATCTGCATTCACAAATCCTATTTTGGAGGTGCCAGGACTCACAATATAACTGCTTCTTATCTTTTGAGATTCAGAGCAAAAACTATGGTTTCCTAACATAACCAGCTGAAGATGATTAGAAATCTTACCCTGGAAAAACAGATGCATATTAAAAAGGTGTAAATCATCAATAGTACAATTACCAGATTGTTTTGTTCTGGATTGAAAGAATCAGCAGTTCTTACAGCACTCACCTCCTGCTTCCAGCCATAACCACACACCCACAGGAGCAGTGGCCTGTGTGCTAGCAGCAATGTTCTGCTCTCAGCACTGTTTCCTCAATCCTTCTTAAGAAATAGCTATAAGACAAATTCTCATAAGAAGAAGGTAGATTGTGATCTATAAGGGGGATGCAGTATATCAAAGATGTAGAGAAACCCATCAGTCAATTTAAAACCCACAAGTCTTGAACAGAAAGGAAATCTCAGTTCACTTAGTGCTTGCAGCTGTATGGAAGAGGTATGTAATCAAGGAGATGAAGTGAAATATGGCCCTTAAGGGCAGAAAAAGCTTGAAAGAGTTCCTGAAATGTATCAGTGGGACAAAGACAATACATCCATCCATGAGTCAGTAAGCTGTATGTTTTCTTCTTGCTGATGGATAAAATTATGATTTGATAAAGCATTCAGAACAAGTACATCAGTAGTAAGTGAGCTTACTACATTTAATTGCATCAAAAAAAATACCATCTTATCCATGAACAACTCCTCTGCCACTAGGTTTAAGCTAGAGATGGGATCTGTTGACCAATAGACCAAAAAAAAAATTTTTTTTTTTAAACCTAGTATTTTAAGCCAAAATTACACACCCCAAGCCTCTCTTCCTCCCCCCACCCCACTCCTTGCCTATTTATGCACCTGCTGCTCTTCAGCCTCAGCTGTTGTTATTTATGAGGCTCATTAACACACCTTATAAAGTTCAGCATCTGACCCTTCTCTGCTTGTTAGTGAGGCTCTAGGGTGTAGAGGTGGAGAGGTAAGTTGTATTTTTCTCTTTGGGGCACATCTATTCTCTAGCTGAAGTTCTTTAGGTCAGCATTTTTTTTCCCCCTCTGCGTAGTCAACATATGCTGTTGCTTCATCACTTACAAAAAAAAAGAGGGAAGTGTCTTGTATAGAGTTAAGTGTTGCAAAGCACCTATGGGGGAGGAAGAAAGCCTCAAGAAGCTTTCAGTTCTGTAGCTGTGCATGAGTCTGACCTGCCTGTGATTAAGGAGTTGTTCCCTAAGTGGTAATACTTGACACAGAGCTGGGGTGGGCTGTTCTTCATTTATTTTGTTAGAGGTGAAGTCTGATATAAGGCTTGTTTCCTCCAAGCTGGTTCCCTGCAGAGCCTTAAGAAAGTTGCTAATCTTGTTAGAAGCAGCAGGATCGCTTGTGTATTTGCATTTACTCATGTATGAGGGCTGCTGGGGCTTGAAACTGGGATGCTGACTCAATGGGCTTTTTCTGTGCTGCTGTTATTATAGCAGAGCTGGATTAAAGAACCAAAAAGGCTCTTAAAGAAGTGAGAGCTCTGAAACCTGCTCAGCAGAGGCAAATGGCAAGTCCTCAGCTGGCAGAAGGGCCCAGGAGAGTGGGTGCGTGGTGATGATGAGATGAGACAAGCAGTGCTGTTCTGTGTAAAAGGCTCTTTGACTGCTTCCTTGTGTTGTTTCTGCATTTTGTATTAAACAATCATCTGATAACATGCATAATTTTGAAGTGATGGATTGAAGCGTATCTCCCTTTACAAAGCTGAGTGCCTTAATCACTGCTTTAGAGCAGCTTTCCCTCTGCTCCTGTTTCTCAGCGCTCTTATGAATCTTTAATCCTTCCCCAAGACCATCCTGTGCTCTCCTCCTGCAGAACCAGCAATATTGATCTGAGTTTGCTTGGGCTGAGGAGAGCTCTGAAATGTTATATTCCCCAGACTGGTATTTCAGAGGTGGTTATCAGCTGCTCCCCTTCCCAGCTGTGCCCTGAGCTGGCAGTGCTCCCTCCTGGTGCTGGCAGCTGAGCTGGGCCTGCTGCTTGGGGCCTGGGTGAGGAGTGAGACAGACCTTTCACAGTCACCTGTCTTGGATTAAGAACCAAACAATTAAGGTTGCAGCACTAATAAAAAAGCCTATGAGCTGGCATGTGCATAATGAAGTCTATGTTGCTGTAATTATCCCTTTGCTGCCATGCGGCCCCTTTGAAGTAAATGCAGTTCTGTGCACTCACGGCACCTTCTTCCCACAGAGTCAATAATAGCACCAGGATTACTTTAGAGAGCAAATATCATTTTCCAGTGTTCAGAGCTCAAACATGTTAATTTGGGCTAAGGCCAATCTGCACAAGTGAAAAGGAGCTGTAGTGTGGTATTTATTAGGCAGTAGCCGGACAGAATTAAAAAATTAATTACAGGAAGGTGATTGATGTTTTCTAAGCTTGTCTGTGAGGCTAACGTAAGTGTTAAAAAAAAATTGAGAATAGAATTAATATAGATTACGTTTTATTCTCTCTTTCACTGGAGTTCTTGTGAACTAAATCCTGAAACTTCTGTAGCGCTATGAACGTTGTGTTCTGTCATTATTTGTAGGCCCAGGAAACAGGGGTCATCCCTGGGCATAAGGCTGTCATAAGGTTAGCAGAGTTCTTTTCTAACCCAGGAGTAGATCATACTCATTTTTCCTGACTTTAGAATGGGTCTGACATTACTATATGTGATTTCCTTCAGAAGTTTATAACAAAAACTGATCAGCTTCTGCTTGTTTGGCCATTACCTAATTACCTAAAGCACTACTGAGCAGAGACTGCCCCGATGTTCTTCAGCTTGTCCCTCTGCTCGTGGTGGCATAGTGCTCAGGGAACCAGTTTGCTGATTTTGGCACAAACAATTCCAGGATGCAGCAAAGCCAGGAGCGCTGGTGTTTGCCTGCTGGTAGTAGCATAACCTAACCCATGTTTTGGAAGTTCCGTATTCATTTCAGGATAGCAAAAGGCATCTCCAAAGATACTAGTATCTAAAGATACTTGATTACTTCCAGTATTTGAAGGGAGCGTATAAATAGGAGGGGGAACAGCTGTTTATGTGGGTTGATAGTGATAGGACAAGGGGGAATGGTTTTAAACTAAGATGGGAGATTTAGGTTGGATATTAGGAGGAAGTTTTTCACTCAGGGGGTGGTGACCACTGGGACAGATTGCCCAGAGAGGTTGTGGATGCCCCATCCCTGGAGCCATTCAAGGCCAGGCTGCATGTGGCTCTGGGCAGCCTGGTTGGCAACACTGCCCACAGCACGGGGGTTGAAACTAGATGATCTTTGAGGTCCTTTTCAACCCAGGCCATTCTATGATTTTATATGTATGTATGTATTGATATATATATATATATATCAAGGGTGAATCATGTCCTATTGGCAACTTTCAGTCATTTCAAGTACAGTGGGGCATAAGTGGGTGTATATATATGCAGTCTTAGCATGTGAGGGAAGGACTGGTTAGTTGTAAGGTCCTGGGAAATGTTTCCTGGTTGTGGTGAAGGGGAAGAATAAACCTCATAGATTGTGGAAGAAGCAACTCTACGCCGGGGCCTCCAGGACATCTCTCTTCCCTCGCCTCTTTTCTTCCTTCTGTACATCTGCATAGTTCACTTTTCTAAAGCGTCACAGGTTAACCACACTGAAAAGAGAATTAAAAAAATTGGACTAGTTGGTCTCCTGCAGAAAATCCTTTGCTCCCTTACTTGAAGCATGTTGATTTGTTTTCAGCATCATATAAGTAGTCACCCTAGAGGAAAAGTGGCAGATATACAAGGCTCTGTGCAAGGGAAAGATGAATTGGGAACACGAAAATAATTGGTGCTGATAATGGCTAAAGTTTGTGTAAGACCTTTACTGAAGCCTTTTCATAGCAGCCTCTGAAATTCAACAGCTCTGGATTTGTGATGGGGATGTGAACCCAGCAGCTTTCATTTTCAGAAATCCTATGGCTAAATGGAAAACAAAATAAACTTTAAGAAGGTAACTTTTTATTCCTCACTAAAATAGCTGTCGGCAGCAATTTTCAAGTCCATTTTAGCTAGACTTCATTAGCAGGTTATTACGGTTTTTTACATAATTTCCCTTCTATGTCTCTGCTACCTTCTGTTCACCGTTACTTTCACCAGACCCTTCCCAGCTGCTGATTTACTCATGCAAATGAATGTAGCCCAAAAGTGATGGCATGGACCTTGTACCAGACACATTAAATGAGAAAAAGAAAGGAGAGCAAATCAGATCTATTCCAAGTGACCCAAAATGGAAATGTTTAAGTAAAAGTACCTCCTTTAATGTAACATTACATTTCTAGTCTATTAAATCTATTAATATTTTTTGCTTATCTTAGCTTTCTGTGAAAAGATGCTGTGTGAGGGAGTAGCCTGCTGGGGCTGTGCTTTAGAAGAGGAAGTTTGATCTCCAAAGCCTGGATCTTTTTCTTGAGATTTCATTCAGCTCCCACTGAAGTCAATTAAAATTAGAGCTTCTACAGAGTTTAATGGATCAGAATTAGGCTCTAGGCAAGTAAGGTCTGGGCGCTGGTGATGATGAGCATGCAGTGAGAAGAGTGGCAATGTTTATATGCCTCGTTCTGGGGAGAGGGGGAATTGAAATATGAAAAGAAGAGGCCTGAACTCATTCCTGGTTAATGGGAAAATTAATAGGCACTGAGGCAATGGTTCAGTACAGGCAGAATGTAATGGAGACTCTGCAAGGTCGTCAGGTGGAAACCCCTGTGCTGAAATCATCAGAGATGGGAACTGGCTCTCCTCTCTACTGATACATAGTTAGACGTCACAAACAAGCTCTGTGCAGCATAAAGCTGCTTCTAATAAATTTTCATTAAGGTTTGTATACCCTGTTGTACATGGAGAATCTTGCTGCGCCGCTGGGAGGTGCAGGAACCACCAGCAGGTGTTTGGGTTTGGACCGTGTGCCATAGGATGACCTAAAAGTCTTTCATGGCACCTTGTTCGTGGGTCAGGGCTCTCATCAGCCCTGTAACTGGACTTCAGGAAGTGAGCTATCAAACTCATTTTTCCTGTTGAACTCACTTTTGGGTTACTTGTCTTGGCATGGAAGTCTGGGTGTCCAGATACCAGTGTTCAATCATGTACACACATGTATTACACTGCTTTAGGACCTGTTGCATTTTCTGGGTTTGCCATATGTCAAAAAAAAAGCTGTAGTAAAACAGAGCCTATTATAGAATTTAGCCAAGGATAGAAAGTGTCACTGATGGCTCCCTGGAGATGTGTCATGTCTAATGAGCGTTCTAAAACGTTAGAAGATGATAACATAAAACTGCACAAAACTACTGGAGTTTTCAGACTTATTATCATACTGTACCCATGCTGCAACCGAGGGAGGGGAAAGAAATGTAAATAATATTTTTCAAATGGTATTGTTGATAGGGGAAATGTGCAAAAATGAAGCTGTTGGCAGAGCACTGTTAGCTTATGAATTATACATTTAATTAAAGGGAGCTAAGCTGGTAGATTTTGGAAGTTCTGATTTACTGGGCCTTGTTAATGACAGAATTTCTGTCCTGCTGCTGCCACTGCGGAGCTGAATACTGCAGCACAGTATTTGGCACGGGGTGGTCAGGAAACCTGTGGCACTGATGGAAATGAAGGGTTGGAGCAGCAGGGTCCTTGGATGGCAAGCTCATAGAGCTCTGTCCTGCTGGTCAAATAAATTAGTTTTAAAGTGGCTAGGCTATGAATGTACCTTTTTAAGGTGTACAGCGTGAAATGCTATGGGGGGAAAAAAAGGCAGCAGAATTGCATTAGGAAGCCAGAACAGGACAAGAAGCAGTGCTTATCCTGCCTGTGCTAATTTGTGCATCCCCAATGGTCTGCCCTGTAAACTGGCTCGTTCTTTCAACTGGCTAAAGTGTTAAGAGGAAGCAAGCAAATCCGAGAAGGATGCATGACGCGTGCCTACTCTTTTCTAGGCTTGTCCTATGCATGGATCTTCAACAATAACACCTTGTACGTTCAGGAGGACAGTCGGCGTTTTGTTTCACAAGAAACGGGGAATCTGTACATTGCCAAAGTAGAGCCATGGGATGTGGGCAATTACACCTGCGTGGTGACCAACTCCAAGGCAGAACAGAGCGTGCAGGGGCCGCCCACTCCCCTCACCCTGCGCAGCGATGGTAAGCTCTCTTGATACGCTCCATGATAGGTCTAGCTTAAATATCAGATCTAGAAAGCTGTTCCAAGTGAGTCACTGAGGTGAGAAACTCACATATGCAATTACCTCTTCAGCAATGCCCCCAATTAAATGTTTGCACGGGGGAAGTGCATATCTGGGAAATCTTTACACCAAGTTGGTTTTGTAAGTTTGCTCACCTGAACTTCGATTTACTTTGCTGCTTGCAAAGCAGCAGTGACAAGTTGTTACAAAAGCCTGTACAGTGTTATATTTCTGGTATAAATAAAACTCAACTGTGCGTTATTGCATAATACTCTCACTGAGAGGCTGTGCTGCTTTATAACATTCAACCTGATCACCCTAAATGAAGTTATAATTCCCCAAATCGAAAGTTAATAATTTGGTACTGCTTTAGATCTTTTATGCCTATTTTCTTCCTTCTCATCATCATGCTTTATTCCTTTTCTCAGTCTCTTAATCTTCTCCTACTCTCTTTGGTAGCCTCTGGATTGAGTCCTAAGTGGGTGGTCTCAAGGGAACTGTACAAAATAGCACATGTAGCATTAGCTGGGCCCCTGTTCAATGTAAAATAAGAACCAATTCATTTTTCTCTGTGAGATCTGGGCTAAGACTCTGTCTGAGGGAGGCTGATATTCATCATTCCTGATTCAATGAGTTATACTGAAAGATTAATGCATTTTTAAGAATTTCAGTTAAAAATTCAGTTTTCAAAACCAATCCCAAACCTGCTGCAAGGTCAAATGCCCTCAAACTGATACTGGATTATCTGGTTTATCAGTTGCTTGATGAGATTTGAGGATGTGATCACTATATCCAATTACATCAGCCTTTCTCAAGCCTGGTGTTCACATCTGGCTCTTTTTAAGAAGCTTTAAGTGTTTTGTAATTAGTTTGGATGCAGAACCTTGAATTTTCTTCTGTGCTCAGAACTATCTGGTGTCCTTAGAAGTAGCAACTTAGTGGCAGATGTCATAGGCATTGCTTATTAGCAACTAACAAGAGGTGTGAACCCTAAATTCTACCTGAAATCCTAATGCACGTAGATATTGTACTTGCACATTGTTCACCACTCAAATGTAAAGAACTTTCATGTCTCATGTAGGTTTTCAGCACAGATTTAGATTTCACCCAGACACTTAAAACTGCTCTACAGGCATCACATGTTCATGTCCATGGGTGGAGCATAAGGCTCTAACACTATTAATGCCATCTGTTCTTTTACACTGAAATTCTGTTGTACTAGACAGGTCTGAGGCTCAACTGGAGTGCTAGCTGTTTTGATGTTCAACAGGTGTGATGGGAGAATATGAACCAAAGATTGAAGCACGTTTTCCAGAAACAACATACGCAGCAAAGGGCTCGTCTGTTCAGCTGGAATGTTTTGCCCTTGGAAAGTAAGATTCCTGTTTTTTATTAAAATGTGGGTTCTAACATAGTTGTACAGTGAGAAATTGTTTCTTTTTAAGTGACATGGCAGATTTTTTGTCAGAACATGAAAATGTAAATTTTTTTTAACCTTATCTTGGTTTGTTTCTGTGCAATGTGTTCCCAAGACTGTCTGGAATGGGTCCCACATGGCTTTCAGCACCCTCTTGTTCAAAGAGGTGCTGAGGAGCCCTGGGAAGCTAAAATCTTGTACACATTGTGCCTGGGCTCCTTGCATGGGTGTACTCCTTTGCAGAAGCAGTAGAGTGCTCAACCAAAAAGGGATGCTCAGTATTCTAAGAGCAGATGGTTAACTGAATGTGTAACTCGCCTTTTCAATGTGTCTCTTTTTCCATGGAAGAACTAAAATAACCTTAAATTGTCGACCTCTATTTAGTTTAAGTTCACTTTGACAATCCTTTTTAAGGCTTTTAAAGTGTTTAGAGCTTTTCCAGAGGTTAAAAGCCTGACTTGCAGGCAGCGCAAATTAATCAAAAGTTCCTCTGGAACCTATGCTGAGAAAGAGAAAAATGAAGCAAATAAAGTTAATAAGATGAGATATGGCCTTGCCTTACAGATGAGATTTTTATATAAATGAAAATTAGCCCCAAAATTAGTTTGAGAAAAAATATTTCTACATTCATATTCAAAAGCATACGAGCTTCTTGGCCCTAAACTAGTCCCAGACTGAAACATTCCTGCTAAATCTGGTTTTCCTTTCCAAACAATCAAGCTACTTCTCTTTAAATACCTCTTTAATTGTGTGTGAGTCAGTGCAGGCTTTACACCACAAGTTGTCACTATAGATTTCCATCTGTTGCACAGAAAGCATTTAGCAGTGGTATACTGACTACATAAAAGCATTTCAAAAGCAGAAAATAATGCATACAAAACAGTGCCTTCCCAAGGAAGGGATAAAGACAGGTCACGTTAGCTTTGCTGTTTTAACAACATTTGAAGCATGGGCAATGTGTTCTGCAAGAATGTGGGTAATGAAATATCTCAGCCAGCGGTGTACCTGCTAATGTCATGCTTAGAAAACGGAGTGGCTGAGCGGGTTAATGCGGCGTTAATAGGCACTTCTCCATGTGTAGGACTGGAGCAGGAACCAGTGCTGGTCCACTTCCCTGGAGTTTTACAAAGTAAATAGCAGTCATCTACGCACCAAAATGTTTTGCAGCTTTTCTGATATCACGCTGCTGCTGTGTACATAGTCCAGTGTATGTGTTCAGGAGATGCTGTATGTAAAGAAAGGCTCGTGCTGGAGAATTTCTCCTTTCCGGCCTTTTGTGGTAGGTTAGATGTCTCCAGCTTTCTCTCTTTTTTTCCTCTGAACAGAGCCTTGAAGTATATTTTCAGTCAGTTGGGAAAAAATGTTATTTCAGAGCTGAAATTTGTATGTGAATAAAGCAAGAAAAACAGATTACAGGTGAAATACTCTTAACTCATTAGTGAGGCCAGCTTTTTAAGAGTCTTTAAGCTTCCTACCTCCAGCTGTTTGCAGTTGTAGTCAGGCACACGCAAGTGCAGCAATGCAGTCATCTGCACCTTCACATGCCTCAATTCCACCAAAACTCTAGCCTCTACTATTGTCTGTTTATGTTAAAATCAATTCAGCTCAGCATTTGTTGAACTATACCTCTGATCTGCCACAAGCACTAACGGTTATTATCTCTCTTGGATTTCTGAACTGCTTTCCCATTATCCATAATTTTCTATATTCATACTGTTAGTCCACTGGTTCAGACAAAGCTGTCAGCTGCTGCTGCCTCGCGCTATGAATAACAGAAATCTTTCACATCTAAGGCAGATTATAGGCAACCTGCTGCGGTTTTGGTCTCCAAAAGTCTTAAATGAAAGTACTTTCATGGTATTTAGAGAAATAGCATCTCTTCTATGCGGAACAGCAAATCATATCTCTTGGATGTTGCTTAAAAAGTGCTTCTGCATTTAAAACAAGTAGGGTAGGGGAGGCCAGACCTAAAGCTGAGTTTTAAGCCCTTTTTACCTGAGGGAACTCCAAGTCACCCAGCCAAGTGCAGGCAGAGCGCAGGGTGCCCAGAGGTGTAGTGCATTCTGCGTGCCTCTTGAGGATGCTTTTGGAGGGCTCAGCACGTTCTGCGCCCCACGGGCAGGGAGCATTTGTGGTTCTCCCCGTTGCAATGTGTTGCAAAGCTCTCTTCATGCGTTTTGCATGAAAATGTCATAATGGATGTCACACACACACACACACACCCTTACCTGTTTGATGAAAAATATAGGGAGGCCAAGGAGCTGCTATTTGTTCCTGGGCAGAGGGCTTGGAGGCATGGATCTCAAACGGACAGAACGCTTGGGCAAGCTCTTCTCTGAAGCCGGTAGGACAGAAACTGTGAATAGAAGCTTTTGAGAAGTAAATTCATCCTCACTGTGATGCTGTATGGCTGTGCAAAAGGAGTAGCATGCATCTCTATGGTGATTGGCATGGAGAATTCAAACAGAACGAAAATGCACAATATAGCTTAATTCTTTGAAGAGGGAGAACTGAAATATGAAATACTAATGTGACTATCTCAGATGCTGCAGCCTGTGGCAATTTATTAGAAGAGATGAGACTTTGTGTTCTGCAATAAGATTCATTATGTTGACAGTGTTTAATACTATGCCAGTATTAAAAGTCATGTTTTGGATCAAGCTGTATTAATCATGCCATATATCTAAATTATGGCTCACTGTCTGAGCAGACTGAGTGCCGTGGAAGGAGTTGCTCACAGATAAGTTCAGTTGAGTTACTGTGCTCTTCTATAGATTTCTTCCAAAGTAACTTTTTTCTCATGTACAAATAGAAATAGCTTCTGGAGCAAAAATAAGCAAAATAGTTTCCATGTTTGTTGTGCAGTTATTAAACTGTGCCTGCCTTTAGTTCTCTAAGATAAGGAGATAATCTGTTCAGATGGGTCATTGTCAGCTGAGGTTGTAAAAAGCATATATGAATAACAGAAACCAGGATTTCTTTTAACCCAAAATACTCGTATTTTTTTTTTCTTTTCAGGGGAAGATGCTACATCTTCCTATTGTTCACATATTCAGAGCTGAGCTTTTTCTAGAGGCTGTTAGTACAAGCACACAATGCAGCCACATGTGGGTTCCAAATAACCATCTTTACTAAATTTACATCACAACTCCAGGCTTTGCTTCTTTTAAAAATGTCTTTATGATTTTATGCAAGAGGCTGTAGGGGGATGGAGCACAGAATTCTGAAAATTATATATCATATGAATCAGTTTTTCTGCTACAAGTGAAGCTTGCTACTTTCAGCCTGCATTCCTGATAGATACAAATACTCTGATATTTGTTCTTAAGGGATGAGCAAGCAGCTCTGCAAGAACCAATCTCACATGAGTTGATGTGAATGGCGTGTGACCACGGGAGAAGGAAAGGTGATAAGGTTTCAGAAAACATGGGTTCTTTGCTGTTTCCCAAGTAATACATCAAGGCAATTAGAAGCCTGAGTGCTTTAATAGTTATGCCCCTTGGTTCCTAATTTTTCCTTGTGTCAGAAGCTGATGCAGACATGATAGCAGCTTTCAAACATCAGCTTAGTAACATTTGTTTGACGAGGTATTGTCTTCATTATTGAAGCTAGAGATTTCATTGTTGAAGCTGGTTGGTGGCCCTGCGTGTGGCAGGGGGCTGGAACTTGATGATCCTTGGGGTCCCTTCCAACCTAAGCCATTCTGTGGTTCTGTGATTTAATGTTTTTGTGACGTGCCCTCAGATGAACAGGGCTAAAGCTGTGGCCCAGGTGCCATGCATCACCTGGCTGCTGAGCTGCTGCTGCAGGAGGATGGGACCATCTTGGTGTAATGCTCCAGAGGGATTAATTTCTTGTTCAGTGTGACAAGATCAGCATGACAGGACTTGTCACCAACCAAAAAAATATTTTCTATCTTTTCTTTCAAAGTTAGTAACTTACGGTTTTGTGATCCTGCCGTCTTTATGGTAGAGTATAAATTAAATTAGTAGCTGAGCTCAGTACTCCTAGATGCTCGGAAGGTTTCAGATATGCTACAGATTTATGTACAAAGACACTCTCATATTTATGCCCTGTTTTCTTATTTACTCAGGTGAAAGCAAGGCTTATCTGTGAAGCAAAATGAATTTGGAAAGTACACTCATTGTTTCTTTACGTATTCAAAAATTTCCCAACCCCAAGCAATTACCTGATTATCTAATTTTGTTGTTGATAGTAAACTCTACAAAAGAAGACACCCCAAATCTGTCTGGGATGGTACCAGTCTGTGTAGGAATTTCAGTTAATGACCTTCAATAGAGTGGTTCTGAGAAGCACAATCATAAAGTGCCTTGGGTTGGAAGGGACCTTAAATATCATCTAGTTCCAACCTCCATCCGTAATCCTGCAGAAGCTCACAAGGGTGTATTTTTGAAGTCAGGCAAAATCATTGAAGTAAATTCTACATTCATTCTTTTTAAAGCCATTCGGATTTTTTCAGCTTGAAAGGTTTCATACACCCTGTAATACTATTGCTTATATATATATTTTTAAAAAGTATATACTAACTTTGGAAGAAAGTGAAACCACCCCAAACCCTGTCTTTTGCAAAACAGTGATTAAAGCTCCTGGAACCCCTAACGTGAGGAGGGAGGTATCACAGAGGCAATGAAGAAATGCAGACCTCCTCCAGCCCCATGGTACTGAAGTCCCAGCCCTGGCTCCTCCTGCAGCTGCTTGCTGAACCTTTAGGTTGGTGAGGGGCTGCTCTCCTAACAAATGAATTCCTTCTTCTGACAAAACTAGGCCGCTCAGCACATGCTTTCCCAGAAGAACAAAGTGCAGTTAAGAATTTATTGCAATTATGCATTTAAATACAGTCAAGTTGCTAACCCAAACTCAGTTTTCTATGTCATCCTGCTGCAGCTGGCATCAGAGGCAGCCTCGTTAAGGAGGATGGGGCTGACAAGGAGGAGAGTTTGCCTTGAAACATCCCCAAGGATGTCATTATAAGATCTGGTGTGGAGAAGGAAAACACGGCAGCGTTTTCAGTGCCAGCTTTGGTAAACTTGAGTTGACAAGCTGATGGAGGGGCCTTTTTCCACAGAGCCCTGCCTCTGGCCTTAGTGTCAGTGCAGGTTTCCCTTCATTCATAGTCATGCTATGGTAAAAAAACAAAAAAAAACCAAAACAAAAAACTCATAGAATAGGAGATATTTAGATGAAGCATTTTCAGATAGTGGGATATAAATGAATGTCTAATTGTTTTTCTTCTCCTGCATAAGTGTTAGTTTCGTTTAATCTGTTTCTTATGGGGGGAAAAAAAAAGACATCCAGAAGAGGCGCCTTTAAAGTAAGCAGTTAAATGCTTCTGGCATTCAGAGCACTGCAGGATTCCTTTATACAACAGCTATTCACCCATTGTTTAATATGCAATAGCGTTTTAAAGCCAGCCATGCTCTCCTTCATGTTGTCAATGGTCTGTGGCAACGCACTGTGAGACTGAAGCATACCTCTGGCTGTTTTCCTGGCTTGATCATGGCAGCACTGGGATGGGTCTGTTCTGCACAAGGGCTGTTTCTCTTTTAAATGACTAGAAAAACTCTGTTTAGGGGAAATTTTGTATGAGAAATATCACACAAGGGTTGGTGGGGGAGATGGCTCCTTCTACCAGGCTGACCACTGCGTTTGACAGTCAAGCCCCTCAGAGTTCCTAGTAGGGAATAATGCTAAGCAAGTATGCATTTCCTATGGGCTTCTGTCTCAAAGCACAAGGGCTAGACCTGAGTTTACAGTGTTAAGTACTTTTTCCATTATATATTAGTGACTTGATTTCTTTGATCAGTAAACAAGAATTCGAGCCAGGGACCTAAATAATTCAAAATACGAGCAGTTATGGTCTCTGTTAAAGAGGAATAAATGCTTTGTACATCAGTGCTGCAGACCAAAGACCTTAGGGACTGCTAGGCGAGGACAGCATGTGCTTCTGACTCCTGTGGAAGTCGTGCTTTCAAGTTTAGTACCAAGCGTTTGCTGTTGATGTTACTTCCAATGGAATAGATGGCAGTCTTAATCAAAACCACTGTAAGAAGCTGTTCAAAATGTCACTGCTCGTCTGCTTAGAAAAAGCAGCTTGCTTTGGTTTGTGGTAACAGAAGGCAACTGTGAAATCCAACACTATTAATATTTCAAAGTGTTCTGGTGACATAATAGATCATGAAAGCAATGCTTGTATGGTGTCTGATATTACCAGGAATACAAGAATTATTTGTAGCCTTCTTTACACTTGCCTATTTTTATCATATAGAATACATTGATCTGAATGTAAATGAAAATGATAGAAAGCTACGAAAACATGAAACAAGAAATATTCTCTTTTGTCTCTATCTCCTTTCAGCCTCAAAGTCTCGTGCTTTCCACTTCCTTACTCAACTGTCCTCCTCTACCTCAGATCCCATTTTTTAGACCTAGATTTATTGGTCTTTTTAGCTTCTTTGAATTCTTGTGCGATGTTTCCTATTTTGAGGTGTGAAAATACCTCTGTTGCCGGAGGGAATTTGTTTTCTCCAAAACAAGTCAATTATTCTATGTTTCTGTGGTGTTTATTTGGACCTCCAGAATTGTCCCTTCACTGGACTCTCAGAGATACCATGGGGAAAATAAAAATTGGCTTTACAAGCAATCATTGAGGGCTTCACACCACAGTTAGGCTTGTGCCCCTAAATAGGTTGGGTGAGTTATAAAACCTCAGTCTTATGAACCTCTGTAAGTTGCTCTTAGTAACTGAAGTGATTTCTTTTTGGAAATATTATTCTATAAAGGGATTTCACATTATCTTCTCTGCTAGAACAAATGCTCACTCTTTCTCTAATAAATATAATTATTTAGTCCAGTCCCTAGTATTAGCTGGAGGAGGTCTGATGGAAACTCATTGACAAAGAAAATCAAACACGACAAAACGAAAGGAGTTCTTGAAATCCCAGATGTTCAGCAAGAAGATGAAGGCTCTTATGAGTGCACTGCAGAAAATATTCGAGGCAGAAACATTGCAAGAGGTCGATTATTTGTCTATGGTAAGCAAATTGATTAATTTCTTCTTTTTTTTTTCCCTCTACGGAGCCTGATAACATTCAGATGTATTTTGTAGATGAAGTCTATTAGCCCCTTACTGGAGATATGAAATGTAGTTCAGGTTAAGCTGATTAAAAAATGATTGCAGGTCTGCAGTGACCTTCACTGAATTATATCCTCAGCAAATAAAGATATTTTGCATTAAAACTCAGATTGAAAATGTGGGCTGTGCCATGATGAAGTTGTAAAGGTTAATACAAGGCAGAAAAAAAATCCCTCGTACATTTACATGAAACATTAAGGGCAGGCAAAAAGATTTACTCTCAGTAGCTCACAGTAGCATAAAACTGTGCTGCCCATGATGCAGATTAGGGAAGGATTCATGGGATTTTGGTTCATATGAGTTCTAGCTGAACAATGTTTCTCCAGAAACAGATGAGGGCAAAGCAGGGGAAACTCATCTTGTTGCCTCCCTCTCCTTCCTCCTTGTGTAAAAGCAGGCAATAATATTTCTGTGAAATTGTTCTCTCTTTTCCCTTCCCATCCTACGCATTAATTTCCTGTGGTCCAAGATGTACATGATGTTCCACTATAGCCAAGGCAAATTATATACTCTTTAGTCTTGTTTTTAATACTCAGGGGAAAAAAGTCAATGCTTATGCATGAGTGAGAGATATGGAGGTCTTTTCTTTACCTTGTGTCTTTGAAAGTAAGAGAAGAAATAAAACTTATTAATAAAAAAAGAATTACAGAAAAGCTAGACCGTGTGCCTACAAGTAATATCTGGTGAGAAGACCTTTGCGAAAAAAGCAATGCAAGTTTTGCTAGTAAGCTACCACTCTCCTGCTGCCATGGCTAATATCAAGATCCATGCCAGGAATAGAGCAGTCTGATGCTGCTTTGAGTATTTAATTATTTATTTGCTTGTAAGGGGTTATTTTTGCTTGCATTGCTCACTAATTTTCACAGAATGTCAAAGAATTCCAGTAAAATGAAGTTCAGTAAGCTACCTGGACATGACTGATGACAACATAGGCAACTACAAAATTTTTATCAGTTATTACAATTTGATACAATGTACTTATTGTGCTTTGTAAATTAATGGCTTTTCATAGTAAATATGTAAACAGAAGGTGTGAAGAATTTGCACAAGAATTTTTATCGCATTAGGAGTGCACTAGTGTATTATCCACATAATTGACTTCCTTTTAATTTATGTGCTGCTGTGATTTACTCGCTCTGTAAGCAGCTCACCTCTAGGAAATAGGGCTTCTTTCTTGGGCACTGGATGCTGCTTTGTGCGTGATGCCTAGCCTTGTGTCTTAGACTCTGAGAGCAATAAAGACAACATGTAATTAGAGTAACTTTCAAGTGCAGTGAGTTCTATCTCAAGTTGACTTTCATGCCCCGTGAAAGGGGTTGTTGGCATTGTAGTGATGTCAGGGTGATTTGCTGGGGCACAGACACGAGCTATCCCTGTAGGGTTGTGCTGCAGAGGTAGTTTTTCTTTTTTTAAGAAGCTTATTCTGTTCATCTTTAAGATAACAGTTCTCTTCCTGAAATGAAATTGCTGTATATAAGAAATTGGAGTATACACACACACACAAAGTCTGCAGGTTTATGATTAACCTAGCCAAGAATCTTTCATGGGATGCTGAGACATCAGCCGCTTACCTGAGACACAGAGGGATGCAACCTAGAACCACACTTGCCAGTGGCTTTGGTGTATCCCAGAGCCTGGTGGGCATTGGTCATTCTCGCTGGCGCTCACGTTCACCAATATAGTACAACTATTTTAAATGTCAGCCTTGTGCTAACTCCTGCTCAGCTCCCTCCTTCTGTGTTTAGTTCGTTGTTTACAGAGCCTTGTCGCGATTCTTGCAAATTCTGTTTTTTATAAAGTAATACCTTTATGTCAGTGTGTCACAAGTGTTCAGAAGCTGTTTTGAGTAACCCTAATTCCTTTGTATAGTGTCTGTTGTAAGTTACACCTGAAGAACCTATGACGTAAAACCACCATCTCAGGTATGTGTGTAAAGCACAGGGGGCAACACTTAAGATTTGTGATTTTGATTAGCTGCTGGCTAATAGTTTGGATATTTCTATTTTTGGTACACAGATTAAAGCACCTGGAGAGGAGAGCTGGCTTTCGGAAAGCATAGCTGGACTTCCAGGCGTCTAGAATAATTGTTTCTGCAAATTTTGGCCGTAAAAATAATGTCTAAACTGAATATTCTGACCACTTAATTTCTAACATCTTCCCAAGTTATTCCTGAAATTCAATGCCAGATCTGTTGTGCGGAATTTACTTGTAAGACAACATGAATGTGTTGATCAAATACTGATTAGCTTAGCTCAGTTCATTAATTAATATCAGCATACTTCCAGAAAAATCATTTTTGCTCCTGCTTAAACTGGTTTGCATATTCTTTTCAGCACTCCCTGAATGGGATAAAAAAATCGAAAATGCCTTTCTGTCTCTCTATGACAGTTTGTTTTGGGAATGTAAGGCAAAAGGAAAACCAAGCCCTTCCTACAGCTGGTTGAAAAATGGCCAGCCTCTCATGTCAGAGGTAAGGTCTTGTCTTTTTAACTTCTTGTCTTGTTTTTACAGGGTTTAGTTACGATGTTCATTGTAAACTATGTTATTTTCATAAAGTTATTAAGTTTAACAAATGATAATTAGTGCAACAGAATAAACTTTGCAACACAAAGCCTCAGTACTTTGAGTTCATATGTATCGAAAATGTCAATTATAACTTATCTTGCAAAGCTACAAGAGTGCTACAAGATATGACAGTAAGCATGGGTGGGTTTAAAAATCACTGTTATAGCTAGTTAAAAAGGGGTCTGTCTGGAAATAGTGAACACATCTGTAGGCTGTCTGTAGTTTAGGAAGCCAGTAGGATGCCTGTTCAAATTGGCTGGCTGTGGAAGAGTATTTCGGAGCAATCTGATCAGCCCATTAACTACTTGGTTCTGTGGCTTCTGCTCTTAACCTGGAGGCTGGATGGACCTCTGGTGTGATGCAGTATGGCTGTTCTTATACATATTAATCCTTTAACTGAATTAGCCATGAAAATCAGTTATTAACTGATTGAGTTTTGTATATATCTGACACCCAGTAGAGGAATAATAGACCAAAGAAGACCATCTAAAGTTACAAGGAAAAGGTGAATAAATGAAAAATCTCACTTAAAGGACAAAGAAGGACCGAAGGGGAGAAGGAAGTAGTAGAGTGGTAGGAGTGGGGGATGAGAGAGGAAATCAATTGGAGCTGAGACATTTAAAAGAGCTGATCAGCTACTTATGCAGCCTGGTTTCTGAGAACTCAGCTTTGGCTCTTTCAGAGTGGTATAATTATTCTTTTGTGGCGGCCAAGCTTTGGTACATCCATCTTCCAGTCTTCCGACTTCTGTGACAAGAGATTCTTTGCTGCATTTGTGTTCTGCTGAGGCCAGGTTTCCCTTTTTATTAGCATCTATGCAGCATCTATTGAGCATGAAATGGCGTGGCTCGTTTGTAAGGTACTTTTACTTGATAGGAAAAAAATAATACTGTGATTAGTTTCTGTCTAACAAGAACAGATCCAGAAGCACTTCCAAAACGTGTGTTCTGCACTTGCTGGGGTGCAGAACCTGCACTTGTTTGATTTACTAATGCTTATTTGAAACAATTGGAAGGGGGTCCAGTCTTCCACATGATCTTCTTTTGGATTAGTCCTAAACAGAGCTCAGCCAGCATCTGAGAAGGCTAGCCAGAATGTACTTGGATTGCAATTTTTCAAAACCCAGTAATTTCGCTCATATTGTTGCCTGTTCCTACACAAGATTATCTAGTTTCTCTCTTTGAAGACAGTGATATTTAGAGCCTGCCACTCTACAATTGCATCGTTTCAATAAAAAAAAGGATAAAACTCTACAGAAACATTTTCACAGTGCTTACAGTATATTGTAAATGGAATACTTCAGGCAACAAAATGCTGAATGTTATTGCTCGATGGACAAAATGGATAGTTTGAAGGTGAAAGTACAAGGGATGTGTAATAAAATATTCAGTCCGTCACAGCACCCTGCTTGTTGGAAATACGATGCTTTCCATTTCGGGGCTGATTCTGAGGATATTGTCTGCTCTCTGTAAAATCCTTTTCCCTGACCACCTGGTTGGTCATCTCTGCAGTATTCCTGCTTGTGTACATGGTGTGCTTTATTCTTCTCTTTGTCTGTATAGTTCAAAAGAGCCAGCTGAGAATGGTGGGGGATTCAGCATGTGTATGAAATGCAAGTGTTGCTTCAGAAGGGGGTTTTATATTCAAAGGGTGTTTGTAAAAATAGAATGCACCAAGAGGATAGCAAACAGCCTGAAGGTAAAACTAAGTATGCAGACGATATTTGTAGCAAGAGCCTCAAAAAAAAATTAACAGTAGATAAGTAATGTAATGTTGTTAATTAGCTTGCAATACACCAACCGTACAGCTGCAGGCTGTGATCTCATCAAATTTCTGAGCTGAACAAGGTTGGACTCGGTCAGTTCTTGGTTGGGAGACCTCCAGGGAAAAGGCAGAGCACTGAAACACAGAGCTCCCTAGCTCAGTAGGTGGCACCCTCCCCTCTGCAAGCGTAGAGAGAAATCTCCCCGCAGGGATGCAAAGGGCTGATCTGTTCTGTGCTTCAGAGAGGTGTTTTAGATGCTTCTAGCTGTTCAGCAAAGGGCTGTACTGCTGAACAACGTATGTTCCCGTTACTGTCTCAGAGGCAGTAGAGCCAGACTAAAGAAGAGGCATAATAATAATAGCAATATCTGTTGTTTCAGATTTGCACTTGGTGATGGAGTTTATATTCCCTGTTGTGGGCTTCTTCCACACGGATCTGTTTTGGAGAACATATTTTCTCTTCCTTCTCGGTGTTACACTTTGCAATGGAGCTGAGATTCCCTCCAGAGGCTAGTAATAGTCAAATCACAGAATATTTGGCCTTTAAGCTTTGTTTGTATCATGAAACAGGCTTTTTAATTTGTCTTAATAAAGTAATTTAATACACACAAAAAAATCAAGCTCTGGTCCAAATTTACCTACTGTGCAGTTTCCGCTATTTCAGCAGTATTACACCAAAGCAGTATACTGTGAATAGAAATTCAAGCCATGAGGAACCTGTTCCTCTGATCTGAACAGCTGCCTATGGGCTCCAATAGGAATTCAGAAGTGTTGGCTTTCAACAGAGCATTTTCAGTGCATCCTTTTTTTTTTCCACGACATGTGGATCCGATGACACTTCAAACTTCTTGGCTATTTGAGTACCTCTGTCACCTGTGGAGGTTTTCTGATCACCTTCAATTATCATAATTAGATTAATAGAAGAGGGGGGTTAGACCATGAGTTAGGAGTACTGGGAAGATAACAGCCATCATAACTGATGTATGCATCATAATTATGATGCATTTGTCCCTGCGGTTTTAAAAAAAAAATTGCATCTCTACTTCTGAATTATAAGGTGCCTCAGTGTGATACCAAAAATGTTTGGGATTGTACGTTTATTGTCTCTGTTAATCTTTTTTTGATTGTTTTTCCTTTATCAGGAGAGAATTCAAGTGGAAAATGGAACTCTTATCATACCAATGCTGAATATGTCAGACTCTGGCCTCTATCAATGTGTGGCAGAAAACAAGTACGATACTATTTATGCCAATGCTGAATTGAGAGTTATAGGTGAGTAAATGGCATTAAAATGACATATAATAGAACGCTCCCTTTAAAGATTTGAAATCAAGCAATGATTAAATTTTACCTGGCAGTTCAAGGATGTTCATATTTCTTTGCTGCCTGAATTTCATGATCTGCATGTAAATGTTTATTGGTTTCATGGCTGCTTGGGGGGAAATTTCTAATCCCATGTGTGATTTTTTTCTGACATACACACAAGTCTAAATTATGCTTCTCGCTTTGTATTTTGAGCTATTCATAGCTATTTTGCAGCTTTAAAAATAATTTCAGAAGGTGGGAAAAGTTTTAATATTACATAAAGAACATATGGCATATGTGTATATAAAAACATAACACAACAAATAATCTCATTAACAATTACCAGAGATGCACATAAAATGGAATTTTTTTCACAAATTGTGGAAAGTATTCCACTATAGATATCAAAACATAAAGGCTGCTCTACAGCCAAGTGCCATTGAAAGCAGTGAAACTGTTTTTGGGAGCGCCTAGCTGTTGTATAGGATTTGTTTTCTCTTTCTCTGAGAGAATTTCCCCATGGATTACTGGACAGATCTGTGCATAGCGCTTTCAGAAAACAGATGAACTGAAAGTCACTGAAAAATAGCATTTGTAATTGAATCCTTATAACTCCGTAGACGAAGAGCTGTGACTGGGATCGGGAGTGAGCTGTCCCTACTGCTGATGTAGCTCAGGACCCTCCCTTACCACAGACAGACACGTTCCCCCAGTCTGCAGAGAATCCCAAGGAGAGATGCCAGACAAGAGAGTTCAGAACAGCAGCATAAATAAGACTCAATGAATTCCATGCTTTTTTACGCAATATATTCCTCATGCTTGACACATCCACTTCTGTAGAAACCCTAAAAGCAAAGCAATTATTGGATTCACCTGCTGTGTTACTCAGAAGTTTTCAGCAAGTTCACTTAGTAACTTATCAACTGCATACCGGTCTGCTCTTCTTTATTCTTAGCGGCAGCCCCCGATTTTTCCAAGAACCCCGTGAAAAAAGCATCCATTGTTCAAGTTGGTGGTGAAGTTACCATCGGTTGTAGACCAAGTGCTTCTCCCAGAGCAGCTATTGACTGGAGAAAGGGCCCCGAGGTGCTGCGCCAGAACAAAAGGTACTGTAATAAAGCAGCTGCTGGATTGTTGGGTGTTCTCTGCTTTAATATCATTTAAACAGCACCGCAACACAGTTGAGTTAGTATTGCTTTTGACAGCTTATTGACAGAAGGCTTTGATGCCAGAGGCCCGTTCTTCTTTAGCAATAGCCATCCAGTTCTGCAGATAGAAATCTGATTGAGAACAAAGACAAACTGAATACGTTAGGGTAATTGTATGATACATACGTTTGTGTTCATCAGCACTTAACTCACTGCAACACTATTAAAGCCAACTGTTTACCACATGCGAAAGCCTGAATGAATCAGCTTCATGTAGGAGACATCAGTGGAGGCTTCAGGGAAGTGAAACGTACCCCCAGGCTGCAGCATAATTGCTTGGCATCTGTACAGGTTGTACAACAACCCATGCCTAAATCATCCTCCATATCCTCTGTCTGTGCTGTTTAGGCAGGACTGAGCCACTGGGCCGGTGTGCCAGAACACTCCCTTACACAGTGATACGTGGCTGCATGGTATGGTGTAGGGCTTTGCTGACATTGGGTCTGCCCAGGCTAATAGCTGATTAGTGAGTTGCCACAAACTAACTATAGCGTTACCTGCTGATATCAATTAAATACTAAAGCATCAAATCTTAAAGTAACTTACAGACCGGAGTAAGTTGTGAATAGCAGACATGGTGTGAAACAGTACTATCCCCATACAGAAACAAAGGCAAACAGGCAGAATAGGCAACAGTATCTAAGAAGTGAAATCTTTCTCAGCAGCTCTTTCAGTTCACAAATGCAGCAGTAACACCATTCCATCTCATCATCATTTTCAAAGACTGAAACCAGAATTAGTAATTCATAAAGTTCTGGGGATCCAACATCAGATTTTGCAGACAGTACCAGTTGCTCAAGGATGCTACTTTGGGTCACATGTGGAATATCACCTCAGGTCTTTAAAACAACTTTATCTCAAACTGTGATGCAAAGAAATGTTTTCCTATCCCATACTGCAGTGGTGCAAAATACTGATAAAAAATTTAAGTTATGTGAAAGAAAGTGCAAATTTGAGGAGAGATTTCACTTAGGCACTTGCACTGAAACAGAAAAATTTGGCTAAGCAATCTGTGCTAGAGGATGTAGAAAACTTTCCAATGGTTTTTCCATCTCATCAACAATGCCAGTTTTATTTTTCCATTTAACTACACAGCTATTAACTAAAAATACTTTTCTAACTAGTGCTCACTCAGATATTCCTATTTGCATTTTGATTGCATGGTCTATCTGACAAAAATACCTATTCTTTCCAATTGGATGTGGTCTACTACAGTATACTGCATGCTCAGTGTGCAGTTTGCTATGAGTAAGCTCTGAATTTTCTGATATCAAGTAACAGGAGTGAGGAGAGCACCATCTAAAACTTGCAATTCAAATCACTGAATTAAGCCCAGACCTTGAAGTTCCAGCACCATGATATTCCCCATCTGATGTGCTCATAAAAAATATTTACATACTGTGTACAGTATTTACTTAAACTCCTGTATTAATTTACTAACAATAATTATAAGCACGCTGTAATTTTTAAGCATCCCAGAAGGCCTTTGCTGCTGAGCAAAAGTCAACAAAGGGAGCAGGATTTGCACTGAAGTGAATGGGAGGATTTTAGAACACTCCGTGTGCAGAGCATTATTGCCTATGTGCCCACTGGTGCGGGGTAGAAGTTGAGGCTTTTGGATTATTAAATGACAAAATAGATAATGCCACAGCTTTAGAGAAGATAAAGTAAATCATCTGTATGGTGTTTTTCTCAGACATCTTTGTGATAGAAAGCAGAAATGAAAAGAGGTTTTGTATGGCTGTAATTTCTCTTCACAGCTAATTAAAGTACTAAAATCACACATCTTTACCATAAAAACAGGGAGAGAACCTACTTAGGCTGACTTGTGTGTATGATTAAATCCTGCCATGTCACATACAGACACACTATTTTAACTAAAGCTTTGCTTATATCTGTTCTCATGTTATTATGCAGCATTTGTAATCTCTGTGGATTCTTCTTCTAGCTTTTTTAAAGCCAGGATGGGCTATACATGCTGGAGGGAAAAAGAAAGGAAATGCCAATCCCATATGGTTCTGACAGCAGAACTGTGATGGACATGTTGCAAAATAAGTCAAACCCCATAGCTTCCTGGGAATGATTTGGACAAATTTGATCTTTTGTTACAGAAATAGTGCAGCTAGACTTGTTTCACCCCAAGGGAAAAAAGGATATTCTTTCTTTTTCACCTTCCTCCTTCCACTCATAACAGTTCATTTGTGATGGTCTTGGCATATATGGTCACTGCTCTCTTTGATCCTATGAGATTTTAAAGTAGTGTTATCTTGCAATATTATTAATGTCAGTTTAAGTACGTAAATAGAAATGTGCTAACTAGGCCGAGTTAAAAGACCATCCATGCTATTAATAAAAGCACTGTGAAATATTTTGTACTTGATTTCCTCTTTGTTTGCCAAGCTGCAGAGCTTGGTGAAGGTCCTCGGCCTACAGCCCCCTTCCCAGGGCACAGACAGCTTCCTCCAGCCCCATTTCTTTCCCATCTTCTCTGTAGCTCAGAAACATCTTTGCATGTAGTTGAAGACCTGAGCATGCTTTTGCTTATGCAGAATACTTTATTACCTTAGAATCATACGTATAAGTCCTTCAAAACATTCCCAAGTCAACTAACTTTCACATTAGATGGCAAAGCAAAGCCTAAACGTACCTCTACCAGATCTGCTTCCTGATCCTCATCTGCATTAGTACTCTGTTTCAAGATTCTCTACGTTAAGATCTACTGTCAGAACTCACCCCCCCCCCCCCCAAATAGTGGGGTTTATCCTTGCCTCATGCAGCTGGCTACTTCAGAGACAAAACTTGAGGTCATCAAATACAGGAAGCAAAAGGAAATCCCGCAGCTGGCTAATCTGAGCTCTTCCTGCCTGCTCTCTCTCTCTTCCTCTGATCCCCAATCATCTCCTCTGGATGGGCCCAAGCTGTGGAGTTTGACACAAGTGTGAGCTATTTTGATGTTAGGTATTCTTAGGAAGTCCAAAGGGAGTTTTCTGCATCTCACACCTCACTCTTATTGTCTCATGTGCCCACTGAGGAAAAGAAGAGAGAAAATACAAAAATGGAAAACAATATATTAAATACAGCAAATTTTCAAGTCTAGACACTGATCTCATCATGAATGTTTTCTTATTAGTGCCTTCGGTGGGATCGGGAGCCTCATGGCAAACATATTTCTGAAAAATTCTTTTTGATTGAAGCATTTTAATAAATGGGAATTGGAGCCCTATTTACTTACCAGGGAGAGGTGCTATTCCCTCAGCATGAGATGAGGATCCCAAACGCTGTAGTGAATACTTATAAACATATGATTCACTCCGCTCAGAATTTAAATGAAGACTGCTTAGGGAAAACAGAGAAATGAGGTAGGCTGAAAAAATGCATTAGTCATATACAGCACTTTCCATGCATTAATAATCAGTAATAAGCAAATATTCATAATTTAAATCCTTTCCTGGGGACTGGACAAGAAGTACGTCAATAAAATATGCTCAATACTTGTTGGCTCCAGGTCTTGCATGCAGGGCTGTGTTCAGCTCTATCTCAATGAAGGATGGTAATTGATTCTTGGCCATAAACAAAGCTGCCCTATCTTGGCAAAGTCTCTCTCCAGTGCCACACTTGCTGTTGGTATTTTGCATTCAAGCTATTGCCATTTCTCAAAGGAAACATGGGAGAATGGTTGAGTACTGAAATGAAAAGCTGTCTTGCAAGAATCTTTTGTGAAGAACTCTGAGCAGATGATGTGGCTGGAGCATACCACTAGGAGGGCAGAAAGATGATCTGCTAATTGCTGAGGTCTTACAGCTGCCCCTTGGAGGCTGAAGCTGGGGGGATTCTCCTGCTCCCAGGTGAGATGCAGCAACCCAGCAGGTTGCATTAGCTGAAAGGTTGGCTCCTCTTATAGCTATGTGCTGCATCTGAGCTGCTCGTGGGTCTCCTGAGCGCCGACTGCTCTTCTTCAGCCTTTCCAGTGTGCCCTGCTGCTCTCTGCTACTACTCTTCTTCTACTGCTCAGCTGTTCACAGTCAGATCCCCATCTCAAAAATATATATATACACATTTTTAAAACTTTTTGGTTATTTGCAAGAAAGAAAATAAAGGCTGTCTTCTTGTGGACTACTGTTGGAATTAGAGAAAGGGGGATTTTAAAAAAATGAGGAAAACTAATTGGTAAACATGAGAAGTCCTCAATCTACCACTCAAATACTACACACAAAGCATATTGTACTGTGAAATAGCATTTCAGCTTGAACCAATTTGAGAAGAAATGTGTCAGGGCAGTTCAACAAACGGCAATAAAACATTTCAATTACCAGAATGTCAGCATTGTTTGTTTAGCTTGTACTGAAACCTTCCAGAATATCCATTATTTAAAATAAATAAATAAATAAAAATCCTGCTTGGGGAGGAATCATGACAAAATGGATTGAAAATTCCAAATTTTGCCGTACTCTACTAACAAAGGAGGAGATTGATGTTACTTAACTTTTATTTAGCTGAAGTCAATATGCAGTGTAAGGTAGTTATTTACTTTTTCTTGGCAGGCACCTCCATCTCAAATGAGATGCCTAACTTTTAGATGAACAAAGCTGTGGAATGAAACATCCACAGTGTTTGAAAAAAGGGAGCCTGTACTGAAGTCACACCAGTGGTGTAGCACAGACAAAGAGAAGCTTTGCTTGTCATGCTGCTTAGTGCCACAAACTGCCCTGATTTATGCATTCACTGTTTGCAGATAAAGGTAGTACAGACATTTGTATGCTGGTAGCAAATTTCACATGCACCATGTTTTCTTATGCTATTCCAGCTCTTAGCTTTCTATTCCCAGCTTTCTTCATCGATATGGCTAGGTGAATAGGAATGGGATATTAATGTTGCTATTATTTTATTTTTAAGTCCACTTTTTGAAGCCTGGATTAGGTGTATCTCCATTTTATCCCTCTTGCTTTTCTATCACAAGAGGCTTTGCATAGCTTTGATGATATGCCTTAACCCTTCTATCTTATCATTGTCTGTGTGCTTGTAAAGAAGTTCATTTCCTATTTTAGCTTTTAAATAGAGCACTTGAAGTGTGGGCATCAGCAATCAGAGCAATTCCTGATATCTTAGACACTATCGCTGTAAGTCAACATGAATACAAATTAAGCTTATCTCTTGATGAAATTCTAATTTTGCTTAGGGAACCAATGAAATTGATTCCACATCTGCTAAATTTGATTAATCACCTCAGTTCCATTCCTTGCTAACAACTAGACTGACAGAAATCAAAGACACAGATTTACCTGCCTGCTTTCACTGTGTTTGGTCTGAACTTACATATTAAGATATGAAAACTGCAAAACCTGAGATTGCTGTGTAGAATTGCTTTGGGTTTTCAACTCTCTAGCCATGCTACTACTACATATTTGGAGGTAACCAGACAAAACCCATCATTACATCCTTCCCAAGGGAACACTGGAAGTTGCAAGGAGTGTTCTACATTCTAGCTAAAAATATCTTATTTTCAGATTACGATGGTCTCTGTTTCTACTTGAACGGTAGCAGAAAATATACGGTGAAAGACCAGCAAAAGTAGGAAAAAAAATATTTCTTGAATATTTATTTGCTAAGAGTCGTGCTATTTTTCTGTTTTCATCGTTGGACGGAAGCATAAGTATGCAAGCATTTTCCCATGCTTACTTCTTGATTATGTCATCGAATCTATCAGGACCATAAAGCATTGCGATACACACTGATGAGTGAGAAAGCATGAGCAGAAATTTTTGGTGATCTGGCAAAAATGGTAATATTGGCGTAAGAAAAATGTCACCATCCCAGGAATGCTAGAAAACGTCTGACTGACCTGCAGTGCCTTCACTTCTTCCTTTGTGTTTTTCATGTTTCCAGTTATTCCTGCCTTTACCCTGAGATGAGAGGGAAGGCCGGGGAGTGGAAAGGATATGACTGAGTGAAAGATGAGGGAAGAGATACAAAGAGAAGGAAGAATGAGTGCAGAGGAGGGGAAGAAAAAGGCAGTATTTTAATTTTCTTCTTAATCTTATTTTGCTTTGTTTTCCCCCTTTCTTCTTTCTCTGTTATCTTTCCATTTGAAGTCGATCCACTGTAAAGTAATGAGAAGACAGAAGGGGCCCCCCATTGCTACTTGACCCAATGAAACTCTGTCGGGCAGCAGACAGAATACGAGTGCAGTGGAAGACATAGAGAAAGGGCTTTTCTTTCCTTTTCTCTACTCTTCTCTCTCCTTAGGGAGTTTCATAATGGAGCAAGCCAATAAACCTAATTTCATCATGTATTACTGACTACTTAATGCAATAGTGTTTAGCACATCAGATAGCATGAGCATCAAGTAAGCAAATGAACCATATGTTCTCACGTTCAAGGAAGAATGACAACCTGCACAATGCTGGATCTATTACAATTTTCCTCCTGTATGACATCTCTGTAATACAATTTTAAATTGTTCCTAGACAGCTCCTGGGAACCTTGTTAAGGTGAACCTTTCTGAGGGGCTGTCCTACATGCTGAGATGTCCCAAGCAATCTGTCACTCTTCTGTGTCATATGGAGTTGTAATAAACTGAGCCCCAGTGAGTGTCAGTGTTGTGCCCTCTCTCCCTTTCAGTTCATGTTCTATCCCTGCTTCATGCACATATTCTGATTGATGTTTAGGATTTGATCCAAAGCCAGCTAATCTCACTGGAGCTTTTCCATTGGCTTCAACAAGCTCTGAATCAAGGTTCCTAATTAGGAGTTTGCAAAAAAAATAATGAGAGAATGCAACCTTCTGTGCTCCTCTTCTAGTCCAAGTTATACTGCCATGTACATCATTACTGCTGCACTTATTCTTGTGCGTATTGCCATTGCATACAGAAATACTAGCAATGGATGGAAAACATGCTGTGCTGCACTCCACAAGCACCAAATAAAAGATTCCTGATTGAAAACGTTTTGCCCTAAAAGTAACATTAAGAAGCAACAGATAGATCCGGGTATGTTGGGGAGATTATGTTAAAAGAGGCAGTAGAATGATATTGATTAGCATGACGGGCAAGTAGGCAGCTGTTGTTAGTTATCCTGTAGACATAACTGATGCTTCTGAGTGTGAAGTGTCACATGAGAGAATGCATACGAAACAACCTTGAAAATATGGCTAGTTCTATCCAGCATGAAGGGTTTGCTAGAGGATGTGGACATCGGGATGCGGTGGATGAGCTCAGAGAGAAAGTCAGTGGCAAAGCAGCAGTGAGAGCTCCTCAGTGGAGGAGAACATGGATTTGGGTCCTTCCTTTTTTAGCTGTCTTAGGAATAGTTCACCTGAGCTAGGGATTTTGAACTACTCATCCCAAAACCCCTTTCCTGATTTCATTGTTAAAAATTGATCACTTCAACGTTAGAACATGCTACAGCAAGAGCATCCCCAGCACTGCAGATCTATAATGTGTGAGCATGCACGGAAACATGCTGCTTCAGGATTTCTGAAAACAAGCCAGTACCATGCTGTGTACCTGGTGTCACTTGCCACTTGTATACACAGAACAATTTAAAGTTAACTGCAGATTTTATTGTACTTTTATTTTTGAAATACATTCTGACAAGCAGGTAGGGAAGAAGATTTCTCTAAGTGAATTAAACTCCCACACAGAGGGTAATTCAAGGCCTTATGTACTGTTTAAATTCTACTTAAGTCCCACATTAAGGGCTTAGTTTTACATCTGGAGTGAATTTGGCTGTATGAATGGCTGCCTCTGATAATATCTGAATCATAAAAATAATGATTAATGGTGGGATTAGATTGAATACTATTAGTGTGGGCATACCATCCTGTGCTGGAAGAACTTTTCTCTGATGTAAAGGTCTCGTAAAAGCAACAGAACTTGCTGGCAAATAGAAAATATGGCAACCTTTTTTCTCTGACAACTCAGTTTATTTTCTATCTGGATTCTCACCACAGCATTTTGTGAAGTCTGGTTCCTGTTCCTTTCCTTTTTACTGTATTTCTTTATCACTGTATTTTTTTCAAGCATGACTGTTCATGTTGATGTACAGCTATGTAAATGCCACGTTTCATTATGCCCTGTCCACAAGGTAGACCTATAACCAAGAAATGTCTCTTTTTTGGCCGGGCTTGCTGGGGTATGGCTCATGTCTCAGTCAGGTTTATCTGACATCTCATGGCATTGCCTTTTTAGATGCAGATTTCAAACAGGACAAGGTCAGACATGGGAGAGAAAAGCCATAAATGGCCATATCTTGTAATGTGACATGAGACCCACATCCCCATGTGGGAAAAGACCAGAACAGTGTATGTTTGTTTGATGCAGCAGACTGGGGATGAAAAGGCTCACAAGCAGCTTAAAACTTTCACAATGATTTAGAAAGCTGAAAGGATTTAAGCATTATTGGCGTTGATCTTTTGTTTTGTTTCATTACTAACCCGGTTACTTGGTTGGCACATCTTTCTTTCCCATACACGTAGAGGTGCTGCTGCCCAAGACTCCTCAGGTGCAAGTCTGGAGACACAGTAATGCAGTAGCTTCAGACATAGCTACAGACTGCTATTTTTGCTGCTTTTTTCCTTTGGCTGTCACATAAAGACATCTGCCTCACATTTTGCACTTGAGTATCTTAAAAACAGGGCCTAGCAACCATAACTATTTTATGCTAATGGGAATACCATCTCCTGAGAATATTATAATTTGTCTTGAAGCTTCATGATGGCATAAAGCTCAGTTCAGATGCCTGTATATATTTGAATAACGTAAACATGTGCAGTCTGAAATTGCAGAGATTCTATGCAAAAATAAGGTTTGTTTTTAGGAACGGTGAGGGATTTTGGAAAATAGCAACAGTGTTTTGCTGACACCTTCTACCATTGCTAATGGCATTCTTTTCTAAAATATTTCAGTAAGACAATTCAGCTAGATTGTGTAATTTTGTTTTGATCTAAATAGTTAACACGGATTTTAATGGCATTTATTTTATTTCCAGTTAATTGTCAATCAACTCTGAAGCTGTGCAGATAAGGAAAATCTTCGTTTAAGCGTAGTTTATTAAATGGCAGTACTATTAGCATACAAATTACGCTCAGAATAGATAAACAGGTACAAAGATCATTAACATATAATACAGACAGTTGGATCTCAGATGGGACTCGGTGGGACCTTTTCAAAAATACCAGAGCTGTCATCCGCAGGTACAATTCATTCACTCAGTCAAACTTTACTCACATTTACATCTGCATAAATCACTAGGAACTCAGTCACTGGAGAGCTCTGCTCATGCGGCTGCCCCTCGCTTGCTTCCCCTCGTACTTTTTAATTCAGCCTCCCTCGTGCTTTACCGATCTTTGTAAAATTGGAAGAGTCAGTTATTGTCTCGGTGACTGCTGGCATACCCGCTGGAAATGTATAAACAATGTGGCTTTTCAGAGCCTATGAAATCAGGAGTGGTTTTGCTCTTGAGCACTAAAGTGAGGCTGAGAAGATGTAGTTACAAATAGGATCTCTCAGATAATAAAAATTACTTTGCCTCTGATTTCATCAGATCCAGCGTATTCCTTTTTATCTGTACAGTGCCACAATGATGGCTTCAATAACATTACGAGGTGTCAGACACTCGATGTTAGAGGCAGACTAGGAGAAAAGAAGGGTGAATCTGTACATCAAGTATCAGGGTTACTTTATTTGGAGAGGAATTATTTTATGCCCTTGAAGAGATAACTATAACACAGGCAGCGCTGAAATCTGCAGACACAGGTTTGAATCACCCTTGCTATTACACCAGTGCAGCTCAACTGATTTTGATGGGGATTTCAGAGACGTTTGCTGTATTGAATTAATGCAATTCACATCCACGAATTAGAATCGTACCTCTCTAACAAGGATTGGCTGAACAATACAGCTGTGCACAAAATTACCTCTGCTGCTCTTTAAAATCTAATGAGTTGACACCTCTTTCTTTTCCCAGATTTTATTTTTCTATCAGCCTTGTTAAATACATATTATTCTTTCATGCCCTTAAGATCAAAGCAAATAGCCATCAACAATCTTTTGTTCACATGAGACAATGCTTTCAGAGATGGTTTGTTTGGCCTGGTTAATTAAAAGCTGTTTCTATCATCCCTGCCTGATTTCTCAAGTTCTTTACCTAAAAAGTATGTGTGACAATTTTAATGAGCTCTCACTTCTTCCCAGCCTCGTGTCTTCTGCAGAAGCATTGCAGTCTCTTCTTTTTGAACATTACAGAGTTTTGACTCTTGGGTTGCCTGTTTGTTTTCCCTTCTCACTTCTGCACTTATCTTGCATGTTAATGGAGTCACTCAAGGAGGACAAGGACACGGATCAATCCCATGAAATTAGTGGATTAAAAACAAATAAAAGGACATCACTGTGCTTAGTAAACTGGGGAAAAACTTCTCCCAAACTGGTGCGTGACTGAAGGTTGATAGAGACACAAAGAGCTGTGGATCTCCCTCCTGAAGGCAGTTTTCATCCTGCTTGGAAAGGCACTGCTGCTGGAACCAAACCTGCGCTGCAGCCCATCTGGTGCTGGGACAGCACTGCAGGGCCCTGTCCTCACCTCTTCCATGGGCACGGCTGCAGAATGGGAGAGCTGTGCCCTGGAACTGGGCTTTACGGCTGTCTTACATTCCTGTGATCCACCTGAAGCAAACTTCATCCACCATATCCACCTCTGTGGGGTAGGTTCCCAGGCTTGTTACATAGGGGATGATATTTCTGAGTATTTCCATCAGTCCTTGTGTGCTGGAACTTTGGTATGAGTTTACATCACAGAATTTTCAATTCTTCTTTTCCTCATAGTATCTTTGCTGGATTGAGCTATTTACCCGGAGATAGAACCTGCATAATTCAGGCAGAAATACCAGCATTAGCACACTCTGTTAAGTACTTAAGCACTTTGTAAGTCAGAGATGCCAGTTTAGACTTAGGCTTCTGCCCACGCCATCCCGTGCTGCAGTGGGACTTCATGGGCAGCTGTGTCTCAAGCAGCTCATTGCATTCTTTCCCCTCCACAGCAGGGACACATTCACCAGATTCGCTGCAGATCTTTCAACCTTTCTCCCTTGGCAAACTCTTGTTTACTTACTGAGTAAAGTCCCATTTTGCTGGCAGAGAAAATATTCCACTGGCATTATATCCAACAAGTTAAACTTTTCTATCTTGTCTCATTACTTGAAATTACCTTGTCTCCCGATGCAAGTGGTAAGCATTACTGTCCATAGCCTTCACACAGTGTAAAATGTTGTGAAAAGTAGTGGTTTTCAGCAAGCCTTTCAGCAGGTGAGACATGCGTTTCACAGCTTCTTCTTAAATTGTTTGTTAGAGCCTGATCCGAAGCCCATTAAAGGAAATGTTCCCATCGCCGTCAGAAGCGCAGTGCTGTAATTTGAAAGACAAATGGAAGAGGACAAAGTGAAGCCCCTCTGAACCTACCCACAGCATAAAGTCGTGGCTTGGAGGAAGTTTATGGCGGCTTTGCTGTTCGTGGCAATGGGGTCAGTGTTTCACGGAGCTTTTTCCCTTGTATTCAAAATGCAGCGTGTTGATTTTCTGCTGTGCTCTGCTTTCTCATCCCTCTCTTGACACAGACCTCAGCACATCTGTAAATCACTTCTCTCTTTTTTCTTTGTCTTGCTGTGATTCCCTTCTCTGCCAGCTAATTACTCCAGATTCCATTCTGCTTTTACATAAATTCTGCCCAAGTATCATATGTACTACTATCTCCCTAATTGTCTTCAGGTAACGTGACCTCTGCCAGGTTTCACACTGCCGTGAAGCTTTTATTAGCTCCTGGCTCATCTCTGCCAAGCTCTGTTTTGATCCATTGAAAGAACCATCCTATCTCAACTCGCTGGGTCATGGAAGTATTGTTTCAGAACAACATTTCTACAGATCAAACACTGCCTTGTCAGCGCTTGAGTGGGTACCAACCCCTCGTAGTGGGTAAACCACAAAGCTGTGAATTATTCAGATCCCAGTCCCTAACAAAGAATACACAAAAAGAAATCTGAGCTAGACATCACTAAACTTCGTTGGAAAAGCCATAACCAGTAATCCATAGAGGGCTCAGCACAGAGCCTGTGCTTTCAAAGTTTTCTCCCTTATTATTCTGCATTTCTACAGTCTGTTTTTCCCAGATATATACAGCAGAAGATTTTGGGGACTGGGATTGTCGTTTTTTCCTCATTCCCACTTCTAGATTCCAGTTTGTGCCTAAAGCTTTTATGTACAACTGCAGTTAAAGTAACGGGATGTCAGTATTTGGTGGTGAGACAGACACTACGTTGGCTCATTATTGCTTATACTTCAGGTATCCAATCTGTTGAACATCTGCTGATCACATTTGAGTACCTGTTGGTGCTGTATGATAAAGCCACCATACATCAACTAACCAGTCAATAGAATCAGCAATTTTATCACCAGTTTCTGATGACAGTATTTTCTTGCGGTTGGTGCAAACTGATGCAAAGAATTAACGTAAATAACATTGCGGAGGCAGAAGTGAAATATCATCAAATTCCTCATGTTTAAAGCCACCTCCAAAGTGCTGTCCTCAGTTCTCCCCCCGCACCAAGGAGATGCCCTGCTAGCCCCTGGTTTGATGCACAGCATCGTGATGCCAGTGGAATGGTTAAGTTCTTTCTTGCTTATTCATCCATATCTGAAAATGTTATTTGGTTGATTCATCATTATATTGAAGAGTGTACTTCATTGTTCTTCTCCAACTTAATATGGATATATGATAGATTATTAAACCCCAACTTATTTTCTCATCATACTCTAAATTGCAGGCAAGCAACCACTGCAGTACTGGTGATTATTGCCAAGGTAACAAAGATTTTTCATTCCAACCTGAATCCCTTTCCCTCTCAGCTCCTCTCCCCATTGCCACTCATCAGGTGGGCACTGCATCACCTCTGTTCAGCCCCCACCCTGCATCCCTGACGTGGTGCAGGATGGGTTGGTCCCAGTGCTCCAGGACTGGTTCCAAAATCCACGTCTGGCACTTCTCTCCTTCAGCTGAGGCTGGAAACAGGTAATGGGAAGAAGAACAAGGCCTGATTTGTGTTATTCATATAGCTACAAGCATGTAAATACAAGAGTGGGATACAGCAAGATGCTGTGATGGTTTTTGTGATTTAACAGCTATGATAGTACTGCCAGCTTCAACTGCTGCTCTTGTTATTGTTCGTTTCTTTTAATAATTCATTGCATCATCCAATCTTATGTTGTCAGTAATAAATATTAAATACCCAAGTTGTGATGCATGAATTAGATATTTTCTTTTTATAAAAGAATTCTTGTGTTAGATTTAAATGTCAATTAAAAGAGGAATATAAAAGAATAATGCAGTGGTTCTGTGAGCACTGGAATGAAGGAAGCCTCTTTTCCTGGGGATTTATGACTTACGTCTGGATTCTGTCAGATCTAGCAAAGCGTGATGTCTGAGTGCAGCTCATCCCTGTGCGGTGCAGATTCTCTGATGCCTACTAAGGAGCTGCTCACACAGGGGCCTTCCTGGCAGGAAAGGCTGTGCACTGAAACCCCGACCCCATTTTCAAGAGATTCAGTGATCTTCAAGTCTTCCAGTCCACTGTCTTTCTGAACTCAAAAAATTGTCAGAAACTTCAGCGTCTACCAGGAGCAATAGCTGGATGGAAGAACTGACATAGAATTAAGAAAACCTTATGAAATAATATCATTTCTATCCTAAAGCTCATTGCCTAATGACTCCATTTCTGTATATTTATGAAGGAAATCCCCGAGTCCTGAATTGTTATCCCTGTATGTAACAGATAGAGGTCCCAGGCCTGCTGTGAAAGCCTACCTACAAAAAATTCACACTGAGCACTGCACTGGCATGCATCCGAAAAGTCACTCATTGACATGAAGAGGCATGTAAACAAGCTTAGAAATTAATTTTGTCCACAAAACCCAGGAGTGGTTCTGCAATTACTATTAAATGCAATTTACCCAATCCTCTGCAAACTTATGTGAACAACACAGTGACTAACAAGGTGATTTGAGGGCCCTGGGAGAGAGCAGTGTATTTGATTTGGCTCCTTGGCTTGTGAGATGGCGTTTCAGCATCTCAGCTTCTCTGCTAATGTCTTTTAATAATCCTGACAAAATTGCACAGGCAGCTAGCCTCAGACATAACATTAGTATAGCATCACAGCATTGGGATCTGGAAAAAAAGCCCCCCGTGGTAAAATACAGCACAATTAGGTAAAAAGTTGGGTCTTCCTTCTTTCTCTTGAGACTCCTAATTTTACTACAAGCCATCTAGATAAGTTAATTGTCAATTCCTGTATGTCAATATAACATTCTCAATATAGAAATCAATAACAAGCAGAGGTGAAAATTAGTTGCTGCATATTCAGCTTGCTGTAGAAGAGAAAAGAAAAAAACATAATGGAAGCATTTAAATATTAAAAGAAGCATTGAATTTTTATTGCAGTTCCTGTAACAGAAGCCTTTTTTTCTTATTCTTCTTTTATTGTCTGTTTGTTTGTTTTCCCAGGGCCGTCTTACTCGAGGATGGCAGTCTCAGGCTCTACAACATCACCAAATCAGATGCTGGGGTGTACACTTGTATAGCAACAAATCAGTTTGGAGTTGCCAGAAATTCAGGGAACCTGATTGTGAAAGGTACGTTAGTATATTCCTTTGTGCTTTACGAATAGTAGAAAGTGTGTGGGTTTTTTTGTTGTTTTTTTTTTTTGTTTTTTTTTTTGCTGGGATGCTCAAGACTATACCAGTCACTGTTGGTATCAAGAGGTTTTTCCTTGCAGTTTACAGCTGAAAATGAGCGACATCACCTGTAGCAAAGGAAACCTCATGACCACAGCAGTCTGCTGATCAATACGTTTATCAGAGAGATTTCCCAAGATACCAGCTGAAATGCACAGTAACATTAATAGTGATATTTGCACTGCAGTACCATTGTGAAGTCGTAGGCGTGAGCTGCAGCATTGCAGGCATTGGGCAGCCTGAGCTTAGCACAACATGGGACCAATATGGTGCCCCTGTGCAGTGTGCTCACATGGGTTTATTATGCTCATTTTTAATTTCTGTCACATCAGAGACTGCAGAAGAGACTATAAAACGGGTGTAAAATGAAATAAGGCATTAGGTATTAATCTGAATATTAGGTGCTTTTATTTCCTTCATCATGACTCAGATACGTGTTGCATTTTTTGCATCCCTGCAGATCCTAAAGCCACCCACTCAGCTGCTGGGTGCTACTTTGGCACCCTTACAAAGGGAGCAGCTTGTCTCTTTGAGATTCTCAGTGTGGATAGTTATAAGAGGCTGCACCGGGGCTGCTGGTCTGACTTCACACCCTGGCCCTGCTCCCAGAGCAGTGCTGCTCCCCACGGGTTACCTCCCCACAGCAGTTTCCACCCTTCTTTGAAATGCATTGTGGAAGACATTAAAGTCTATTACATCCAAGCAGCCCAGTGCTTCAAGTTTTTGCCACACTGATGGATGGTCCATCTCCATTAGTAAAAAGTGCTAGTACCAACTTATCTCTCAGGTGGGCCAGTCCAGAGCTGAAGGACATAAAAAGAGATATTGTTTGTGTAGCTGTTCCTGTGAGCAGCATGTGTAATGACTGTGCTCTGTACCCTCTGATGTCTGATCAATGAGGAGAAGAAAAGAAGGAAAACTAAGGCAAGCGGTGTCTTTTCTTTCTCTTTTTTCCTGCACGATCTTTTCAATACAGGCACTTTCTTATACAAGTATTCATATTTGTTGATTTTAAATGAGAAGAAAAAGTTAAAATGTGGAACTTGTGAGATTATAGTAAGCATATTTCAGTTTTGCAAAAGAGCTACCGCTAATAATGATTGCAGTTGCAAGAAGAGCACATTATTACATGCAGTTTGTAACTGCCTTTTTTCTTAATATTTTCACTTTCAATGAATTCAGAATATTTACTCTAGCCTGCAGGAACGTCCTTCTTCCTAACCTACTGCAGCTGTCTAAAACTGTTTTCATACTCATACTATGAAAGAGCAATTAGCATTGATGCAGTGCAACGTGTAATCTGAGCTGATGTTACAGCACAGCTAGCGGTGAATACACTGAGAATTTTAGGGTTTAGGTAGCTCTGATTTCATTAAAGTTAGACACCATTTCAGCTACCACATGTATACATCCTAATGGAGCAATATGAAAAAATCCCATTAAAAAAAAATGAAAAAAATATTTTGTTTGGCATTTAGGAAGTTTATTAAAACACTGAGTAACAACATGTTATAAAAACGATCTTGTTTGCAGGGAACATTTGTTTTTGTTTCCCCTCTGGAGAAGTTTTGGCTGTTCAATTATAGGCCTCGTTGCTTCAGCATTATTTTCAACTGAAATGTCAGAACTTGGAAAAGCATATCTAATGTGCAAATTAAGTTTATTGCTGCTCATTGAGTTGTTTATTCTTTGTGTGAGAAATCTTTATTATACCTCAAGCACTTGCACCATCTTATCTGTTTTCTCCTTTGGAATGGGTCTTGCCATTTAATACACATCTGAAGTTGCTAAACGAGACAGATAGATAATGTGGAACCAAGAGCCTGTAAGAAAGGGCCTGTAAGAAAAGCTTTTCAAAATATTTGAGGTGGTAGTCTTAAAGACAGCTCCATAAAGGAAGCAGAAAATAACACACAAGTGAACGGCTCTGCATCAGTGCTGCTACTGGTTATGAGCAGACTAGAACAGAAGATACGACAGGATGATAATCTCATAACAAAATAGGGTTTTTTTGCTAAGACTTCTAAAGCACTCTTAAAAAAGAGGAATTCAATAGATTTTAACAGAGAAATGATCTCTGGAATTTTCAGTTCATCTAATAATGTTTCATAACAGGATTGCATTTATCTCATTTCAGATCTCTCGGAGGTACGATCAAATGACACAAGAAATAACGTTACTGACCTTATGAGGCAACCATAATAATATCGGAACTTTCTGATAACAAAAATTTCAAAAAATTCCCACCCAACAAACTGATGGCCCACTCCTATATTACAGCCAGTTGGCTCTGGGGGAGACTTAAACATTTTACTGTATGGAGCACCATTTTCTATTTGTATTCTGTGGCTTTCAGAATATAACTGTTGAATCTGATTATAAATTCTATGCAATCCTGTTGCTATCATTCTTGCTTAGTTTTACTCCAACTTTTCCATAGAAATAGATTGATTTCATTTGTAGTATTTTACTTATTTATAGACTGCTGTAATTGTACACAGTGCATGGCAGAAGAGTCAAAATGCACCAATCTTGGTGACCAGCCATCCAATGCAGGGAAGTAGGAGTGACAAAATGAGGTAGTGTTAACTCTTCTGGCAGCAGAGGTGAGATGGGACTTGTGAAGGGCAGATATTTTAAAGAGGAGTTTGAAGGACAGGGAGAACTTGACATGGAAAATTCAGTAGTGGTGCAAAGCTTTATTAAAGCTTAATAGACCAAAGCAAACAAAGTGAATTTCATCCCTGGAGTTGGTGCCGTGGTTTGGAGCTTTGCTGTGGTAACAGAATTCAGGGGGTTCCTCCAGGCTGCCGCCAATGCAATGCAGATCAGGCGTACTCGTGTCAGCTTTCAGCAAGACAGATAAAACACCAGCAGCAGTTCATACCAATCAGCAGAGCTCATCTGGGACTTGGGAGCCTCTCTGAGCGGCCTGGGAACCTGAAGCCTGTAACAACCATTCGGTCTTATCCAGATATTTATGTTTCTTTGCTGCCCTACTTATTTGGCTTTAACAGCTCGGTGTAAAGAAGCACAGAGTTTATAGGCTTAAGGAGGGAGAGAGTGTCACAGGATGGCCTTGGAAGAAGAGATGATGGGTTTGGGGGCCACCTCAGGCCAGATCATGCTTCTGCACCTGCAGGTGGCAAAGAACAGTCCCAGCTAGCACGAAAGCATCTTTCCGGTTTTTATCTCATACCCAGGAATTCTTTCTTTCTTTCTTCTTCTTTTAATTTACAGAGCACTACTCCAAGTAGCAGCATTTCTTACCTCAAAGTGTTATTCATGGTAATCTGTTTCACTGGTGAGAAAAAGAAGTGATGGAGAAAAAAAAAACAAAGTAAAAGTTTGTGGAGGTTTTCTGTAGTTCTTAGATACTTTTCAACATTATTCTGTAAAAGTTAACTGTACTTCACAATGGAATTACTTCACTTGAGATTTATGGAGCCAAGTTCTTTGCCAATGTGTGCTGAAATCAGTGGAGTTGTGCCAACGGAGAATATGGCCCTTGAATCATCTGGAATTTATTGCAACTGACACTCTGCTTCCAGGGAGAGGGAGAGATTGCTTTAACTTAATGATCAAGTGTCTTCAAGACAGTCATCTGAGGCCTTCACATTTCTGCAGTCCTTGGCTTCAGACAAACAGATGGATCTGCCACGATGGTGGTTTTACATAGTTATGAAGAGCAATCAGAGTACACAGGGAAATCTAATAAAGTGTTCTAAATCTGAACTCTAGATGATGAGAACCGCTGACAGTCAGCTTCTGAATGATTACAGAAAAAAATCACCTAATTGGCCTATAGCAATAGAAATCAGACAAACTCTTTGTTTTCCTTCAATAACGGTATATGATATCTACACGAGGCATATCACTGAAACTGGAGATTTTTATTTTAAAGGGTTGGCAGAATATGCACCACCCTTCCTTGTTGCTTCTTGACCACTGCTGTAACAATCACTCCAACAATGCAGTTCAGATGCTGGGAAGAAGCCCATCAAGTTTTGGTCCACGTTATCTGCCTGTACCTACCCATTATTTGGTTACTACAGTAGTGGTAACAATCTGAACAAAAATATACTTGAAGGCAAAGTGTTGGATGCCCTATCACGCACCAACCCTTTGGAACCATAGCTTTGGTAACGAAAATTCTGAATTTTTGAATGCATTTAGAACAGATAGATTTAAGCCAGCATGAGCACTAAACTAATACAGCTCCTGCAAGGTTTCTTCTCTTCCTCTCATGTTATTTTCGGAATGCATTAATATTGTTGAATAGATTCTGCTCTCGTTTTATTCATGTGCCTCTCAATTCTCACCATTTTATAACATTTTCATGCACAAAAGCTTTATTCAATGGAATTGTTACAACAAAGTGGTTGTTATCTCTAATCTATCTGCCAGTCATAACAACAAAAATGAAGCCATATAAACCCCTTTCTTTCCCCTTCAGCAAACTACTAGTTCCCTTAACAAGATCTACATCTTTACTTCTCAGTCTAAGGGGTTAAAAAGGATTACATAGATAGTTTTTCTGTCTGTTGAGATAGCTTTTTTGAAGCTGTAGTGTAAGCAACACTACAGTAAACTACAGTGCTAACAATGTAGATTAAAGATCTCACTGGATATACAGTAAGCGAAGGTGGACACCAGTTTTGCTTTTGCTGCAGTTTCCTATAAGGAGGGGTTTTCAAACCTGAAGAACTGTGGGTTTATTTCTAACAGTCTCAATAATTAATTCTGCACATTTTAAGCTGAAATCATATCTATCGACGATGGGATTTACAAAGTAACATATGACTAATTTAGCGTGTTGCCTCTGACATCTGCTCACTCTCAGAGCACACAGAGTGCTCGTAGCAGTACTGCAGAAGTGATAGGCTACACATGGGTAAGACTGTTCTGAAGTCATCACCATATTAGAGATAATCATCTTTATTATGGAACATCTGGGCCAATTTTACATCATTTTCACAAATGGTACATAGCTTATTCAAGATCTACTATTTTTATAAGCATTTTAATAAAAAGGAAATTGTTTTGTTTCCACAGAAAGGACTGTAATTACTGTTCCACCTTCTAACATGGATGTAACAGTTGGAGAAAGCATAGTCCTTCCATGCCAGGTTTCTCACGACCCCTCCATTGCTGTGGCATTCACGTGGTCATTCAATGGCAATCAAATTGACTTTAAAAGAGGAATACATCATTTTGAGAGAATTGGAGGAGTAAGTTTTTAAAACTCTTTAGTGCTTAATGAATCTATTTGCCACAGTCATTACACCACACAAGCATTTTTCATAACTCTTCCATCACTATTAATATGCGTGGCAAATCTCTGTTTCTTTACAAGGACTGCAGCCATTTATTTTTCTTTCTTAAATTTCATAAAGGCGCTTGAGTTATTTGTGAAGCCATAATAAAAATGTCCACATGAGAAAAACTGATGATAGCTATGAATATTTTAATTTAAAAGCTGAATTTTTTATTAATATTGAGTAATTTGTAAAAGTGTCCAGTATGAAAAGCACGTTGTGAGTGATTAGTTTACTTTCTTTGTATCTCCAGGAATCTGTTGGAGATTTGATGATAAGAAATATTCAACTTCATCATTCTGGGAAATACGTGTGCATGGTGCAAACAACTTTAGACAGTCAATCTACAGCAGTAGATATAATTGTAAGAGGTATGTTTATTAAATGTAGACACATATCTTTTGGATGAATTAATATTTCTTAGCATCAGCTGCTGTTTAAAAAGTCCTGGGATCCTAGTCTAAGATTTTGGTAACTCAGTGGGAGACCTGTGCAATTGTGCCTTGGCCTTTTTTGGAGGTACCCAGCAGAGCAGGGTATAGGGAAGTGCTCCTCTTTCAAAAGAGTGGAACCACCTGCTCCTTGCTGGGCATCTCTGAGTCATGGTATAGGCTGGCAAAAATAAAGAGACCAGGCCTCTTTCCACTCTTTGGAGATAAAAAGAAAGATCACTTTCTATGATCAACTAAGTGATAAGATTGAAATTTTAGCTAATCCTTTTAGTGTCAGCAGCAAAAGAAATTCTTTGATGGGAGCAAATCCTGTAGCCACTAGCAGAAATCACACGTCTGTATAAGGCACTGTCTTGCACTCATGATTAACCTCAGTTATCATCTTCTCTTTTAAATACATTTATCTTAAAATATTTTTCGCATTAGGTCCCCCAGGTCCACCAGAAGATGTTAAAGTTGAACAAATTTCTAGCACTACTGCTGTGTTATCCTGGAAATCTGGAATAGATAACAATAGTCCAGTCCAGATCTACAGCATTCAGACAAGGACTCCTTTCTCAGTTGGATGGCAGGCAGTTTCAACAGGTGAGTGATTTGGGAGTTGCCTTGTATTTTGTGCACATACCATTAATTAATCCAAAAATGTTTTTTCACTGACATGTTTATTTTAATTTTAGTTCCTGAAGTCCTCAATGGTAAGACTCACAAAGCAACAGTGGTTGACCTAAACCCTTGGGTTGAGTATGAGTTCCGCGTGGTTGCCAGCAACAGCGTTGGAACTGGGGAGCCAAGCCGGCCATCAGCTCTACTGAAAACCAAAGCAGCAGGTAAGTCCCTGGTTTCTTCCAGGTTTTTCCACACAGGTACCTTGCCAGTTTGCTGATGTTAGAGAAAATGATAAAGCCCGCTCTCTGGCATACCCTAGCACGAGCACAAAAAGCCTTTGCTGCTTAGGGTGTTTGATATCTGAACATCAGTGGGGACAGGATATTGGCTTTAACTGGAGGAAATAAATTACAACATCCAAAGCCCAGCGAGGCTAATAGCTTCTACTGACTCCAGGACAGGATCTTTCCTATCAGTCTGTCTAACCTTTACACATTCATCTTCCGGGACTTGGAACCTCATGGGAAGAAGGCTCATTCTTGGATGACCAACACTGTCAGTCCTTTAACCTTCTCTGTTTGGTACAATTTATTTGAAGCCCAAACCTTTGCTTTGTTTTATGCTTCTCTCAGCCCCCTGCGTATCAGCTCTCTCCCACCCATAAAACCAGCACTTATAGGATGGAGAGCAGTGAAATAGAAGCAGCTTTTACAATCCTCTTTCTCCTCTCTTTTTACCTCATTTGCCATGCACTGAAGCTTGGTGAGCTGCATTTCAGGACTGAACTCAAAAATAATATTGTAGATTATATAGTAGAAAAATGCAAGAGCTGATCCAAAAGTAATGCCTCCTATTTTATTATGTTGCTCAGTGACTTCAGAGGCAGATGTTGGTGGGATGGCAGCAGAGGTTGAACCATCCCACCAGTATTTCATTACATGTTGTTGCCATGTGGCAGATGGCAGCAGAGGGGCAGTCTGACAGAATGGTGTGTATGAAGCAAAGGTCTATGTGATGCAGAAAAGATGGCACTCATTGACATTCATTAACGCTTGCTGAACATTTATGGAGACCAAACAGTGGATGTGACCACAGTAAAGGGTAGGTGGGTGTGTTTCAGCAGCGGTGACAGTGACAGTGGTCACCTCTGCTGGTGCAGATTTTGACGAGCACATGCAAGGTTTTGTTCATCACAAGCAAAAAATGCATAGCCAGTGGCAGTGATTGTGTTGAAAAATAGTGATTTTTAGCTGAGATGTTGCTCTATCAAATAGTGTGCTTGTGCTCTTTGTGGCCGTTATAGTTTACACAAAAAGAAATAGAAGGCATTTCTTTCGGAGCAACTTAAGCACATGTAGCCTTGGAAAGGCAGCTCCACTTGTTTCTCAGAATACCCACCACATTATTTGTCTACGTGCCATATTTTTCCCAAGGCAGAATTACTTCAAAATGTATTAAATCAGTTGATTTAAATTTAATAGGAGAGGGCTTTTTTTTTTTCTTTTTCCTGTCGTCGAAGTAAAAGATTCTTCTGAGTCTTGGTGCCAGAAAAAACTATTTGAACATTAGAACACCAATTTTGATAGATTTTGTCTGCTTGCCAGGTGCAGAGGGAGAAATCAAATGAGGCTCATTAGCAGTCAGGACCACCTGGCCAGTGTGGCAGTGCAGCAGGTTGCAGGCTGCTCACCAGCACAGAGCTGCAGAGCCCCCAGCCTGCAGTGGGGACTGATCCTGTGCTCAGGTGGAGGGGGGACGTGTGCCCGAGTGGCACAAACCCTTCTTCCCACAGGAGAAACCCTGGGAAGCTTTCACATGGCAGGAATAAGGGCAATGTGGAAACGGAAGGCCAAAGAAAAGCTGCAGACAGGAAGAGGCCGCGTTTTCTAAATTTCCCCACAGAGCATCACAGATATATGCTCTCCAACCCACGATTGATCATGGAGTCAAAATTAGTCTTGAGAGGGTCTTTCTCACTGATGCTGCCTTGGGGCTTTGTGAAGTGTGATGTTCCAAAGCACCTATGCAATCAGTAACAGCTCTCATCAGTTTTATTGGGAGGATTCACAAGGCTGGGGCTATAGAAAGAGAAAGAAACAATAAAATTACTATTGTTTATCATGGCAGTAGCATAAGGAGCATTATTTCCTTACAGTTTAGTGCAAGCTGAAGCTCAGCAAAAGGAACAGAAAGACTCACGTCAGGTTTCTGTTATTAACCCCTTCACTGCTGTCCATCGCCCTGCCTCAAAGCAGCACTGTGTGGTGGAAGGAGTAACACTTTTCTTCCGTTTTTTATCAGAATAGGAAGCTGCATGCAGCACCACAGTGTGGAGAGCAAAAGACCAGCAGTGAAGGGCGAATTTCAACTTTGCTGTTACAGTGGCTATTTTGCCAGCTAAAATCTAAGCATTAGTAGATTTGTGGGTGCAAATGAGCCACTGTTCATTCCATTAGGATGGAGCAGAGAATTAATTGAGGCTCTTTTGGTGCACTCAACTGTAATTTTTCATCTGTTTCTCAACTGTGGCCCAGCTGAGGCTCTGCTGAGCAGCAGTACCAATTTTTTTCCCATGCAAATGTAGTAAGTACTGAACACATTTAACACGTGAACTGATTGAGTCTAAGCTGTTTCATGGAGCAGTGAAGTAGCAGTCTTGAATGTCCATTTTGTTATTTTTTTCCTTTAATGTTCTTCTCAGTCTTAGGTTATTTACCTCTGATGCGCACAAAGACATGGAAAGTGAGTGACAAAGCAGAATACCTGCGTTAAACTCCCCCAAAAACTTAGTCCTTGCACTCACTTTTCTGACTGCATAACAGAATTACCTTAAAATCTCTACATTTCTAGAGATAATTAAGTCAGGTAAAGATTTAGATGTGGGTTTCAGCCAAGAAGTGACAGCCAGTTCACATACCTTTCTGGGAACGTGAAGAGCTGTTCCTTTATTGCTCCTCCTGCAGCTGTGCTTAGCACCAGGAGGAAGACACAGGGAAGAGTGGGCAGTCATGGCAACACTTGCCACAACTGCTGAAGAAGTTTTGGCCCTATCTCAACACCAGTTTTAGGCAGTGGAAGCTGACTGAAGGTAAGAACAAGCTTGAAACTTCAGGAAATAGTAGCAAAGGTTTGGAGGTGGCAAACAATATAAATGCCCTCTTGTAGGGGGTTTTTGCCTTGATAAGTTGTGGAGCTGTCCTTTTTTTCTTATACTCCTCCAGCAGTAGAAAAACAGCATGACATCATCCTTGCAAGCAAATTTATTGCAAATTATACAATAGGAACAAAACTGCTCTGTCTAAATTCCATCCATCACATCACAATTCAGTGTCCAAAAAGCAGAAATGTTTTTTGGCGGATGAGGTGAGCATGTGTACTGAAATATGGAGTGAGAGGCAAGAAATACTGATATTTTCCTCACCTCTCCACCAGGAGCCATTAGAGAAACGAGAAGTCCCTTCAGCCTGCAACAGCAGCACACTATTTGACCTCAGCCATGGACCTATGCAGCCACACACCTGGAGCACCACTGGGGAAATCAGGCTCAAATCAATGCACATTGGGTCTCTCGCAACCCTGGCAGAAAGAGAAAAGCAAATTACGAGTTTTGAATTTCCAAAGGAAAGCATGCAGCCAATTAAAAAAAATTAATATATTGCTCCAACAACATGTTTACTGAACAAATGCGTAATTAGTAAATCAGTAGTGTTGCAGCTACAGTCTGAATGGAACAGCATTTTGCCAATTAGTTGATGAGGCATAATAATGTCAGATACTTGATGCTACTAGCTTCTTTAATTAATTTTTTGAACCAGGGTACTCATGTATCAAATACATCTGTGGTTCAGCCTTAGAAACCTGAAAATGTGCAAACATGATTTCAGTTCCCTTAAAATGCACCGTTATAGAACGCAGCCCTTGTTGCACGTGTTGCACAGCAGAGTAGTGCTGCATGTGAGAGGAGCTGGGAGGAAAGCTTTATTTTTGCAGTAGAGGAGACCCCCAGCAGCAGTGGTCGCTGCAGCCCCCGTGTCCTTTGTCCTCCAGTTCCCACAGTGGCACCGACGAACGTCAGCGGAGGAGGAGGGAGCCGCTCTGAGCTGGTCATCACATGGGAGGTAATTGGTAACTCAATTAACCTAAGCTGTCTGATGGGGGAAAGTCTACGGGCGCAATCACAGCCCTGCTGAAATCCAGAGCCTTTCAGCTTTTGGCTTGGGCTGAGCCTGGGATTCATCCTGCATCTGGAGAAGAAACAGTCTGTAAGACACACAGCAAGTTTTCTGTGTTACAGTGAACCATTTATAAAAATAAACAGCTTAAGAGGCATGTTATAAAGATGTTTAGAAGTCTGTATAACCCTCTTATCTCCATTGTACAGGAGGTGCTTAACACACTAATCTGCTCGGCCATTTTCTGCATTAACGTTTTTCATACTTTTGTTTACATGTTTTTCATTCTGGAACACTGTGCTGACAAGGCATATCCTATTATGTGGTAAAGGAGATGAACCCTTTAATTCTCCAGCACTTCAGCAAGAGGAGAGAATATACAATTTCAGAACCGTTAGCACCATCCTACACGTTGCAGTGAGGGAGCGCAGGTCATTTTGGAGAGCAGGAAGAAAGAAGTAGCCCTCCTTCTCCAGCCTCCCATTGGCATGATGAAGGCAGGCAGCCTCATGCCCTGTGAACAAACTGGCCAACAACCAATGTCCAACCTCTGTGTTTTTCATTGCTTTAAAGTTGTACGTCTCGAGCTCCACATGGTCTTCAATTAATTCTCAGTTGGGGCCACAGCTTCAAAACTGCCATGCTCCTTTCAGAAGTCATGGAAAATGTTTATTCATTAAAAAAAATGCTCTTTTCCTTGACTTCATTATTTTTCAAAAGAAATAGTCAAGCTTGTGCCCATAGTTTGAAGAAAAGGAAAAGGAACTAATTAAAACTAAAAGTGATGTTGTTCATCAGCTGTGTTGTCCTGCATGCTGATATCTTTGCCATTTAAGCAATGTGAGAGGAAGTGACAGGAAAACAAAAATGAAATCAAAAATCCCCACAAGATAAATAACAGTGCCGTGCTTTCCCCTTTCCATTCTCCAAACAGAGTGAAACTTCGCTTTTACTGAACTGAGTTTTCCCCCATGTGCATCTTTCACTGTTTTGTTTCATTTTCTCTTCTACCGATCTATTCTTTAGGAGCAGAACATGAAAGCTGAAAAACAACCTGAGAGATCTCAATCAAATTATCCTGTCGGACTCCATGGCGTGTCCTGAAAAATAGTCACAAGAAATACTAATTAATAAGCGAACAACACTGCATACGACTCTCTGGCTTTCTGTGATGAACACGCTAAACATTCTGATTAAATCTGAGGTCACGGAAGCCTCAAAAACAAACTAAATGCTCTAGAAAGTAGCTTGAACTCTTATCAGTCCCCATGGCGCCCTCAGCCCTCACGTTTAACTCTCTTGGGTCTGGATAAGAAGGGGGCAGATTGATGAATTAATGTCTGTAAAACACTTAAGGGATGACAACATTTGTTATATATGTCAGATCAAGGTTATAATCCGACAGTCTTACAATTACATTGAAAGTAATTTATGAAGAAATAAATAAATGCAGTGCTCTGAAATCGACTGATGTTTCCCCAGTTTTTCCCTCCCACCTTCTCCCAACAGTAGCACTCCTGGTGGAGGAGCTTGGAGCCAGGACCCACTGCAGGGGCAGCAGTTCTGCCCTTTGTCTTTCTCTTTTTGTACCATTTTTCATGGCTGTTTTCCTGTGCACCTTGCTTTGATGAAAGCATCCAAAATAAATGAAATTTTGCTGGCAAAACTTCCTTCCTCCATGTACTGCTGTTCTTTTCTTGTTTTACAAATGTTCTCCTGCTTTGAAAAGCCAGCATAGAAGTACTTTTTTTTTCCCCAAGAAAATAGAAATGTTCATTCTGGATACAGTGTTGATGTAATTGAGTGTTCGGTATGAGTCATTAATACATATCTTGACATGAGATTTTATTAATAGAAACATTAATTTTGTCATGTTGACTTGCAATAACATTTCTGTTCTAAACAAACTTAAATAAGAAAACGTTTGTGCACTCCAAACTCTCCCTTGTTCTAAAAAAAGTATGTGCTCTACACATGCACAAGCAATTATACAGCTGACATGCACCTCTGTATATACATTTGCTCCTTTCCCATCTCTTTCCTTCTTTTAATATCATTTCTTTAAAATTAACATTCCTACGCCTCTTGGGGGAAAGATTTCAGCTATAAACTGTGCTGAGTGAATTGCTTTTAATTTTGAAAACTTCATGCCTGAAAGAGAATAACTTTAATGGAGCTGATCAGATCTTTTGTTTCTAAATTGATTGCCTCAATAGATTTATTATTTTGATTTTTATTTCAATATTACATTGACTGATGGAGCAAACATTATTATCTTCTCTAAGGCACAGTCAACTGAATCAATACTCCTAAAATATTCTGAGAAAATGAAGATTCAATTAAAACAGTGTATACTTGCAAATGCTTATTGACTGACTGCCCTGTCACTACAGCCAGTGCCAGAAGAACTACAAAATGGAGAAGGTTTTGGCTATATCATTATGTTTCGTCCTCTTGGCTCAACAACATGGACAAAAGCAGCCGTGGCTCCTGTAGAAGCAAGCAAATACGTTTATAGGAATGAAAGCATTACACCTCTGTCTCCTTTCGAAGTGAAAGTTGGCGTCTACAACAATGAAGGAGAAGGGGCCCTGAGCTCCATATCCATCGTCTACTCTGGAGAAGATGGTAAAGCGTGTTACTCTTATTAGTTGTGGTTGTGTAGACACTATAGGTCCCAGGTATGATCATCCAGAACTCTATAGGGGTAGTAAAAAAATCTGCTCAAAGCTGCTCATTGCAGATTCTCAAGAGACACGGGATAGAGGATGGGAAATTGGAGTGAACAAAGGCAAGGGCAGAATTTCAGTGTTACTTTCAGTAGATGGCATGTTTCAACACACGTATCTCAGGAGCTCCCACTGAGCGGGATGAAGAAAAAGAGGAGACATTCAAAACATTTTGTCTGTCAGAGAGCCCGGACCACTCAGTACAGATGATCTCCTCTAAAAATCTGTCCCAGATTACAGGTTATGACCAATTTTGAAAAATTACAGTTTTGCTAGTGTTCCACAATAAATGGGCAGCAAAACTAAAGTTTCACACCGGGTTTCCCAATCCTCTTCCTGCTGCTTCCACCAAAAATCTTGTCTTTTTCTTGAATCTCTCTAACTTTCTGATGCAACACCCTTTTGATACTATAAACACTCCACTTGCTGCCTTTTCTCTCATGATCCAGAGCCACAGATAGCACCAGCAGGGACTTTGGCACTGAGCATCTCAGCGGCAGAGGTGGAGGTCTCGTGGCAGCCCGTTGCATGGAACAGGCACACGGGCAGGGTGCTGGGCTATGAGGTGAGGTAGCTGCTGCTGCTGCTGCTGCTGTTGTTGTTGTTGGGGTGGGAGGAGGTTGGGGCTGGAATTGGGCACCTTTCAGGCATCTCTTCCCCAGCCACATTGGTATTCTGGTTCTTCTTCCCTTGGTGCCAAGTCAGCAGATAATGCAGCTCTTCACCTGACTCTCATTAACAGCATTTCACCTGAGATAATCACAAGCATTTACAGACCAGGACTGCAGTTCTCACCCAGCCTTTTTGTAATGTAAATTAAAACCTCAAGATTAATCATTTGTGATGGCCACTATAGAAGGTCTTGTGCTTGTTCTTGATTCCACAAAACAAGGTTGATCCTCCCTCCTCTTACACAGCTTTAGCACTGCCTGAGCATGATGGGGGCAGCTGATATTTAGCAGGCATGCACGTGAGCTACATCATTCCTTACAGAAGAAAATGCACATTATTACCAACCAAAGCTGCTGCTACAGCACATTTGAAAGACTTTGAGCTTCTCACTCCTCTTCATAGCGTGAGCAGCAATACACAAACCTTCAAAATCAAATATTCATTAAAAAACAAAGAAGGTCTAAATAGCTGTCACAGAATAAAAATTAGACTGGATACAAAATAATTAAAATCCGCTTAGATGATGGAGATAAGTGTTTCTTTGTATCTTTTAAAGATTTTTTCAAATGTGTTCAAACCTTGAAACCAAAAAGCTTTTAAAATATCTCATGTTATCAAAGTTTTCCTTTTGGACTTCTATAAAGATTTCATTTGCTTTCTTGACTTGTATTCTGTCTCTGAAATTTTATTTCTCCTCTATAAATATTCATGCTTGGTTTTATTTCCTGCTAGTTTGGAATATGAAAAATCCAGTATTCCTCGAAATCTTCGCTGGCAGCATGTCTGCTTGCCAGCCAGATCTGTAATTGATTTAAAACAACGAACTGCCTTTTCTTTGTTTTGGCTTTTCAGGTTTTATATTGGACTGATGATCCCAAGGAAAGCACAGCTGGTAAAGTTAGAGTCAATGGGAACGTAACAGCCAAAAATATCACAGGACTAAAAGCTAACACCGTGTATTTTGCAACAGTTCGGGCTTACAACACAGCAGGGACAGGGCCCTCCAGCACCCCGGTAAATGTCACCACTAAAAAGTCACGTGAGTATTCAATTTTGTACAACAAATGTTGCAGACTCCCAGGTGGGATAGTGACATTTCAGCTTACCATGACCCAGCTCTGCTAAATGTTGCAATATCGGGGAAAATGGGATCCCAAATTTCTTCATAAAATTAAGTAATGAAGTCTGTGACTGAGAAACTTCTCTGTCTCTTCTTTGTTTCCTAATTTTGTGGTCAACGTTGAGTTTACTCAGATTCTGGTATGCAAGATGTTAATGTAGTATTTAGGTTGGCGTTCAGTTCTGTCTCAGTGGAAGCTAAAATTCCCAGTGATTGAAATCAGACCTGAGAAGGTTATTTCTTTTACTCTGTTATGTGTATGTGCTAAGGTAATTCTCTGCACTCACAAAACTAGGTGACAACGGGTGTTTGTGTTCCTACAGCATGGGAACAATTAGGAAGGATCTTCTTTTCAATTGCAACAGTGTGCCACTTGCTTTCAGGAGATTTCAAAAGAGATTCAAAGTCAATTAAGGAAAGATATTCCAAACGTCAAACTCTAGATTTGAGTATGGGGTTATTGCTTTAATTTTTTATTTTTTTATTTTTTTATTTTTTAAGAAAACTGTTAAATGCTCCAGATTTTTCTGGGGACCTCTAAATTGTGCCATACAGAGGGGAAAGTATGTGACACATTCACTTAAATACTATTTAATCAGTAATTGCTTAAATTCCCTGCAATTTTAGAAGCAAAAACATATGCTTTTCTACTTGTGAGAATAAAAGCTACGTGAAACATAGGCTTTCATGGGGCCATCCTCTGAGATAATACAGGAGTGCTGTTCTACAAGATAGAACCTGTAAAGGAAATGCTCACTAGCAGCAAAATAGCTATAAAACAGAAAATCTTGCTAATCTGCTATGTACCCACATGCCCCATCTTTTTCTACTTTCAGTGGACTACATTTTCCCAATTTATCAACGCTTTTTCACAGAAAAGGAATCTTTTCCCCTGTCTCTCCTCATTTGTCCTCTTATCCATGTATTACTCTAGGTTATTACTTTAAAGTGCTAGACAGGAACTAACTTCTTAAGTGAGTTCATGATAAAAGTTACAATTTAATGTAGATAGCATAAGCCAAAATAAAGCCAGAGAAAAGATTTTGAAAAATTTCAAGGAAGACTCTTCTCACAGACAATATAAAATGGACTCATCTCTGGAAATGATTCTCTATATTTGTATGTATATTTGTAGGAAAGAAAAGATAAAGACACATCAGTCAAGAGGCAGAACATAAAGGGAACAAATTTGATTTTGATTTACATTGATTTCATCTTCTGTCAAACTCAGGATGGTGCTAATGGTTCATTTAAAAATTAAAGTCAAAACAACCTATTTAATACTTAAAAACATATTAAAATTTTAAGCTCTCATTTCTGAAAGACGCAGGCATTTTCAATATGAGAAGAGATAGTACATCAAGAGAATATAAACGATATACATCTACAGCGGTAGCTTTGGCTTCAAGCAAATAGCTCTGTCTTCACACTCATTGCCAAGGATTCCTAGTGTTCTCTGCATGGCATTAATGTATAGACTAAGCAAAACTTAAAACTACCATGCCAAATAGGTGCAATTCTGATTGAAACATACTTATCTAAGATCAGTGTATTGTCTTAAGTTGATATTCCTGGTGTAAGTTTGCTGCTTAGGAAAGTAGAAATGATGTCCTTCTTCCTGAGCATACTGCTCCACTAGCAGGTATTATGAGGCTCAGCTATTCTGCTTCTTTTATTTATATGTCATCATGGTTTTAAGGGATTTCACTGCTTTTTCTTTACTAATGCGTATTTCAACAGATGTAGATATTAGAAATACTTTGCAAGTATAAACTTCAACTCAAAATAACCTACAAGGGTTTCCTAAAACATGTGGAATTTCATTAACTTGATAAGCTTATACTTAAGACTATCACATGTTCTTGATAAAGTTGGTAAGAAGTTAGTTGTGGAAAGGCTTGGTCATCTTAAATCTAAGGAACTGTTCCCAGTGTTCTTGTTTATGGGTATCACTGTGGGTTTGGGAAAGGGCTATCCATTACTGTCTCTTCTGTAGATGTAGGTCCCTGACTGTAGATGAAAACCAGATAATTTAGCTTAGGAAGTCACCCAGTGGTGGTTTTTCCAACCCAAAGTTTGGGAATTTAGATGCTTTTAAGTACTATGTTAAAAGATTTTGGATAAGATGAAGTTCACTCATATTTGAGGGTTTTTAAGTTTTCGAAGCACCCAGTCAATTAAAAATTTGACATCCTTTACATCTTGTGGATGTTTTGTGTCTGAATTCCTTATCTAAAACATTTGCTGGAAAGCAGCACAGAAGTTTCAAACAAAATTTAAGAAAATTTGTGGTTTTATGCATGTGAATGTATTTAAATGCATTCAAAAAGAAAATGAATCTTTATCCAGTACAGACTTACAGCTCATGGAAGGACATCTGCTTAGATTCACCAGGGTCGCCCAGTAACACCTCCTTTCCCTGACAGTGGGGTGCATTAAACTTCTCCACAGTCAAGAAGCAGATAGATACGTAACAACAGACGCAATTAATTCATTCTTTCTGTGTGGGCAAGAAAAAGATGATGGAGTATTACCAAGTCTACAGTACCTTCTAAGTTATGTGTGCTATCCATCAATATGTAGGAACTGTAGGGAGTAAAGAAGAATCCCAGAAATTTAACATTTTGAAGTCAGGCCTGGGACCCTAACAACCCAGATGCCCTTTCTCCAGATCTCTCCTCTCTTTTCTCAATTATTTTCAAATCCTTACTTCCTCTAACACCCCTGGCACTCTCCTCCCAGGCAGGATTTGGGGAACACACCATGGAGATGGAGATGATGTAAATCTGAGACAGTCAATTCAAAGGCACAGTTTCAACTTCACATGTTCACACAGGATTCAGTTTCTGTCACTCGTAGGCAAATTTTCAAAGTCCTGGCACTTAGGCATAAAAAACCTTTGAAAATCTACCCTCAGCCTATTATACTGAGAATTTATAAAATCCTGCAATGTTTCATGATGGATCACATGGAGACTTTAATGTGTAACTCTTTGTAGCCTATTCTCATGGCTGAGGAAAATCGAGCCTTTTGTATTCTGCTCCTAGTTTTAACTTTTTTTCTGACATCCATGCAGCAAAACATTCTGTAGTCCATTAAAAGATAGATAGGAACAACATAATACTTAAATAAAATCTATCAAATGTAACTTGAACTGTCAGGCACTGTCAGGCTTTGCCTAATTTCCAAAATGAACTCTCACAGTAAGTGGTTCTGTGCTATGAATAGATCTTTATTCTGACTAATAAGAGAGCAATGATGGTCTGGAAAATATTTTTCACTCTTTTAGACCTGAATCACCCATGCATTTGCTACTTTCATGTCAGCGTCTCATTCAATTACACTATGCAAATTAATATAAAGTTGTATCTTGTGATTATCATAATCTTTTTTTTTTTAAGCGCCCAGTCAACCTCCAGCAAATATCGCATGGAAACTGACAAATTCCAAAATCTGCTTGAATTGGGAACACGTGAAAACGATGGAGAATGAATCAGAGGTGCTAGGCTACAAAGTAAGTCATTGCTTTATCTCATTAATCATACACGTTGTTTATAATAGAGGCGAAAAAAGTGAGTTGTTGAAATGTGACTATTCATTACCCATAAAAAGGTGAATTTTCTGGAGTCACTGGGATGGTTGGCTGACATTTATACAAAGTGTGGAAGAATGTCTCATTTGGAGTTGGACGTCTTTATTCCAGCGCAAGAGTTTTGTGTTCCCATTGCTGGACTGCTCTTGTTCCTTTTCCCTTATAATTTTACTTGGTTAAGGCTCTTGCATTCAAATCTTTGTTGGAAGGAGTTTCACAGGCCTGTAAGAAACAGAGAACAGTCTCTTAAGAATTAAAGAGACATAAAACATGTTTAAAAGTCCTCACTCTCTGACAATTCTTAAACGTAGTTTGAAAATAGAATGGAAGATATCCACATAAAGATCAATGTGGGTGAGGTAGAAAACGTTTCTATAAATCTGCTTTTTAAGGACAGGAAAATTTAGAGTTTGTTTGCAGTGTCTCTGACCCCCAAAGACTGCTCCTCACCTCGTCCCAGAGATAAATTAGCGAAGAGACCTATGTGCAGGTAGGCAGGGTCCATCACATTTAATTGCAGAAGCATCCTTCCTAAGTGGAAACTCAGATGCTACTGTCCAAACTTCTGTCCTTGTGTTTCCCAGCTGTGAAAAGAACAATATAAAATCTGAAGTAATCGAGTAACCCCTATTCGCTAATCCTTTTTTTGTTTAGATTTTGTACAGACAAAACAGACACAGCAAAGCTCATATACTGGAGACAAACAACACTTCAGCTGAACTTCTGGTGCCATTTGAAGAAGATTATCTCATAGAAATAAGAACCGTCAGTGATGGTGGGGATGGCAGCAGCAGCGAGGAAATTAGGATCCCAAAAATATCAAGTACGTGAGATTATTTTTCCTTTCTCTGAATATCATTGTGTAATAAGAAATCTGTGTGCCTCAAAGAAGTACAAAGGATTAACAGAATTCTTGCTACTCTTGGTGACCTCCCTCTCTCTTTGTACTACTGGGTGAATATAGATTAGTCTCTGGTTTTCTCATGTTCATTAGTGGATAAACTATTTCACAACACCTAGATGTGACCTTATCTGCAGTGCTTGTTGGAGATGTAAGCTTTCTTACTGAACTCAACTCTGCAGCTTTTGTATACACTGCAGATTTTAATCTGATCTGGTGCTGCTGCATACACTGGGGTAGAGCCCCTCAGCCACCCTACGCAGCTGGTGCAGGTGCCCAGGCTCTGCTCTCCTGCTCATCTTACTCCTCATGCAGAATGGAGCCGGGGTTCTAACTAACCAACCCGAACCCTCCCGAAAGCAGATATCTATGTGGGGCATGGGAAGGCCATTCAAAACTCTACTCCCTGGAATTGCTGCCACAACTTCACAGTGAATACACAGAAATAATCTTTTAGATATTTTATTTTGCTTTTTTTTTTTTTAAAGAGCATTGTTAGACTAGACTGCATGGAAAAATGTTTCTGGACAGAAATTGCCTTATTTTTATGCTTATATCTTCACAGGTTTAAGCTCTGGAGGAAGAAAACTGTCCCAAAGAGAACACTATATATTTACACCTGGGATCCTGCTCTTGAGTTATGTTCCTATATGCTCTTTCTCTTGATGACTGAAGCAATGGACTTTTAAAAGTGAACTACCTGTAGATTTTGACTTAATACTTTATCACAACCAAAATTTCCAGTAAAGAAAAATAGTGGGGATGGGGGAGGGAGACAGAGATTGTACGCATATAAGAAAATATAAATATTAATACTACATTAATTTTAAAAATATGAGCTTTGAAACTCGTAGATAAATGTATATGCATTAATTAGATAGAGTGGCACCAAATATAACTTGAGATTGTGAAGAGAGCGATCTCAAATTTTTTACTAATTCTTACTGAAACTCCAATTTAATGGTATGGCAAAAGTGGAAGATTCATGCCAGGAAGTAATTGAGACTTGAAATTGCTTGTGACATGGATATTAATTATCTCATGTTCTCCACTGTAACCTCTAAACAAAGCAAAAACCACCAAAAACATTTCAAACAAATAATAGTTAGTTGTTTACTTTTTGTATTACAGGAACCACCATAAAATGCATTTTATGAAGTGTATTTGTAAGGGAACTGTTAGTTTAGGGCTTGAACTGGTGATTGAGCACCTGGTGAAGGGGTGTGCCTGGCCCAGGGAGCACAGGCAAATTGTTTGCACCTGTGCTCCTCACTTAACCAGAAGGGGTGGAGGCCCCCTGGGCTCAGATAAGGGCTAGCCACTGAAAGGAGAGCATTTCTTGGACCTGGGCTTCTTCCTAAGGTGATGTGCTGCATAGACAGAGATCCCCTTCACCAGCTGGGTGAGTTTGGTTCTTCTTTCTGTATATGACTGTTGGCTTACCTGTGAATACATTGCCTTGTATTTCCAAGAACCTGTCAGAAGCAATTTTGCTTCTTTGTGAGCAGTACAATACTTTACTATTTTCTTCTGAAAAGGAGTTATATGGATCAACCCCAAACCATTGAATTTAACAGAGTTTCAGTGGCACCAGCAAGCCTTGAATCAGGATTGGACGAGGCAGTACCTTTTATAATTTGAGATATACACTTTAAAGGATTTTTTCATGCAAAGACTGTTTTGATCACCACCTTCTTTAAGGGGAGATTAAAATATATCTGACTTCTAGCATGTTTAGTTATCCTTCAGCTGGTATTGTTATTCTTCACTGTAGGTTGAAAGTGTAGATTCATCTTTGGGATGGGCGTAAAGGTAAATGAGAAGAACATTGATTTTCATCATCTTGAAATATAAATAAAGGCATCTAATTAAACCCTTCAATCTATTGAGTTATTAGAATGTCAAATTAAACACCAGAGTGAGCATGACTTTCAAGTCAATAGATAGAACTCAAAACATGAAGTCACACTGCTGTCAGCTTTAGCAGCGTCCTATAAAAGGTATTTGTTGGCTCACATCACTACTAGGGGACCTTTTCATCCTTCCCACTATATTCTGAAGTCTGTTTTCATTTCACTACTGTCAAATATGTGTTATCTCATCTTTGTAACCATTTGCAACAACAAATTAATCAAATTCTTTCCCTACCCCAATACTTCTGAAAAAAAGAAGGGCTCAAAGGGAGATGGCATTGTGCAAGCATACGAATGAGCAGAAGAATATGCTTTAACCTGTGCATGATAATCTTCCAAAAAGCATAGTAAAACATGTTTCACATCCACAAATATGGGAAGCTAAGTTGGAAGTAAGAGTCTAAATCATAGAAGAGCTTAAGCTGGAAGGGACCTTAAACATCACCCGCTTCCAATCCCTTGCCATGGGCTCGCTGCTCCCACAGCTCAGGCTGCCCAGGGACCCATCCACAGCCTTGGGCACCTCCAGAGATGGCATGACCACAGCTCTGAGCAGCGCTGCCATAGCCTCATAGCTCTGAGGGGAGAATTTCTTCCTAGCATTTAACCTAAATCTCCCCTCTTTTAGTTTAAAGCCATTCCCTCAAGGCCTATCACTATCAGACTACGTAAAGAGTTACTCTCCTCCTGTTTATATGCTCCCCTCACGCACAGAAAGGCCTCAATGAGGTCTCCCTGGAGCCTTCTCTTCTCCAAGCTAAACAAGCCCAATTCCCTCAGACTTTCTTCATAGATATTTTCCTTAAAATATGAAGTTGTGCAGGAAGTTACCAAAACTTTGATACCTGGGATTGCTGACATGCTGAGAGAACTCCACGTGCTCTGACATAAAACAAAGCCATAAATAATAAACATGTAGCAAGAGCAGGCATTATGAGATGATGTTCAGTTTTGATTTAATTACTCCAGAGGATGAAAAGGATATTAAATCCCTAGGACAAGCTATTTCACTAGGAATTGCTCTCCCTGTTAAACACTTGCTTTTTCTGTTGATGCTATCAAAGCCAGAAGAGTGTGTATTTCATGTTCTTGTGGCTTCAGAGACCAAAGAAATGACTGTGGAAACGTGGGCTTTTCTTTACTGTGGATAAGCAAATTTTACTCGCATCTGGAGATATTCAGTAATCCTCATACTGAATTCAACATAGCATTTCAAAAAGATGACCACTGCAGTGGAGCTCTGACAGAGCTTTTTGCATCGTTCCATCCCAGCAGCTCTCTCGCAGCAGCTTGTTGCTACCACTGCAGTTTGCATGCAGATTTTCTTTCATCCAATAAGCAATGGGTACTTTTTTGCAGTTAAACATAACTTAAACTCTTACATTTTATAACATAAACGTGATCCTTTCACTAAGTTTAAACAAAACAGTTATTTTCGTTCAAGCAAACAAATATTTTCTGCAGAGCACTTCTATACAACTGTATAGAAGGCCTGATAGATGATTAATTACAGGGAGGTTCTAAAAATATAATGCTGCTCTTAGAAGCCTGTCCTCTGAGATTTCTACAAAGATACTAATTGCAGGAGTTACTAGGAAGAGGTTTAACCCAGCTTTCAGTAGAAAAGAACAGTGTAGAATGAAGTGGGTATGGTATTAAAAAATCTTGTTAATACCCCAATGAAAAGTATTTTTCTTTGCTATGAAACTAAACAAGGAAACATTTTCTTAAGATTTCTTTTCATTTCTGTATGCATTACTGATTTTCCGTGCAAGGTGCTTTTCTCTCTGTAGAAGATGATTTTCAAATCAGGCTCTTTAATTTCCCCGTGTTTAACCTCATAATTTCTACATCTGTCTTGTTCTGTAATTTCCATGGGAGAATCCCCTTTTAAATTAAGGGAGAACCCTAAGAATTGGAAGATTGCTGACTTGAATGATTCTGTTCTCTTGCTGAGCTTCCTTGGAGCTGGAACAAAAGTGGATTACCAAGTAACTATTCTGACTAGTGACTTCCAGTTGAGGAATATGCACATACAATTACACAGGAAGGACCCTTGCAACATCAAGGCAATAATCAGTGTTGTTACAGCTTCTGTTTCCTACCTCTTCCATGTACCACCATACGGGCAGGGTCTATCATAGAACTCTGCTCCACCACTGTGGCCAAGTGCTCTCCTCTCTGCCTGCAGGAGTTGAGTGTTTGGCATCATAACCGCTAAAACCAAGCGAGATGTGCAACTCTAGCAAATAATCTTTTCATTCTTTCCCTTAGGAGATGTTTACTTCAGCAAACAGAACTTAAATTGATCTAATTTGCTATTTTGTTCTGCTGCTGTGCTTCCTAAAGTAGATTTACCTAGTGTTGAGAAACTCAAACAAGAGAAGAATTCCTTAAAACACAGCTTCTAAGCAGTCTTGAAGAGAATACTATTAAAAAATAATATGGCCCCCCTACTCTCCCTTAATAAATGAAGTTTGTTAAATTGTGGAGGCCCGTGTTCTCCTCTTCCCTATCCTTTTTTTTTTTTTTTTTGGTGTTTCACTAAAATGTCCAAATGAAGCTGGATTGGTCAATCTAGAGAACAGTGTGGAAAAGGCCAGGTAGTCAACTTGAGTGATTTCATCTTGTGTATTCATAGAATGTTATTAAAACATCTGGTGCTGAAATAAAAAGAGTTCGGTTGACTGGAAGAGGGGAGAAAAAAAAAAAGATGCAAACATAGTTTTGTCACTCATGGTTGTAGAAAACATTTGAAAAAAAAATATAAACTCCCTAAAATTATAAGTCAAAAGGAAAACAGCGGAGAAGAGAAAGGAAAGACAAAAACAATCCCACTTATTTGCCCCATACTGGGAACACTGGGCACGGTCCTCCCAGATTTCAGAGCACGGGATCAAATCCGAGACAAGACTCGGATTTCCAACAGCAGGAAGAGTAATATCTATTATATTTTGATGACATAAGCAAAGCAGCAAAAAACTAAAAACAGTCACAGTCGGAGATTTTCATTTTAAATTTAATACATCAACAAAATATTTCTCCCTGAAAAAAAAAAAAAGCAATTTTGAGTCTATCCAAATGTTTCAGTTGGTTCCAATTGCAATGTTTCATTGTGATTTAAGATCATTTAAACTTTCTTTAATGCCTTCCCCCTTCTTTATAGAGCAATTTCTGAATATGAATGCCAAGAAACTAAATAAAATAGCCCATGTGTGCTATTCTACCAACCCCTAAATCAGCATTACCCTGATGTGCAGAAACACCCTGTGTTTTTTGCAGGTCATTGGAATGCAGTGCTAGTGAGGACTTGACACAAAGCTCTAAATCACACTTATGTATAAATACATTGCAAAAGCAAAGAAAGATTTTATTAATATCTGAATGTACTGCAGTCACAGAGAATTTCCCACAACGATTTGCTGCGCAGAAGCAAGAATTAATCTGCTCAGAGAGGCTTTGGCATGCACAGGACTGCCTGGGCTGGTGGCTGGGGATGCTGATGCAGGTTTTATCTATTTAGTCTTCTAAGGGAGCTTGTGTCCAAGTGCTCTTTGTGTTTCCCTGGGCAAAAGCTATCAAAAATCTTGCCCTACAATGAGTATCCCTAATGGGATACCCTCCCTTCTGGTACCTACATGTCCAAGGTACCCTCCCATGCATCTCAGTGCTCTTGAATATCAGTGGCCTTGAAGCTTGCATTACTTCGTGTAGATACAGCTCCACTGTGGCCTTTGGGTGAATGTGATTTGAGGTATGATAGTATTTGTAGTGGACTATTGAAGTGTTGCTACAAGCGTGGTGAGATCTTCCAAGCGCGGACGGTATGGAAGTGCTGTCTGGCAGTCTTTGTGTTGTTTATCCTGAGGATTGGCTTTGTTGGGCTCAGGTTATACCTATGTGCTGTCTTCTGCCACTGAGTGGATTATTGGAGTGCTGCCACTTAGCAAAGTGTGGAAGAATGCTATCGCATTTATGCATTTGTACATATGCATTCAGAAATATCTCTCTACCTAAAAACATAGACAAAGTTGCGGAGACTTGGCGTATAATGCCCCGATCATCTTCAGAGTATGTATAAAGATGTGACATTTCTCTTGCTTTGACCATTATCTAATCCCAAAACTATGAGGTGTGTGGGGGGGGTGAAACAGTGCTATTAAAATAGCTTGTATAAAATCTTTCTTGGTTAAATTTACCATGTAGAAAAGGTCACTTGGACATTTTGACAGCATGGTCCAATAAAGGCCTCTAAATGGCTTCAATCATTCAGGCTTTTTAAGTGTGAACTTCTTTTTTTTTATCAGTTCACAGCACTTAGTACTTGAAAATATGTGTGCTGTAGCAATTAGGATGTCATATTAATAATGCTGCTATGTATTATTTCTTTGCTTAACCTATCCTACGTATGCCAGTATATTTCAGTGCTGGAAAATGTCTATAAATATTTCCTATCCTTAAAGAATGAATTGGAATAACTCTGAGACACAAAGAGATACCAAAAAAAAAAAAACCAAAACCCACCCTGGATTTCAGGAGGCACGTTCAAGGTTTTAAAGAGAAACAACGCAAATACTTCACGTGTCCCACTGCCCTCAGTAGATTTAAGATGTATGCAGTTTGAGTGGGTTTGGGATTTATTTGAGGGCCTTCTTACACCAGTACAATTTATCCGCAGAGATCAGCAGTTTACATCGTATTGATTAATGTGGTTATTGATTTATTCTGTGATTGTACCGGCCTGGTATACAAGGACTGCAAAGTGCTGTTTTCTAAGAGTGATTGACTCCATTCTTTATTGACTAAAATGAGCTGATAAAAATCATCCTCTGGCTGAGCTGGAACTACTTTTGTGTGTTCCTGCTCCTAGCAGTGAAAGCAGGAGACAGACCATGGCACAGAGTGGGGGAAAGAAGCTCCAGATTTGATTCCTACTGCATAACCATTGCTGATAAGGAGGGAAGTATCTGCTTTCCTACACCCTCTCCCATCCCAACATGCACACGCACAGCTTTCTGCTCCCTTACAGGGTAATAACATTTCTTCAGCGTTATTGGAAGTAAGGAGGTTTTTCTGATACCTCCAGAAAGAATGGTTCTGAATAAGTTTTTGCACCGTTCTCTTTCTCATTCTCGTTTGCAGTTGTAAGAAATCTCAGAGTTACCTACGAAGTGGAACATTTTAAATCTTATTTCATGTAATCTGTTCCGTATGAGATTTACAAGGCAACATTATTATACCTATTTATATATATGTGTATATGTGCATTATGTAGTGGAATCTGTAAAGTAAAATCATCGTAGCTCAAGAAATATCTTCTGTAGAGAATGTCTGTAAGCACCCACACTGTTCCAGTTGGAGATACTCTCTAATAGAGAGATCCTCCCAAGCTACTGAGTCACACAGGGCTTTTGAATTTCTTTCCTAAAGTCTAAATCCCCCCCAAATAATCCCTTTTTCTCCTGGTTAATATACAGACCTTTCTCCTCATATCTCAGCATCTAGTAGAGAAGTACTTTATTCTGTGCCTGTTGTGTTGATTGGCAAACAATGAAGTTTATTACATTAAGTCATGCATTTATGGAAGAAAGGGGTTTGGTTTTATGGAGTTAGAGTAGGTTTCAGTCTTCTTCTTGGAATAAATATATCACTCCTAAAGCACTGTGGGTACTGCCCGCTGGGACCTGGTGGTGGGGCTGCAGTGGGACACCAGCATTTCCCCTACGTACACAGGAGATGAGTGCACTCAGTAACAAGAAAATTAAAAATAAAAGCTGGTAACTAAGTGTGTGTATATCTATGCACATATAGATACAGATAGAAATGCATATATAAGGAGCAGAACATAGAGAGCTGTGTAATGAAAAGAGTAATACATTTTTCATTTTCCCTCTCTCCCTGAGAAGAAAAATCAAAAGACTGATTCTGCTGCAGCCAGGCAGTGTATAGCAGCAGACATTGGTATCCAGGGCCCATAATAATTTATCTAATTTAGCTATGGCACTACATTCATAAGTATGAGCTCCCAGTCATTTCTCTACATTAGGAGTGGTGTGTGCTTCTCCATTTTCCCCCCAGTCACCAGAAGATTTCTTCTATAAATATATCCCTCTATAAATACGTGGCTGGCTTTCCAGCTTATTAGTTGTTCCAAGGAAATAAAATGATAACACACCTTGTACTTTAAAACTTGTATATAAAACATCTCAATAAAACTACTCAAAGGCACCTGTGAAATGAAATTGTGGCCGTGGCTTACCATCTCCCCATCCTTACAACTTAGTTCTTTTTTTTTTTTTTTTCTCCTAAATTAAAGACATCAACTGAAATATGGTCACTTTGTGGCAGTTCACAACTTTAAATAAAATGAGCCTGCCAACAATTATTGATTCATAAGCACTCTGGTCTGTGCTGGTACGTATCTTGGCATTTAATAAAATTAAATGTCCCTGGTCAAATTATGCCATTGGTTTTTAATCAGTGTGATCTCCAGTGTTTACTAAGGCTTCCAGCATCACTCGTGGTGGCCTGGAGATGTGCACTTCTCTCAGCCCAGCAGGCAGTGGCAGGAAAACACCTGTCCTCCAAGGGAGGGAGATATCAGCACGGGAAGCACATCATCTACTGCTTTACCAGGGATACCTGATTTGTCTGATACTCCTTCTGAGGAAGAGCACTAAAACACCCGTGTATTTTCCAAGCAAAGTTTACACTGAAGCAATTTGCTGGTAACCAAATAACTGCAGGTTTACCGAGGCTCTCAGGTGGAATTGCTCTTAAAAAGCTGTCATAAACGTAGGTCTCAGTTGGGGATGTGCAGAAATGTTTTTAGCGCTTTCCGGCTTTCAAATTATTTTTTTCTAATTTAGAAAAAAAAACTAAATACTTCTTTGCTTTCTAGGAAATAATGTTTATTTTCAGACTTCAATACTGGCATAACATTTAGCATTTAGGTAATGCAAGGTTCAATAGATGTTTTAAACAAAAAAAAAAAAGAAAAAGAAAAAAAGAGTATTTCTTTGCCTGGGTGCTGAAGTACGTATGTGTTGTCCTTTTACAATTAGTAACACTTTTGTTCTGCTTTATTACTATGATACAACTCTTCCTGCAGGAGAAAGGCCCTGGCAAATCCTCCTAACCAGATTAGGGGAGGGCAGCCCCTCAGCATCCCTAGCAATGGGACAGATTTCTCTGCAAGCTCTCAAGTTAAAGATATTCATTGTTAATCCTGGGGAAGTTTTTTCCTGCTTTGCTATTTGCTTTGACTTTTGTTTAATGCCACAAGTACAGAGAGATTCAAGTCCTGTTTGTGAGGGCTTTCAGGTGACCTTAGAGCACGAGGGCAGCTCATGGTTGAGCTCTTTGTGGAGGATTGGGGCTGCCAACCCCATCTTCCCTGCCAGCTTTGCACAGGGGTCAGCATGCTCGGACACTTCTCTTGAATGTAATCAACATGCTTGTAATTAAACCATCAGCGCCATAGTCCAGGCATTACTCTAAAACGCAGTTGTTCATGAACTTGGCCTGATTCATGGACAGAGGGTTTTGTGGGTTGTTTCTGTTAGGGAGAAAGAACAATAGCTTTCTTTGGCAATGCCTTCTTAGGGAAATCAGCAATAAATAATAAGTAACAGTGCTCTTTGCTGATGCACAACAGGTCAGACACGGGCCACTACTTTTTCTCATGGCTCCATACGTATCTCCCATAGGTCTAAGCTGCTTCATTTCATTCTTGATCCTATTTTCAGTCCCATCTTCCATGCTTCTGTGCTGCTTCTTGGCTCTTCCCATCTCACTTCTGTACGTAGGCATACAAAAATACTCTCGTATACATACAAGTCTTCAACATATAATTGAAGAAGCAACTTCTTTGATGCAGGGCAGTACCAATGGCTCCTGAACAACTCCGTAGTTTCTTTGAATCACTGTGTTCCTGAGGCATCATTGTGGTTTCCTCGCTGATCACTTTTGCTTCCATTTTCTAATGACTGAAATAAGGCCTTTGCAACCTCTTCCACCTCCCCAGAATGAACGCTGGCCATCATATCCTGTGACTTTTCTAAGTTTTTACCTTGGTCTACTTCTTTGTTGTACAAATAAGACAGATGTCAGGATTCTACATTTGATGCATCCCCAAGAGAAAGAAGCACATTTAGGCTATAACAATATTGCAGACAGTGTTACTTGTTGTAGAGAAGACACCATGAGAGAACTCAAGTGCCAGCTAGAAAGCTTAGTGTAATTTTTTAAATAGTAATGGAATTTATTAATGAGAAACAGTTGGAATCCAGTGTAACTCTTCCAGTAGATACTGTCTTTATTTGTGTTTCACATCATTACTAATTTTGTATTCAGCATATCAGAACCATTTATTCAGATTTAGTCTGCAGCTGAATAAACCAGATTGCTTAGGAAAATAAACATCTCTATTACTTTTTATAGTGTTGAAATTAATTTACAGTTCCAGATTGTGATAACTAAAATTGAGAATTAAAACTATATTTGCTACCTGAGATTTCCCAGAGATTAGCATTCACGAGGCCATAAAAATATTAACTACTTTAAATAATGCTTGCAATATTTCTAGAGTTATAAAGCACCTTCCCTTAGCTCACTTTAATTTATTTAGCATCTATGTCTTTAAACCTTCCTTTTAGAATATTCACACACTACTGAAAGATTAGACTGAGATTATTGCATTAAGAGAAATGCTATTTACAATGATGCCGTGTAATACAATATGTATTTCCAGGGGCTTTGACAGGCATGGAAATAAAATTTTTAATGATATCTTTAAGGGCTCTCAGAACTGCTTTTGTGCTATTGGAAAAGCTGAGGTTGAACAGAATTTCTGAAGCAGAATGGCATCAAGTCAACAGCAGAGTAGGTAAAAAGAGAGAGGTGGGTGAATGAGGAGCAGTGAATGCGTTTGCTCAGAGCCAGTCTTCCTCCAGCAATGCCAGCAGATACTGTGAGATGTTTCTCTGTTAGTGTTCCATTCCCCTCTGAAAAATTCAATGCCTTCACTGTCAGTGGCATTAAAAAATCACAATTTCTACCCCAAAATGGGCAGTAATTTTAACGGCTGTGTATGTAGGCCTTTATCGTGTACCCAAGTCAAGGTTGGCCTTCAGCTCTGCTGAATGAACAGCTGAGTTCTTTATGCAACTGGTTGATGCAGAAAGCTGGAGCTTAAAGAAAACCATCAAATTTTACAAGAAAATTTGGGCACGGTACCATTGCAGGATTACGTTCTCAGCCAAGAACGTCTGTTCTGATATCTCCTTTGTAGAAAGAAGAAAATGAGATTTAATTTTAAATCCATAGATTCAACAAGAAACAGAGTAGCAGATTCATAGTTTGCGAGGTGCAGTACTGCCTTGGATGTTTAGGTAAATTCTGGCTTGGTTTCGGTATTTACTGCTTTAGTGAAATATCTGCCTAATTGTGTCAGTGTGCAGAAAGTGCAGAACTGAACAGCCGCATCACAGTAGATCTTACCTTTTGCTCAATTGTCTAAACTTTAATTTTGAATTGAGTGGTGTAGAAGAAGTAATTGGAAGGATATTTTGTCAAGGGAGCTGCTAGGGGAAGCTCTCAAGTACTATTAGGACTATGTGTGATGGCAAATCATGTTGCAGATGTCCTGCAATAACTATTTTTTAAATGTTCATCGCTCGACCATCCTTCCATATAGAGATCATTTCCTTTGGGTACCACTGGAGAAGAAATCACATTTCCAAAGACTCTTTCTTTGCTTGCTTTAATGCTAATTTTTATTGTTTAACATCAGAGTTCTTTGCGTAAGTGATTTCAGGATGGTAACACCTCAAACGGAGATTTCAATAGCTGAATTCCTACTCTGAAACCACAGAAACAGAACTGCCTCATTTTCCATTTTTTTTTTCTTTTGAGAAAATACATCGTTCTTAATTCTGAAGGCAAGAACCCAAATTCCTGAGTGTCGTTTTATGAAAATTGCCCTTACATCATGAGTGAGTCTCCAGTGTTCCGTGGCTGTGCCTATGCAATAATGGTTTAAAATGGAAACGTTTATTTTTCCCCAGTTTTTAGTAGCTACAGAAGAAGCAGGGGGCTAATTACCGACACTGAGCTGCGAGGGTCAGATCCAGAGGAAAAAAATGAAACTAAGTGTTTCAGAAAATAGGTGAAGGATCCTGCTGTGGCAAATTTGGATGATTTAGCCTGGCGCTGTGGCTCCCCACCCCCCCCCGTAGCCCATAAGTAACAGTAGAGCCAGTGCATCACATTGTACCTAGCAACTGCACATAAACAGACGCAATCAGAACCAGAGAAAAAAGTTATTAAGAAATTGAAAGGTGTTTTTTCTCTCTTTAAAAAAAAAAATGCATATTTGAATTTAAGTACGTGTAAAACCAGAAACTGAGGATAAGAGATCCATTCACAATAGAGATGTATTTCAGTTTTCAGCAGCAGCTTCCATTCCTATTGCACTTTCATTGCAGGCAGGATGTCTGCTTAAAGAGAAGTACCCAAAATAGGTCACTGAAAGAGAAAAGGACTGAGCTTAAAATTATTTTCTTATTCCATTGTGCCTCTACATCATCCTCAGACATAGGCAGGTGAAACTACCTGGAAGACATCGTTTGGGAAGGACTCATTTTGATCTAGTACAAAGAACATTACAAAATATTAGGATCCATCCAGACTCAAAAATTAAATAGTTAGGAGAGGGCTGCGGCATGGTCTTATCTCCTTGCTAGGGATTCATTCTTTTCCGTGGATGTCATAGCAAGATCCTTTTAATCAGATAGGAGAAAGCAATGGGCAATTAATCAGCATAGCATTGGTGGCGTAAATGAGATTAAACACCCCCACACACCAACAAATTTAAAGCAAATAGAAAATCTGGGGGAAATCAGTCCTCAGGGCACGCTAGAATCTGCGTAGTTTTGTGTTTTCCGTTTGACTTTCCAGAAAACACTGATTAAAAAGTCCCCTTCATTATGGTTGTAGCATCTTACTGCAGTCGTAGAGCGGCAGGCACTAAGAAGTTCTCAGAAGAAATAAAGAAGTTGAGAAAATCATTTTATTGCCTGACAGAAGGGGAGGCTGCCTTAATTTTGTTGTCGCTGGGAGTCTAAATGCAAAAGGACAGCTGCTGTGCTCAAGCAACAATGCAATCAGTTAATGCTTTCAGCAGGGAGACATTAGCTGCTTCTCCCTCCTGCCAGGCAGGGAGAAACAAAGTTTACCAAAAAAAAAAAAAAAAGAAAGAAAAAAGGAAACTTTCAGATTTTTTTTTTTCCTGTGCTTCCTTTGAAGGGACGACGAGGACTGCACCAGAACAGGGAATGTCTTTCAGGATGCTCCCATTACTGTATCTAGGTGTTACTGTTATATCATACGCGTTGGCCGTGGCATGTTTTCTGTGGTAACTGCAGTAAAGCCACATAACGAGAACCATTGAAGAGCACACAGTAAGGATCAGGTAGATTGTCTCCAAAGCTACTTTTATTACTGACCAAAAAAGAGATCAAGCAAGAAAACATTGAATCAGACATGGATTGAAGCCATGCAACCAGGAGGAATTTGCCCTACATAGTGATGAAATTAACATAAACCATAAACAAAAGGAAGACACTTGCTGTTTTTATGTTCCCAATTTGAAATGAAGGCAAAGCAGAACAAACAAGAAACTAAAATTGTATGTAAACTCTACAGTATATTTCTGCTTCAGAGCTGCAATAATGAAGGCTGCTTCTTCTAAAGGAACAACCTTCAGCAGCTTCGTATGTTTGACCCTGACAAAGTTTTGCAGTGATGAAAAGAAGAATCAGAGGAGCCTCAGCCTTACCTTGGCATAATGATCTGTTTTCAGGCTTTTCATGAAGATCTAGAACCACCAAAAGTATGGAAAGGAGAAGGCAAGAGAGGAAAGAGACGAGAAAAGGGCAGGGATGAGATGCAGTTGTTAGGCGCAACCACCAATCCCCTTCACGTTAGGGCAATGGACCAGCTTAAGAGAGGGATGCACTGGGATTTTAAGGAACTTAATTGTATTTTCAGATCTGCAACAAAATTGTGCTCTTCCATACTCTGCTTAGAACTGGGTTTTCAGAAATGCAGATTTCTTCTCTCTTTTAATAGCCTCATCAGGGAAGGCTGTGCAGGGCTCACAGGCAGGACGTGGCTCTCGTCCTCTGCTCAACTGGGAAGCCAAAAGGCCTGAGGTCACTCCTGAACCCAGAGCTTGAAGAAGCATCCTGAAGAGCAACGCTTTTCAGGTAAATTGATCAAGCAAAGCTGAGATTCTTTGGTTATCAAATCTGAAGTGAAATAAGAGCATGTTAAGAAGAACAGCCAAGAAAATAACACTTAATTGTAAAGGGACAGCAACAAAATCACGTGCAAGAAAACAGCTGGATTTGAGAACTTCACTGCTCTTGGCGCATCACCTGCTGAAACAGAAGAAAAGAAATTTTTAAGTTGCTGTAAGCTCGGTCTTATGCATCATTATTAAATGTTGAAAGTTTAATATTTCATATAGAGGAGATGAAAAGATTGCAAGAGTAACTGAATAACCTCCATAGACTTCTGAAAGCATTGAGACCAAATCCACCCTGAAAGGAAATGAACACTAAAATTATATTGTTGATTAAATCCCATATTTATAGCATTTGTCTTAATTTCAGAGATTTATTGAAAAGGGATTTAAAGAAGATGAATTAATAGTAAGAAATGACAGACTAATCCTTTCTTTGGGACCAGTGATTATATGAAGGTGCATTGAAAACAGCAGAGAGAATGCTAGGTGCTCTTGCCAGACGGATTCTGCAGTTCAGTTTAGACATTAATCTACAAAAGTGGATTAAGAAAATCAGATGGTGAGACATTTTCACAAGGGTTTTCTTCAGTCTTGGGAACAACATCCACAAAGAATACAATTTATAGCTCTGAGAAATCACCAGGGAAGGGGGTTGGAAAACAGATTTCAATTCATTTGAAAAGATTAAACACTGCCATAAAGTAATCTAATTAGTTGTATCCTTTGTTCTGCTCTGGACATCTTCAGAGCTGTCTGTTTTATTCTGCTGCTGCTGTGCTCCCTTTGCCCCTGTGGGAAGGGCTCTCCCTGCACCTCTGGGCTCCAAAACGCAGCTTTGAGGGCACCAGGAAAGGTCACTGCAGAGATCAAATGAAGCCACATAATGAGACTTATCTTTAAAACCTCTTGTTAATTAAAAGACAAAAATCTGAGCCCGGTCACGTTTCCAATCAAAACAAAGTTTTGCAGTCATTTCAATGGCAGCCAGATCAGATTTCTGATACTATTGATCAAACATCAAATGCAAGAGGGCAGAATGGTAAGTGTGAGAGTCAGAAAGGCAGCAAGCAGAGAACCTGCTCGTTGAGCAATGGCCTGCTGGTATGATTTGCTCAGCTAATTAAGGGTGATCTTCAGAAAATTATCATTCTTAATATGCTTTTATGATAATAATAACGAATTACTGCCTGTTTGTCAAAGACGCTTTATTGCACGGTTGCCTTTCAAGGCCAGGCTTGAGGCAAGCTGTTAGAGAGGAGGCACGGAGCAACACGGATCTGGTGTGCAAGCTGGAAAGGATTAGCTGAGAGAGGACTAAAATGAGCTGTCAAATGCTTTCGTTTAAGCATTCTGGAGAGGATTCTTAAGTCATTGAGCTCTAAATACACTGAAAGAAAAAATGGAGCTAGATGAAGATGCAAATAAATGAAATTGGGAGACTATTTTAAAACAGACTATGGGTTTATAAATAGTATAATAACAGAATATTTTTATGATAATCAGGAAAATATGTCAAAAACAGAAAGAAAATTAACTATGACCAAGCAGAAAATAGTCACTTACTGTGAACAGCAGATATTAGATCTGAAGGAAAAATAATCTATACAATTCTCTTTTCTCCTGAATAAAGCTGACACACCATTTTGTCTCATAATCTGCTTTCCCATGATGCAACAGTATTCTAAATTATCTAATATAATCACTTTATCCTGTTTGAAATTATTGTGTCGCATTCCTGCGAACAGCTCGGGAGGTGCCTCAGACCAAAGAAATGAAAGCATGCCAGTGGGAAATGAAGGGCCATCAATCTATTTCTTTTAGTCAATTAACGCTTTTTCTTATCTTTGGGTGTTCCATGCAATTTAACAATATAATATTTAAGACAATTTTCTAAGCAAAAATGACCAGACCAGTGGTTTATAAAGCCTCGTGCTCTGTTCAGGACTTTTTTTTTTCCCCAGTGGATAAATAATAATAAACATCTTTCAATAAGGATGCCGCCATTTTGCAGTGCCTGTCTCTCATTGGAACTCCGGAGAGAAGCAGCAGACTCCTGAAGTGTCTGTTAAAAAGGCCAAGCAATTCCTGTGGAAGGGGATTGCAGAAGGTTCTTTTCACTCCTTCTATTCCTGAAACATTATTTGCCCTTAAATAAATTAAGTTACACCTAGAAATTATCCTCCAGTTCTATAAAATCTCCTAGATAGGGTTTGGCCCTTCCATCACCTTCAAAAAAGGCTCATAGTGACAGAATGGTTCTTTGAATGTAGCTGGTAGTTTATGATTAAAGCTGATTAAAAAAAAAAAAACAAAAAAAAAAACAGTTTTTCACCATTTTTTCTTAAAGAATTCAGACTTGTTGAAATTTTCTGAAGAGTTTTTATTTAAATGCTTTACCTTGAACAGCATCTTTAAGAGAGCAGTGGTAGGATTGGAGAGGTTTAACTGCTGTGTCCTGTCTTTAACCTATGTTTACAACTCTCTTTGTATTTTCTATATCCCGATCTGGTTCTAAAATGAAGGAATGGCCAGTTCCCAGCAGGTGATACAACTTCCATTCCTTTGGAGTTAATTCAAACTTTTGGCAGTTTTTATCTCAGTTCTCCTTTCCATGCAAAACAAGAATTTTTCTTCTTTCAAATGAGAGCTAAGGAATATACAAATGAGAGGAGATGCCAAATTCAGTTTCTCTCGTCTGAGGTTCTTTGAAATTATTTCCCTTGAACTTCCGTCTTAAAAGAGCAGATGACTTTAAACAACCCTTAGAACTCAATAGAGGCATCTATAAAATGTTTTCTCCCATGCAATCAAAGGCAAGAGTCATTTGTTTCTCAAATCCTATGATAAATAAAGAACTCTGACTTATATATAAGTATTCATAGATCACCCTGAAAGTAATGCCTCCTATTTCCATAGAAATGACAACAGATAGGGCACAATAGCAGAATTCGATAGAGCAAATTCTCAGCTACAAAGCACTGTTTTTCAACAGAGTCACCACCATTAGCTGTGCATTTTCACCAGTGATGAACTTCAAATTACTCAGATTTATGCTGATTTGTTTATCCCTCACCCCTGGTAAGAATCCTTGCCCTACAGAGCCCTGCACTAAAAACTAAATGAATGCTTCTTAAAGTTCAGTCTTATTGATTTGCATTTTATATGAGACAGTAAATTAAATTTATGCTAATATGATACATATATTCTTCCCTGAATCATTAAGTGGAAGGTGGGGCTACACAGTGTACTAGTCTAAATAATTGTGACTGTCAGTCACAATTACTCAAACCATTGTGTTGATCAAAATTCTTAAGGTCTTATGTATAAGACCCTCAGAGATCCCCAGAAGTAGCTTGGAATATCAGGAGGAGCTGAAAGTAAAATATTATAGTTTAAAAGGATTTTGCTGACTTTGAGGGTTTTTTTATGCTTTCCACAATAGGTTCAGGAAAGAACTAGAAGGGACAGAAGATTGCTTTCATTTCATTTTGTTTCATTATCCTATAAATAAAATATCATAAAATCATATGTTATTATCCAGGAAACCTTTTTTGAAAAACTGATGCTTTCTCTATGAGCACAAAGACCTGTGTGTAAACCCGAGAAAAGTCCTAAGTGCTCAAAGAGAAACAGATGCTGTAAAAAAGCAGTTAGTGACAGAAATCTGTCAGAAACTCTGTGTAAGGAATCGGGACGTACCTGACCAGAAAGCTGATTTAGGGCTTGGGAGGAAGATCTGAGCCTGTGTGTGTCCAGCAGGGAGCCCAGCATCGCGTCCTCCACGCAAGTCATTCAGTCCAGGGGAATATTGGAGAGAAGAGGCTCCAGCGCGTCTCCTCCTCAACCTGTGAGCCTCTCTGAGTAGGGCTGCTGGTTCACGACACTGGTGATGACAGATCTGTGATGGGAACAGGTCTCCATCAAGCGCAGGGGAAAGCAGCCAACGCGTTTCACACTGGGCACTCAGCACCTGGGGAGCAGTGCTTCCCTGTCACTTCCAGATTGGCTGTACACGTTTTATATAAATGTACGCATGCACGTATTTTAAAAATCAACTGACCCAGAGCTGAAAGGTTCTACAGCACCCTACTGGAATGGAGAGTAGCTAGTTCACTCATACTTTCACCTGAATTCAGTTAAAGAATCGATCATTTCTTGTATGAACGTACTAGTGCCTCTAGAATAGTTGGCGTTATCTTTTTGAATGTGTGACTCATAGAATAATGTAAAAGATCCTTTGAAATATAAAGGTAAAACCAGATTATTCAAGCACGCTTTTTGCTCACAGTATTTTTAGTCTGCACTTGCCTTTCATTTCCAGCACTGAAGCAACTCTATGAGCACAACAATAGAGGTCACAGGGAAGAACATCCAAAAATCAGGTCTTAAACTATACGCTGGGAGATACTATGATTCATCAATCCCAAACAGTGACCTCTAGCGAGTGGCAGGCAAAGATATCTGCATCCTAATTCCATACCATTCACTGCAGGGAGGATGCTTCTTTGTGATGGCAATTACTTGTATGAATGAGAGTCTCAGCTCAACTCCGTGACTGAAATTGTTGCGTGTTAAAGGCAAGCCACAGTAGAGATTTCTGTGGTACTTTGCACTCTTATGGTGCTGCATAAATTTTCAAAAATAGCAAGGGAATAGGAATGGAAATGGGACTGATGCCAGCGCAGAATTCCCAGGTCTGAAGAGCTTCCAGTCAGTGCCTCTCCTCTCCCCATAGGCAGCTCTAATGACGGTCTGGGTAGACAAAGATATCCTTAAGCCAAACGTATAGTTTGAATCCATTTGGAGATAATGGCCTAATATGAAGGGAGAGAGTATCCTGAAACGGCTTTGAGTAACACGGTTCCAAGTGGTGGTGAAAGCTGAACAGCCTGCAGAGCACTGCCCTACATGGTGCAGGGCTGCAATGCTGCTGGAAGAGATCTCTGTGCCTTAAAAGATACTCCGTCAAGTATCTTTGGATAGGGATGAGAAAGTAATAAACTATCTGGGTATAATATTACAAACTTTCTTACATTTTAACCGTCTCTGAACTCTGTGTTGTACACGTTTTGCATGTCAGCTCTCTAACTTGCATCTGAATCTTTGTTCTCTGACATTTAGCATCACTCTTCTCTAGCAAAGGTTGTTGCTTTTTTTTTTCTCCCAATGCCTTTCTGACCTGTCTTTAAAGTCAGCACTCCCATCATTCTCAGCTGACATACAGAAAACAGTGACATATTGACTTTTACAAGAGGTGACACGACGTGAATAGAGGAAAACTTGGCGCTGGTTTTTCCATATGAAAGGAAGTGTCAACCAAACAAACAAAAGTCCCCCCACTTCATCCAGTTAATGAATCACCATTGTCTGTGAAGGTGCATATATTCAGTGCTCTGTGGAATATAGCTTCTGAGATAAACACGCAAATTTCCATTTAAAAACAAAAAATGAACCTTTATGAACATGAAAGCTCATTTCTTAATAGATCCTTGAAAATAAGGAGGAATGGGGTTGATTTGAGTTGTGTGGAGAGTCGTGATGAAGAAAAACAACTTGCTTTCTGATCAAGACTCAGCCCAGCTTTCCTTCTTAACGTTTCAAAAGGCCGTGAGATGTCCTTCTCCTCCCACTTTTTTATAGCATGGGATAAATGTGACTGGGAGGTACCTCAGCAGGTTCCTAGTCCAACGGTGGGCTGCATGCAAGACAGATGTCCCTTCAGTATTTTGGTCTTACAAGAAAAGGAGGTGTTTTTGCCCTCATTGCCATGATCTATATGCGAGACACCCTTCACATTCCCCAGTAGCATCCAGGATGAGCCCAGTTCCAGTGACAATAGGCAACCAGTCCAAAGGTGTGGCGAGGCCACTGTGTTTTGTAAACCTTCAGCTTACAAATTATGGTGTCTTTAATTTCAAGGACAGAAACAAGGCATTTTGAAAAAAGTTCCTTTCCCATTTCTTAGCAGCTTTCTCGTCCCAAAGAGCCATCCAGTGCTGACACACACTGAACAAATCCATAGCAGGAGCACTAATTGACTTTGGCTGATTAACAACTGACAACTACTCAGTGGCACACTGAAAGAAACTCTTAGCTGGCTTCAAAATTACAAATGCTAAAATCTACCAGAACTATCATTAATAGAACTTCTTGCTGACAGCCCCAGTGCAGGAGTCAAAAAACTTACCTCTCTAGGATGAGGGAAACAGTAAACCGTCATGAGGAGCTGCTCAATTTTACTGCTCTGTTGATTTCTGGCCTCTGGGAATAGACGTTTCTGTGATGTGCATAGACAAATTTCCATAGCAGCACACATTCTTTCAATCCTTGTGCCAGCCATACCATACGCGTGTTATTTCCTTTCAAGAGTTATCATGCATAGAATTATTTATTATTGCATAGAAATGTTATAATGAAATAATGGTTGCTGCAATGCCCCAGAGCTATAGGGTCATTTAAATGCAACTGTCAGATTAAATGAAAAGCTACACACTGCTTATAAAACTGCTTGTTAGATTAACATTTCAGTCTTCTGAACTGAAAAAGTGGATTTGAGAACTGAATTGAATATAGAAAAATTGGAGGTTGAGAGCAGCACAGTAGAGTATTTATGAAATGTCATTTCCCCCTTAGAAATGTAGACACTCAGCTGTGAGTGCTCCAAACACCAACTGTTTACTTTCCTCTCCCATTTCTGAGGGCGAGCAGAGCAGAATGACGGCAGCTCCGTGCTCTGGTGGCATTTGGAAAACCTTTGGGGCATTTCCATAGCATTCAGCCATTGCACTGCAGCAACAGAAGCCGGGGTCTGCGGCTGAGCTGAGACGAATGCCACAATTTCTATAACAAGGTCTGCAAACCTGATCACACCTTTTGCCCTTCGCATCCTGGAAGCAAGGCAACCACTGCCTGCAAAGGCTGCGGTCGCACATCCACGTGGGCAGAGCCAAGGGGCAGAGGGAGGCCAAGGACACCTCACCCCGAAACAACATCAGCTCCTTTCGGCTGCCCCTTCACGGTGCTCTTTTATTTGTTCCTTTGTTTTCAGCACTGCAGATGAGTGGGGATAGCATTCGGCCCCCAGAGGTTAGCACCGAAACGAGATTTTGTCATTTATCCACCTTCCCGTTTTAATGAATCGCATTTGTTAAAACTGCAACAGAAAGAGGAGAAAGAAACCTGAACAACAACCCGCCTGTTGTTCTTTTGATCAGCCTGGCCCTGTTGCTTCACGGGAATGCATTTGTGTCCTACCAGATCAAAAGCAAAGTCACTTCTCCTGCAGAGCCCTTCCCTCTGCACAAGGGGCAGAGCCTGCGCCGGCAGCACCCTGCCATGTGTACAGCCCGCACTGGGGCTTCAAGACAAATTTAACAACTAAAAGAAGAATGTTAACTGTTTAATTTTTGAAGAGGAGTTGAATATTTCAGACGGTAAAATTCTTCCCATTGCCAAAACCAATACTGAAGCAGGATGGCAGCTCCCTGCCAGGACTCTGTCAAAGAGATCATTGAAAACTGGTGGAAAAAAAGTCATGCAAGCTGTCCATGCCACCATGCTGCAGGCCATCGGGAGCAGTGGGTGTGATGTACTCCTGCAGCGAAGATGCTGTGTTTGCTGGTTTTCCACCAGAGGCTTTGTGCATCTTCCAGGTGTTGGGGAGCATCACCATGATGGCAGTCAGCAATGGGCTGTGGTTTCCTCCTGTCCTACACCTCCCCATTCTTGGACTGTTTAAATGCATTCAGCACAAAGTGTTCCCTGCGATACCAAGCACTGAGATGAAAAGAATTCCTCTGGCCTTTTCCAGTTAAGGAATATCTTTAGCCATTTTCCTGATGGAGGAGTCAATGTTCGTATCAAAGGAGCCTGTGTTTAAACTGATCTGGGGTCTGGCAACAAGCACAGCTGCCTTCGGGTAGGAGCCAGGCAACAGGAAAACATTTCTTACATCCTACATCATGACACATTCTGTTCCTGATAATTCTCTGCAATACTATACCTTCTTTAAATTTTCAAACCATTCAAACTGAGTCATTCTGACTGCTTTGTATTTTTCTGCAATTTCTTTTCTTGTTGAATGCTGTTTTTTGCTGCATGAACCCATCCCAAGGCTACAGCAATACCTTGCATCCAACATGTACCTGCTGGGCATGTTTCAAGAATCTTACCTCTTCTAGCTGCAGTGACTGCTCGAACTGCTGGAACTGCTAGAACCAAGTCACAATTTAGCTTGCCACTTAAGAAAGGTAATAATCTGTTTTGATTACACGAGCATAAAAACACCTGAAAATGAATGGTTGCCTTTTTACCATTATAGCCCAGTGGAAACCAAACTGTTAACTACTTGCAAGCTTCATTTCTATATAAACGTAAAATGGGAACAGCAGTAAGTAGTTTCATGTTAATAAACAAATACACAAGACAAGACCAATTAGTCAAAATGATGTGACTAATCTGTCATTTACAGAAGGCTGCGGAGAAACCCATCCACACAAGATTTCTGTTCTCTATCTGACGACTTGGCCTTGCTTTGCTCACTGCTCTTGAAAAGAGACATTTAAAATCAAACAACTCAGCGATCTGTGCATTCACTAAGCCCTGCTGGAAAGAATCAAGGGGAAAGTTGCTCCCTGTGTACTCAACATATTTTCTTACAGCTGAAATAGCTGCATTAGTCATCTCCACATTGTCCAAATCCCTGTGAGCGAGATACCAAATTGTCCTTCAGAGAATCTTCTCTTTCTGGTCTCTATGGTACCTTTGGAAGGAGAAAAGCAACAAAATGAAAAACCCTACAGTAGAAGCAGAACAGCAGTGGATATTCAGGTGTCTAACTAAACTGTATCCTCAGCGTTTTGCTGAACTAGAGTTTGTTTTAATTAATCTATTTCAATAAGTAATATCTCTCATTGGGCTTTCTCCCTATTACCTGCAAATAGAGCAGTTGTTACAGTGCCTCATATTATGTATAACACATTCTTTCATATGTTCAATCCAGCTAATTTGTTTTCATATAAGAAAGAAACCCGTGAGCCAGACCGTTTCAGTCTTGCTCTACTGTGCAACCTTCTTCTTCAGGAGTGGTTTCACGAGCTGAAATCCATTAATTTTCCAAAGTGCAAAAGTGGAAAAAGGGAGCCCAATTCCCTCTGAGGGATCCCTTCTTTTTTCTTCCTGAAAGATAGGGTGGCCATTCACATAACCACACTGCACTTGATTCACCTCCAGATACCTTTTGTGGTATCCCACTACACTCTTCTGGAGGCCAAGGCTCCTGTACCTTCATTTCCACACAAACACAGGACAGGAGCAGAAGCGAGCTGTTTATCTTGATAAACAGACACACAAGGCATGATCGGTTAGTCTGAATGATATGACTCATTCATCATTACCTCAGTCCTACGGGGACGCTCATCCACACAAGGGCTTTGCTCATCATCTGAATATTTATTTAATCACGCATGAGCCGCTCAACGTCAAACCTGAGACCCACGGGCAGTGCTGTAAATCAGGGGCGCGTGGTGCTTCGGCCAGCAGCATCCACACTGACTTTGCTGAAAGACAAGATTTAGACCGATACTAATGAAGCAGGGAAAGAGCAAGAGCATGAACAGGAGGCTGCTTGGGTGGGTGTACAAACTCTCTGAAATGAGAACAAATTTATTTGTTGGGATTCGTGGCAGCGCAGCCACAGATTTCATATAGCAAATTGGCAAAAAGATCTGAGCTGTCTTCCAGAGCCTCCCAGTGATTTGCCATGGAAGTTTACGTACCCAGACGTCTGCCTTACCACGTCACGTCTCCCATTTCTGCTCTTCACAATGATGGCTGACATGACAACATCACTGCGTTGTCCAGGAGGGATGCCCAGGCAGAAGACCTCCAGTTGGTGGAACAGGAGAGGGGATGTTCAGTGTGGGACCCTGGAGCACAGGGCATTTGTCCACTCCGTGGGACTCTACCACCTCTGCGACTGTTCTTTAGCAGAAGGAGCTTCAGATCATCCTTTTTTCCTTTAAACCTGCTGTCAAAATAAGGACCGTAATGAGCAGGCAGATGAAAGCTGGGAACAGCCATTGTCACCTGTGTGAATCTTGGCCGCAGAGCTCAGTGACAGGTGTAAAACTCAGTGGGAGGTTTGCCTGAATGGAGATAGGGGGAACTGCAGGGTCAGAGCAGTAGTGCTCCCTTTCAGTTTTGCTGAGTCACACAGTCCCAACGCATCCATTTTCACTTTCAGTACTGTCTCCCAGGACTGGAGGGAGAGCAGAAATTTCATTTTCCAAAAGTGATAACTTTATACGCCGGAAAATATGACACGTCGTTTTTCAGGAAATCTTTGCGAATACCCCAAATCTTGTGAAAATCTTAAAGGCACAGGACCCCCATGTCCATGGATTTCTCTTGCCCCAGGCTATCGCTCTGACATGTCATTAAAACACAGAATAACAGCACATCTTGCAGAGGAGCCTCAGCGTCTAGCACACAAGTCCCTCGAAGCCTGCAAGCTAAATGCTGTTCCCACAGGGATCACTGCTAATTGCAAGAGCGGAGTTGCAAATATCCTTCAGGTTAATGGAAAGGGAGTTTGCTTGGAAGTTGATGCCTCCAAAGTTTTCAGAGCTGTCCTGGGAACGCGAGCAGACAGCCTTCATGTAGTGGTCTGTTCTCATCGCTCCCTGCAGCTGGAAGTGGCCAGCCAATGGGAACAGGAAGGCTTTGCTGCTACGAGGCTGAGTTCTGAATCATAGCGTGTTAGCTGGGATAGGGTGCAAGTGGTGTTACTCACTGTCCGTAGGATATCTGCTACTTTACACCCATATGAATACACTATTTTAACTTACCAGCAGCCAGAAGAGAAGGCACTAAAACTTTAAGAATAAACTGCATTGTGATAGGGCTTCCTCAATATATTTCTCTACCAGGTGACCTGAAAACGCCGCAGAAACGTGTTTTAAAATAACTTTACAAACGGTATCACCCATAGTCACCTCTATATATCCCCCAGACTTCTTTGCCTACCTTATGTCCCTCACACCCTGAGCCTGTTCAGTTCAAACCCCTCACAGCTGGGGGAGGAGGTTACACTGATTTCCCTTTGCCTGAAGCAGAGATGTTTGGCCAGTGCTGCATGCAGGTATCCTGCAGCACAACCAGCTGCTTCCTGGCACAGTGATATTGCAGCCCTACGGCGAATGACTAGCAAAGCTGTCCTGGCTACAGCTGGTCTTACTAGGCACTGGTGCACAAACCACCACCACTGTCTGAATCTCCTGCTTTGGACATATGGTCAGCAGCTCCCCAACAAGCTTTCTCACAGTCATGGGCAGACATGTGCTACCCAGAGCTAGGTAGGAGTGTTTAAAACTGCCCAGCTGCTCTCCCTTGGAAATAAAATCACGATCGTGTTGCTGTGAAGGAGTTAGGAGAAAATCTCATGCTGGTGTTTACAGACAAAGGCAAAACCAAAAAATAATTATAGACTTCAGCCTGACTAAGGGCATTATATAATAAGAGAAAAGCATTTATAGAGAACATCTTATTACTATTCCAACAATAAGAAAAAGAATGTGATTGATAGGGAACATTCAAGAGGCCAGAAAATGCTTTAGGAAGATGGAAAAAAACAAGTGAAAAATCAATACACTAAAATGTCCTCTATTCCACTCTCTTTATGCTCTCAAAACTACACGAGCAAAGTTCTCTCACTTTGACATCTAGAGCAGTGATGACAGCAAACAAGGCACAAACTACAATACTCTTTGGGACCCACCTGGAATTACAGTACTAATCAGAAAAATCATTTTGACTATCTCCCTAGCAACACACTTGCCAACCGCATTGAGCCATTAATTGCATAATTGTTCAACCACCACTTACTGGCTTTAAGACTATCAAAGGAAGAATAAGAAGCCCTGCTAAAAGCGTCGTACAATATTAGTTTAATTAAACAGAAATGCATGGAGAAAAATCATAGCTGAAACCACACAGGTAAGCTCTTGGGATGTGATACTTGTGAATATTCCCATTCCCCTTTCAGTCCCTAATGAGTCTGGATTGGTATTCCACATACACATGCTTCTCAGAGAAATTCCTGACCGTATCTAACAAAGTTTTAACATCTTTCCTGATATCACAGAAGCATTTTCTAGGGTCAGACAATCTGTGAATAAAGAAGAAATGGTCAACTAGCAATTAGGGCAGGATTATACATTCTGTTAATTCTATATAGACTAGTGAAAATTGAGAAAAAATATATAAACTCCCTGGCACAAAGAAGATAATTAAAATATTATCCACTGTATTAACAGTTTTCCCTCCCTTAACACAATCAAATTAATTTAGCAAGGTTTGAAAGAGCTCTGTTGGTTGCAGCAAGTGATGGTTTGGCGGCCACCTCAATGGATCCAGAAATGAGTTCAGCCTTCAGACTTGTGACAGGTTCATTTTGTGACCCTGGACAATCTTCGCAGGCTAGATCCTGGCAGCAGGACCAAAGGAGCCCTCCTGCCATCCCCAGGCTCCCACTACAAAAATCAAGTAAGAACAGAGGGGCTGCAGCTCAGTTTTGCTCTTCTACAACATTAGCTGATTCCTGTGTCTTTTTAAAAATGCGCCTTTCTGTCATTTTGCAAATGTTCTGTTAATTATAATGATTGTTTACAAGTACACTCATCCTTTTATCCCCAAATCTGAAGGTATCCCAAAGATATGTAATCTGTGTAGTCTGATAAACCACCTGGCATTCCAGCTGTGTAGGTGATGCGGGCTCCAAAACCCAGGAACCACAGCATACTGCTTTAAGTGCCCAGCACGGCTCCTCCTCTAATGTACTCCCACGTTGATGGACACGTCTCCACTGAGCTTCGGGGGATATATTTTGGGCCCATAACGAAGAATGTCTACATATGGCTTGTCTCTTGGCATTACCTGGCAGATCATTTTGTCATATACCAGAATAACAGGAAAACAGCCAGACCTCAAGAGTTTTCAGGGAACCGTCTTACGTGCTGACTGCAAGAAAAAAAAAAAAAACCTTATTCCGTCAATTTATAATTCTGTCAAATATTCTGCCCATGGGTCAGCAATGGTCTAATTATTAGATAACTAAAATTGGCAACACATTGCGCTCACCTCTAAGGATGTCGCTTGCTATTTCTCTGTGCTCCGGTTCTCTTTAAATAGTGGGAAAACAGTGCTTCCTTCTAACTCTTTGTTGTTCACTTGGGCTGTGCACTTCGTGCCAGGTAATTTGTCATGCTGTGTGTTTGTACAGCATGCAGAGCTAAGGGCTGGGTCTCTGCTGGACCCCGTGGTGAGCCCTGCTCTTAAGGACAAATACAAAGTGGCCCCAGATCCAGTGCAGTGGGGACCAGTGGGTCTTTGGCAAAGCCTGAAAAAGGATGAGGAACCGTGTCAGAGGCTCTTCTGGTTTTAGCACCCAAAGGTGGCTCTGCGTTGATTGTGCCTTGAGGGAAGCCTGGATGGGCCCCTAATTTATAATCATCTCAAGACCAGCAAACTTCATGAATCTGCTGAGAAACAATGATCTCTTGTCTTCGCTGTGGCTTCCCTACAGGACCTAGACTAAATTATTGCTCGTGGTGCAGAGGGCCATGTGTCACTTCACAAATGCAGCTCCAATTTCTCCCACATTTGGGTATTTTGTCTTACAGTACAGTAAGAGTTATTTCCATCACTGTTTGCATAGCACCTACTGAAACAGAGCTCTGATCACCACTGGGTTTATTGCAGCACCACCATGGAAGCAGCAATAGCACTGTGAATTCAAGGACCATCTGTCCAAGCATAATTTGTTCCCCTGCCCACTCGGTTCCACAGTCTGTCAAAATCACCCAGGTTGAAAAAAGAAACCAAAAGCCTCTACTATTAGAAGTGCCCAAATTAACTGGATCGTTTTGACAGAACTGGGTTAAGGAACGATTACATCTGCAGTGTGGAAGATGTGGAGGAGCAGAACATCGTGTTGAATGGTGGTGCTGGATGCTTGGAGGACGTGGAGCAAGGGCAAGCTCTTTGCTGGTAAACCACTGTCCCAACACACAGTTCCCATACATGGGCTGGGGAGGCTCCCAGTGCCCAGTGGGAGTTAGGAGGAGAACACTGCTTTGCTTTGGAGCTGAGAAGGTCAAACTCTTTTTCCAACTCCTCCATCTTCATGTTGTTTCACAGAAGGGAAAAAAGCATCTTCTACAATTCTAGTTCTTCTATAACTCCCCATACAAGCTAAAACAACTTGTTCTTTTTACCCTGAGGCTTGATTTTTTAAAAAATCCATTTCTCTTCCCCCAAAAAATATTTAAAAGGCAACGAAATGTTAAAAGGAAAACAAAGCAATGAAACAGACAGATCCTTCATCATGGAGTACAGATGAGGTCAGTCTGTGAGCCAGCTTATCTTTTCTATTTTGATGACAAGTATTCTGGACTTTCATTACTTTCTGCCACAATGGATATGCTCTTCTTCTTCTTCTTCTTCTTCTTCTTCTTCTTTCTTCTTTTTTTAGGTTTCACTTCCAATTTTATTACAAAGAATTTATCTTTACCTCTACTATTGAACAGTGTCCCAGGAGGTCCTCAAGGCCAGGTTGCATGGGGCCCTGGGCAGCATGATCTAGCTCTTGATCTAGTGGTTGGCAACCCTGCCCATGGCAGGCGTGCTGAAACTAGATAATCTTTGAGGTCCGGGAGATCCTGTCCACCCCAAGCCATTCTGTGATTCTACAATTCCATGATTCATAGGACTGATGCTGGTTTAGTACAGGCTATGGTGCCCAGTGCTGGTGGTCACAGCAACCAATATACAGCCACAGAAGGTAGAAGAGTATTTGCTCAGGCAGAAGCATCGATGGACTTTAGCTTTCTCTCCCCTCCCCACTCCTTTGACTCCTTGTTCTTATCATAATGCAGGGGCTGTGCTGTAAATTGGATCAGAGAACAATCAGAGTTAAAAAAAATATAACCTGCAGATATGTTGTGCTTTGAGTTTCTTAATCTGGATAATTACATCTGTCCTGCTTACGGCACAGCCCCCAAAACATGTGCAATCCACACCATGGAGACTGGCAGCTGCAGCAGAAGGGAAAGCAGGGAAGGAGCCAGCAGGAAAGGCTTAGGGCAGCTTTGTTAATGGAGAGAAGTGTTTGTGCAACTTCAACCTGAATTTTGAAGCTACATTAAAACTCTGTCATCAGTGCAGTTCTTAATTATTTGCACTTCAGTGCGTTATGCATACAAACTCATCAGCACTTGAGACGCTTCCATCATCTGCTCACTTGTCAATTTGAGATTTTTGAAACTGAAATAGGTCTTCCTACACTGAAACCAGTGACTTGTTAGCAAGAGGGAGATTCAGTCTTCTCCTAAGGAAATCAGTCATTGCTGTGATCTTGAAGGCTTCTGCAGGCTAGCTGTTTTTTCAAGCTGGCTGTCAGTGGCAAGCTGGCTTTTAGTTGCTCATTTCAGTTCCTCCCTCTCCCCATGGGAAGCTTTTTCTTTATAAGTAAATGAAAATTAAAAAAGAAATCTGCCTCCATTAAAGATGCCATGTCTTTGCCGTCCATGCTCTTTCATCAGTAAAATAGAGGATGTGACTCCTTCCCACAGGGCAAGGTGTGGTTATGAACCACATGGAAATGGCATCTTTTAGGTTTTCTTCTAATAGTAGTGCCTGACATCTTTCCAGACACTTCCCTGCCTTGTAATTTATTGGAGAGCCTTTTTCCATATGCGTACTGAGGGGGAGAACAGCAAAACTCAATTTCATTTTGTGACCATATTTTTTTTTTTATCCCAATTCAGGCAATCTCTTTGCTAAATAAAAGCTTCCCCATTAACACACAGGAAGATTCTACTTCTGGAAACATCACTTATACGTAGTTAGACAAAGAAGAGAATCTATCCTAATGGTGAGCCACCAGTATTGATCTGCAGTATGACATGCAGGGTAAGTCGCTTCGTATGAGGACAATTATTTGCAATTACAAGTAAAAATTAAAGAAAGTAAGACCCATCCTGTACAGTGTTTGCCTCTCTCATTTAACTTGTAATTGCTTTTATTGACAAGTTCTTCTTACTTCCCTGGAGTAGTGAGGTTATTAAGCAAATCTGTCTTTTTTGTACAAAATGATGATTTAACTGATTAAAACCATTTCAGTGTCGATACATTTTCATATAAGATTCTAATCCTGCATCCCACAGTGGGACTTTTTTCCATGTAAAGACATCTTAGACTGTGTAATGACAAATGGGGCACGATTGGCTTTTTTTTTTTTCCTTTCTCAGATTTCGCAGCCATCTCTTTAGAAAATTACAGCTGTTGTCATTAAAAATGCAATACATCTCTCTACAATAACTGCTGTCATAATATTAATTTTTCTGAACAGGCATTATCAGTTTTACAGCATCGCTCACAGATTACACAAACACTTAGTGACACATGCAGATGGTTTAAGCTCTCTGCCTCAAGACCCGTGCTCAGGATTTCCCCACCAGCTTCCTGGGTTTCCATGGAGGTAGCTTTCCAACAAGGTAACACTCCCTGCAGGGACTTTGGCCACCTGAATTCAATGTACTAGCAGCCTTACAAACAGAGGGAGACTTTCAGAAGCACGCTAATTAGCCCAGGTTTGGTGATTGCCAGTGCTGGGGGTCTTTGCTGAGCCACTGCACTTGGATGCAGCTGATCAGAAATCCCTTCTTTCTGTAGCTGTGACGTGACTCTCACCTCTGCTACCCATTTTTTCTCCAAATTCTCATTTCTTGCATTTCTTAAAAGAACAGCCAGTTATTACTCCCATTCCCATTTTTCTCCTTTCTTTATAATCTATTAGAAGTATTTCGTGAAGTAAGTGGGGGATTGCCTGCACAGTTGCTTCATTTCTAGCAAAGCTCCCAAACAAGGGGGAGGCACATTAGGTATGCTCAATGAGGTTCATTTCAAATTGAAAACGTTTCATGCTCTGTTGTTTTACTTCAAGTCATGAAGTATCTGAATCTAATTTATATACATTTTCCCAAACTTCTGAAGTATTTTTTAACACTCTTTCAAACTCCTTTTTCTTTACCTAAGTGTATCTCATGTCCCATTTGTAATAGTCTGCTGAATTCATTAGATACTGGGAACCATCTGTTAAAAATTTGCCCAGAACAAATCCAGTTTGAGAAAGATAAGGAGGCATAACTGTGACTTTCTCTTGAGCTAATAGCTAGATTTTTGTGAAAGGGTTTGAATCAGATGCACTTGAGATTTTACCCTTATTTTGAGAAGACAGGAGCGTTGGTTAATTAAAATAAGAAGATATTTCCTTAGTCTCCAAAGAATATTTATAAATCACATACAAAATTGGAAGTAATTTATCACTGATGCTCTATGAAATTCAGCTGTATATCCATCTGGCCATGGTGCTTTAGTAGGTAATATTGCTTGCAGGGCACTTTTTATTGCTTATCTCTCATGAGGGTTATCTAAGTATTGCCTCGATAATGCTGGCAGCTCTATTTCATCCACAAAATAATAAATGGATCACTTCTGTTTCTGCAGTATGTAATTCAGGATGAGGAAAAAAAAATTATTCATTTGTATCTTTTAACTTTTTGCATAAAACCTCTTACGAATGGAAATCCATTGATTTTGTTATCCTTTACAGGAGCACATGGCTTTGAAGGGCTGCTAGGATATTCAGGTGCTTTTTATGCAGAGCCCAAAGTAAAATAAAGGTAGAGAGGGCCTAACATAAAAACAAAACACCTGCCAAATTTTTGGTCTAATAAAACCCTGAGCTATGTTACTTAAGCTCAAATCTAAATGAAAGAATTGGTTTAAAATGTATGGATTTTAGCACATGTAAATGCATGCAAGAATAGAGGTCATAGTGCTTTTGATGAACACAAGCTTGGGAGCCGGAAACATTTAGGAAAGAAAAAAAGTCATCTTTTCAAGATAAGGTTGAAGTCCAATTAAGAGTTGTAGAGATGTGATGGTTTAGATAAATACCAGTTATCAGATAAAGCGCTGCTTTGTTGTCAAACAAGCCTGAAACCAATTAAGCATTTAGCAGACGGGTACTGGCAGTATGTAGCACTGTGAGGGCATGCAGCTACAAAAAGCAGCACAAGGCTGCCCTTTTTTTTTTTTTCTTCTCCTTTTTCTCTGATTTTCCTCAAGACATATTGTAGAAAATGCTATTAAGGAAGATCTGCATGATATTAGAGTGTTTTCAAAGAAGATATGGACAAAAAAACACCAACGAGGTAAGGGCACAGATTTGAAACGTGTTGTGTCCACTGTGGCAGAGCCTTGGGGTCTGTCCCTGTGATAGCACCTGGCAGCGGGCACTGTGTGGGTCTGGGCTCAGTGGGTCAAGAGAGGTAGTTATGGTGTTCATCTATACGTATTGCTTCCCACAGAAAAATTGTTTTCAGAAGTAGCTCAAGTAAAGAATTTCCCCTATCCCTGTTCAAGGGAAAGAGGTGTTGCTGGAAGTCCTGCGTGCTGTTTACTGTTCTGTTGTTTTTGTGTGTTTTTTTTTCCTGCTTTTAAATTAGATATATCTGATGGTTTCAGCTGCTAGGGTTTTATCCCTGAATGAGGGACCTCATTTACTCACTGGAGATATAAAATAGTTTTTTCGGGACCAGTCCCTGACCTGCTGCTGTCAGTGAAAGCTTTCAGGAAAAGTCAGCCCCTTCATTTTGAAGGGTGTTATTTGATTTTTAATTTCCAGCAACCTTCAAATATTACTATAACAATCACTCACTTGCTTTCTTACTGCTCCCCAAAAGAGGAAAACAAATCCCAGCCAAATCTGTTTTTCAAGTATTCATATGGTGTTACTGCACTGAAGTCCCCAAACAATCAGAGGAGAGCTGAGGTCAGACTTGTTTCTTCCTGGGCTCTATGCTTCCTGCTCAATGTTGTACCAAATAAAAATAGATATATAATCTCTATGTCCAATCTGAAATAAATGCAGGGATACGATGGAATCTTAAAATCTAGAAGCGAGGTGCCATGTTGCACAGTGCTGATGCTGACTTATGTGGGCTGAGGGGATGGGTGAGGAAGAGCTCAGGAAGGTGCTTGTTGATGGATGAGGGAGCAGTGGGATTTCTATGGCTGTTACTGTTCGTACTGGTGTGTTGCTTGCAGATAATGTGATATTACGATGACTAAAATGCTCTAGTAGTAAACTAGAGCATTAGAGGTATTTGCTTAGCACTCAGTTTCACCTTCTAGATGCATATGAGCACGCTTATACAGGAACTAATTTGACAAGGGATGACATGTGGGAGAAACCTCAAAAGGCTTCTTAATGCAGCTCATCAATTGCAAACAAATTGTGACCACGTTCCGCTGAATTCAAGGAAGCAAGTTGTTTTTTGCTATATTCAAGTCCTTTAATCATTCAGTATTTATCAGCTTCTGTGAATATGCTTTTGTAAATCTTTGGGGTGTGGGTGTTCTACCTTTGGACATCTCTATTTCCATATTAACAAGCGTTATCTCCTACAATTTAGTTATCTTGTGGTGTCTGCTTTCAGCCAACACCAGAGCAACCCATGTAACTCAGGTGGCCAGGTTCCATGCTGTAAATACTGAGTGTTCAATCATCAGTGCCATGGGGCTGCAAAGGGCCACGCATAGAGAGGTCTAGCCCTGACCCTCATTGAACAGCTGTCAGCAATCTGCAGCAATGCTGATCAGATCACAGCAATTCATGAACAGGAGAAAGGCTCAGTTACCTGCACAGCTTATCTGCAAAGATTCAATCCGTAAGATCTGATCTCTAGTATTCATGATTTAGGGAAGGCAAAAAAACAAAGAGATTCTTATCTGCTTTGAGCAGATCCTGCAGAAGGGTTTGAGTACTGTTTCCATGAATCTGAAAACGTATAGACTATTGTAATGTTGCCATAGCTTTAATGATTTCCAGTAACTTTATCCTTTACGGACGGAGCTGCTGATTGTTCATGTGAATCTCAGGTTTGGATTAGAAAACGAGAAGCTAATTTGCTATCCCCCATAGTCAGAAAAGAAAAATTGCAATGTAAAGGAGGGGCAATCTCATCTAGAGAACCTGGAAGCAAATGAAAAGAATCAAGAAAGTATTATTTGTTTTTTTTTTTGCAAATCAGATTTATTAGCTAATCTCAAGGTGTTATTATGTAAGTTGGAGACAAGTAAGATTGTTATGTTTTGCAGCAGTGTACTGGAAAGCTTGAAATCTACAGCTATGCAGAAATGGAGAAGCATACAGAGGAATAGGTGCTTGAAATAATTCAGTGAAATAGGAAGGAACTCGATCGCACAGGATTTTCATGTTATCAGCAGTTCTGGGAATTGATTGGTTTTCCTGCAGTCAGTTTTTCCAGCAGAAAAAGACCAGGGAAACACTTGAATAGCACGTGCATCTTTTTATTTTATTTAGTATAATTTACAGATTTCCACTGCTTCTCTTGTGGTTTATTGAGTGAGAGTGAAAGCAAAAACCAAAGTGTCCATTGATTGTCCTTCCTCTTTGATAACAGAGGAGAAAGGCAAATGTAGGCACCACGCTTGCACATGCAGTGTGATCTGCAAGGCTCTTGCAAGTGTATTTCGTTTCGCACCATGACTGTTCTTGCAAAAGTAGATTATTGTATTACAAATGAAAGATTAAATGTAAATGTTTGTTTTTATACAAACTTATCAATTACTTAGGCAAAATATTTCTACTTTCCATTCTGATTTTCCATTCATTTAAAAAAAAAGAAAAAACCTGTGAATTACACTTCCTAACATATTTCTTCTCCAAAACACCCCAAAAGCACATTCCAACTTCTGGCAGCCTTCACTTCAGCTCACATGTTATCTACAGTAACTTAACAGACACGATAGAATTCAGCACAAAATAGCATAATCAGACACAGTGTCATCTCTTTAAGTTTTGAAAGTGTGGAAGAAACATTTCTAAGCGTTTAACTCATTTAGTAAAACTCAAGCGCTCCAGAATAAACTGTGGGTGTTTTGATCGACGTAGGATTTGAGCCAGAACTCTCAAATCTCTGCAGAACTTACTTGGTAAAGTAACTTTGAATTTATATTCTGTGTTGCTGTCAAGAAATTAAATCACAAATCTGGAACAGTTCTACACAGTTGTGTAGAAACAATGGAATGGAACTCTGTCATTTGTTGTTAATCAAAATCCACGAGACATGCCTCTGGAGCATGGTTCTACACATAAAACTGATAGCATTATGGCCTTTGATTTAAGTTTTGATAATACTACATCCCGTAAGTAATTTTTTTTAAATCTCAGAATTATACAAAACCTTCTAATTCTTTTTTTTAGTGGCTCCAAGCCTTAGCTCAGAACATCTTAACTTCTGTGGGACTGTGTAAGTCCGGAGCTGGATCATGACCACTCTGGCATTTCATTTTCACAAACAAAATCCTGACTTTCTGTAAGCTCGTGGTGAAACTCTGCCAATTCAGAGATGGAAAGATAACCCTAAGATACTTATTACATTTTTCATTATTTTCAAACATTATGAAAAATAAGCATTATGTATTTAATTCATGAGTGTGTTTCTCATTCTGAGAGTGAAGAAAAGGGCTGGAAATAATGCTTATTGTACACAGCTGTTTCAGTTGGTGTTCCAGCAGTGATCACTGCTTGTATTTGCCTTTGAGGAGTGTGGAGGTAGGGCCTGAGTATCACCTAAAGATAGGAGAAAGTCTTCTCACCTGAACTGTGAATGCATCAAACACAAAGAGTGTTTGGGCTTCACTGGGTTTGCTTTGGGCTCCGTTCAGTTGAGACTTGCAGCTGGGGTTCATCCTGTGCCCAGATGTGGGGGTTTACACTTCACATTACAACTTGGGGCCTCTACTTGTGCCTTGCAAACATGCACTCTCTTTCTGCTTTATGCACCTAGCAAATCCTAATTTTCAGAAGGCAGGAGGTGTTCTGAGATGCTAAAGTCATTCCAAAGGCTTGATGCGAATCCGCAACCAAAATGGTTCAGTTAACTACAAAGTTAATGCAGTTTGCTTTTTTCTCTTCTTTAAAACTCTGATGCATAAAAAAGCAAATAAAGGTGAATAGCACAACAATCTACCATTGCAAGTCTCCACATTGTTACTTTAATGATGCACAATCTGTTAGCTATCTGAAGACTGTAAACAGACTAATATTTCGAGAAGTATGGGATAAATCACCCATTTAGAAGCAGTGAAGAGAAAATGATGAAGCTCCAAGTGAGTTGTGAAGCAGTGAATAAGAATGTATTACACCACAGGAAACCATCAATATTTGTTTATTATGTCAGTGTGAGAAATAAATCTGTTAGCTAATTTGTATTCTCGTCAGTTAATTCCACTGCTTCAGCATGAGTTTTTGTGTTTCGGTTTGACTGCTACACAGCTGCTTAATGGTGCTATCAAATATTCTGAAGTCATGGTCTCCTGGAGATAGGGAGACACTGCAATGCATCATATCAATCCTGCATTTCTTTAGGTGTCACTCCAATGCTTTGTACCTCTTTGTCTTCTTCTGTATGGTATTTATCTGATATAGTGGTGTTCCTGACTTACTATGGCCAGCCTCTTCATAAACCAGTGCCAGAATTCAGTGCATTGAACAAAAGGGCTTAATGCATGCCTAAACTTACCTTCTTTGGACTGCTCCTTCTTGATGAGCTGTTGCTTTGAAAATGCTAGTCAGTGTGAGTCCAAAGTGGCCCCTGGTTTCAGCAACGTGAGTTTGATTTACAGACCGACAGCATCACCATGGATCATCTGATGGAGGTGCAGTTGCTAGCAGCAGTGCAACTGAACTTTGCGGTGGCACTGAAACAACGGTTTGTTGTTCTTCTGGATGCTTTTTATTTTCTCTTAAATTCATTTTTTTTTCCCTTTGCTGGTGAGATTGCCATTTCCATTTTTGAGCTACTAAGTGATCTGCATAAAAGCTGTTGGCTCATGTTCCGTTGGCAGCTAGAAGTCAAAATCTAAATGGCTATGTACACGTCTGCATGCTGGCATTAAAGGAATGGGAAGGGAAAAGATGGTATTTTGTCCTTTACAAGTTGTGCAGCTGAAAAGGCAAAGTTGTTACAAGTTTCCATGAACTTGACCTGAGACTTGCAATCTGAAAGTTTTCTTGGAGAACCAAGTTAATTTTTCTGCAAGTTGTTCAGGCCAGCTGCCCATTTTATGAAACTGGATCAGGAATCAGATAGCTTATTTAGTTTTCTGCTTCTCTCAAATTCTTCTGCCAACAAATATTATCTGAATTGTTTGTTCAGAAAAGATTTTGTAAAGGTCTTTTTAAAAACCTCATTTCAAAAACCTGCTGTAAAGGGCTGCAAAGGTTATGAGGGTTTGCTTTGACTCCCACTACCATTTCTTCATTGATCATCTAATTTTTGCCATTTAATAAATGTCTGCATAACTGCAAGACAGAAGTTGGATTGATTCTAACCACTGGACTGAAGGCATTTCAGCAAAGCAAAGAAAACAAACACTGGAATAATGTGAAATAAAGATGGAAGGAATCTTAATCCCCAATGAAGTATATTTTAGAAGTCCATGGAACAAATGGGTAAAAAATGGGGGGGGAGGAAGGAAAATATTTTTGTGTGAAAAGAGGAAGTATTCATTGTAATAAGTATTTTTTAAATGGTAAATGTCTTCCTTTGCGACGTTTAGCTGTTGATAAAGGCTTCCAAACTCATATCCAAAATCTTCCAATCTCCAAACTGAAAAATTCTTCTCTGAGAGTCCATGTGCATGCAGATAATAAAGTAGGATGAGGAGAAGTGAAGAATTGCAAGTAAATTCAAGGAATTAATAATTTATTTGACAATTCAGACAAAAAAATAGCATGCAGGATGAAGCTACTATCTTCAAATGGAATACTGAACAATATGAGTCTTCAGTCTAAATTATAAGGGATTCCTGTTTCAGAGAAAGCAACAAACAAGAATTGTGTAAAGACATATCTGGTTCCCAGGAAGCCATCAGGGATAAGAAGCTAACCCAAATGAACAATTTGCCATGAAGAATGTGTTAGTACTACTTTCCTTGCAATCTGTGCATCTAAGAAGTGGGTTTTTCAGTTCTTTCTGATGAGAGAACGCTCGTGACCTCCTCACCACACACGAGCAGCAGATGCAGCGTGGCGTGGTCTGAATCATACGCTTTGCAAGTGGGGAAAAAAAGTGACAACTTCTCATATCTTCTGGACTTCTGCACTCTCTGTAACAAAGATGTGCCAAGGACACTTCATTGCCCTGTGGCAGTAAAGAACAGAGTAAGAACCCACACAAACACACCCAGGTTTCTTGGCCATCAGCTCTCTTATTTCCTTCTCAGCAGGGAAGAGCAGTGCTGTCACAAGGATTGCACACTCTTCAAAGAGATTTGTATTGTACTGAACCAAGCTTGTTCATACCGCTGGGGTTATACTGTGTAGCATGAACAAGCATCTCTGCTTTCCGTATTGCGCTAGAAGTCAATGTATTGAATCGTAGCAGTAAAAGTGACAAATACTTTTTCTCTTTTTTTAATTGCATTTCAACATGAAAGGAAAAAATCACTGAGCCCTTCAGAACTTGGAATATCCTTGACCTCTAGATGTCTTTCTGAATAAAATCATTCCAAATTTCATTACTTGTTTGCAGATTATCAGGTGCATTATGCCTTCATTGGTTCATTTAAATCTCTGCACATTCCAGAGAGTCATTTTAGTGTCAGTTGATTTACTAGCTGTAAAATTTCAAATAAAGAAAGGAAGACAAGGACAGCTATGTTTGCTATACCTGCAATATAAAAGAAGCTATAGAGAAGTTAAACAATAATTCAAAATTATATCTAAACAGACAAAAGGAAAATCTCAAGGTCTTATTCTCCACTTGTGAAAATCTCTATAGCGCTTAGTAAAAAATATGAAGGAGAAGTAAACAATGTAATACAAGGCAAATAACATTGGGGTAAGGAGGAAACTGCCATCATTGCAGAGTCTACAAACAAAAGGATTAGGACATTGACAAGACAATATGTAATTTTATCAAATATCTTTCAGTGGCATCTTTGTTGAGAAGAAAATCTTGTATACAATAAAAGCAAGTAAATTGATTCCAAGTTCAACTATTTTGAATGAAAAGAAATGCACAAATGGCGCTGTCATAAAATCTATTAATCATGTTCCACAATTCAAGAATGGCTACAAATACTCTTTATCCCCATATCCCGTGGGGCATATTAATGTAATCCTTTTAGGATGGATAGGATACAAAGAAATAAATCCTACTCCCTTTTCCAGAAGTGCAGGAAGGGCACTGGTAGCAGAACAGATACGATTTCACTTTGCATGGGTGAGACCATATACTGACCTTTGTATTACTGCTTGGAACAAAGATGGGCCCCTAGTGCAGTTCACTGCAATGCCAATGCAGGAGCAGGAGACTGTGTAGCTCTCCTAAGCCAGTTACAGTATAGATTTTCTGGGGGGGGGGGAAGGGGGGAAAAAAAAAAGAGGCAGTTCTTCACAATTGCTAATATATGGACCAACTGAAAAGGAAATGGATCTCAATAGATACCTGTAGACCCAGCGTGCTCTTGAGAGAAGTATTTGGTGCCAAGGATAGTGATCAGAAACCTGTCTAAACATATCCTTGAGAAAATGAAAGCTCCGTTAAGAGTAATTAGTTATCTTGATTCTTTCTCAGTTTAGAAAAAATCATGAGCAGTGCACCAAGGAATATTCACGTTGTCTGTGTAGGAAGAATCTCATATGAAGCTCCATAGCTGCTTTCCTGTAACGTAATGTTTTCTTATTAGCTCATTTAAGTGATGTGATTAAGATATTAACTCCATATTTTAAAACTTTTGGTGAAGTATCAGTTTGGTTTGGCACCTACTGAAATTGAATATAGTTGTATTTCCTATTTGTGATGCAGTCCCTAAGTCTAATCTGGGCAATTCTTAGTCCAGGTTTAGAGCTATAGGCTCCCAAGCTGGAAAATGAGATCGTTAGGTTTTTAGCCTCTGCAGCAGAAAACCAATATAGAATCCTTCTGAGCCAAATATATTATGGATCCGAGGAGCTGCTCTGTGGGTTCACTCACTGAGACTAATCTTACTCCTGGCTGAGGGTAAACCTTGGAGTAAAGGCAGATTTGGAAGGAAGGTGAGGAAATGTCAAAGAACTGTGTGCAGCAATTCCATAATCTTTTAACGTTGGTCTTTGAAGTATACGTGATACAATACCACCAAGAAAAAGCCTTCTAGCTGAAGTTCAGTCTTAAAAGGACTTTCGAATGGAATCTGTCAATGAGTTATTTAGGCTGTTCTTTTCAAACTGGTAGAAAAATTGTATGTCTGCAGTCTGCCTCATCAGTGCGAAAAGCAACGTGGGTACTTTTTTCTATCATCAATCATCTTTAATTAATATTAGCGAATCATTTACTCCTTCGTTGAATGAAACCCATACTGAGTGTGATAATCATGACATGCATAACACGGTGAACAAAGCACTACGTTCCTGGAGTTTGACAGACAGTTGAGGAGGTTTTAGGAAAATTAAAAATAGTATCTCTAAGGGAATCATGGGTAAGATTAGTGTTTTTGTGGTTTCTCTTTATGTAGGGACAATATTTTCTAAAGACTGGAAATCCAAACCTTATTTCCACGTGTCAATACTGTGTGTACCAAAAATTGTATTCTATAGAGAACGGTTTTTTTATCTGATCTCACATAGAAATCATCATTCAAGGGTGTTCAGGCACAGTATTTCCTCAGGATGTTTTGGGCCTAAAATGTGCAAAGCAGTTGTGTGCTCCCATCTATTTTTATGCATTGTATTAAATGTCTTTAATGTGTCTTAGGCTGTTACGGCTTAGTAAGTGTTGGATCCTCATAGAAGGCAGTAGAGAAAAAGTAATGTGAGCACGATATACTTCCCTGTCTGTATGTAACTATGTTTTTCTATAGGTAGTCAATGTGCTGGCTATTACAATTTTGCACTCATCTAGAGAGTTTTCTTTAAGATCAGAAGATAAAGGCTTGTCTCCGTATAACTGACTCTCAGATCCATCTGAATGCATCCATTCTCTTTCCATCTTTGTGTAACAAATGGCTTTCTCTTTCCATAATAACATTAACAATTACATGGATTTTGTTCTTATGATAAGCTTATACATAGATTATAATAACTGGACAAAGTGAGTGTAGCTTCCTTCTTGCAGTTAAGGATTTTAGTGTAAACATTTCCTTTTCCGACAGCATTGTGTTCTTTCGTGGTGTTGGTAACTGCAGGTTTGGTTGCAGTAGATACTTCTCATTTTCATAATTTACAGTGAAATATTTCTTACATGTGCAGGGAATCATTTTTCTAAAAATACTGACCATGTCTCCAAGCTTACTCAAGGTCATGTTTTGCTGCTGTTAGGTTTTGGAGGGTTGAGGTTTGGTTTGTTTTTTTTTTTTTGTTTTTTTTTTTTTAGGAGTGTGCAGAATAGCAAGATAAGAAAGAGAACAGAATAATCTTTGTTGGCCCAATTGTGAACTTTGCTATCATTATGAATTGGCAGCAACTCCAAAAGACATTTTCATTTTAATGGATTTTCATCCATCTTATTTCAGCCACTGCATCCTGAACCTGTCTTGCTTTCCTTTGCTTAGCAGAAACATTGCTAAGGCTCACTCTGGGTAGTAGGTAGTAGGTCATGTAGCACTGAGACAAGTATCTCATCTTCCCCATAGTGAAGCTGAGAATATCTTAAGCTTCTTTATTTTTTATGAAACAGAAGTTCAAAAGTTCATCTTACACAGACTTCAGCTGTGCTGAGGAAGAAAAGGAAAGTCCTTAAGAGATAAATAGTGTAACAATGAGAAAATGAAAAACAGCCTTGGCAAGGATGACTCCTTTTAATTAGGCTAAGATTAAAGCTTTTCTTCACTCCCTCTTTGGGAGTGTGGATATGCATGCCTTTTGGGTAATCTTAAAAGACAGAGAATGGAGGAGAAAGATTTGAAGTCTGTGCTTCTTGTTGGGAAGAGAAATTTGGAAGTTTGTTTCATCCCAAATAATGATGGAATTTGTGGTATAAGGCTGCATTCTACGCTACCTCAGAATAGATTCTAGGAAAGTATTATTTGGAATGAATGCACAAGAAAAACTTTGCATTCAATTCACCTACAATCCCAAGTCTGTGTTCTTTCATATTAATTGACTTCCTGTTTGAAATCATCTTTGAATGCGTGCGTATTTTATGGGGGGCAGCCTTTGTTCTGCTTTAAAAAGCTAAGAGCTCTAATTGCGAGGAAAGCTCCAGGGCAGCTATTGATTATCTCAACAAGTTTATATTGTTAAGGTAAGTGTAGACTCCATGTAGTTTTGACCTCACCTAGATCCCATATTCGATTATCCTTCATTCACAGCGTCCGCCCCACAGTGGGACAAACCTTATGGCCTCTCTTCGTTATTTTCTAATTTCTATTCTTTGAACTATCTTCCTACAGAAAATACTGACCACTTAAAACCAAAGAGAAACACAGTGATGATGATCTACCAGAATACAAACCATATTCTACCTTTAAGGTGGAGTGTTTCCCCTTGTTCAGTGGAAGGTCAGATTAGATGATGATAATAAGCTCTTCTTGCCCAAAGATCTCTAAATTAAGCCGTGCACTTAGAACAGCATACTGTGGTGACCGATCTTGCAATTGAGAGCCCTGCTTTAAATAAGAGATTAAATAAATTACCTGGAGATCTCAAAGTTGCCCATTTGGGCAGCCAGTAAGAACCCTCAAGTTATTTTGTATGCCATTTATAGTCGTCTTTTTGGTTGTTAAATTTAAGAGTTCAGTACATGGCATTGGATTATATATAATTGAACCATTTTCTGTCCTGACCTCATGTTGTTGACAAATTCTGACATGCACAAAGCAGATATTTCTTCTTTCCCATACATGATAAATACAGCTATTTCTGGTTTCAGTTTAATCTAGTCTGCACAATAGAACTGTGTGTTCTATCTGGGCTGTTTAGCACAGATTCATTCAGACTAAATTCTAAAGCCTAAAACTTGAGACCTTATACATCTCATACTTCTTCTGAATTCATATGGATTCAATAACAAAAGGTATATAATAAGGAAAGATGATTCTTGATATATCATGTCTCCTGTGTTGGTAGAATATAGCGAACACACATCACTTAATTACAAAGAAAATAATATACTTTTACATACTACTAATAGTAGAAGACTGACCAACCAAGTGTCCTGCCCCATAAGCTTATGCCCATAGCTAATAGCTCCATATTTGAAGTAACAGGCTTTGCAGACCTATCAAAGCCAACCTTGGTTAAGTGAACAAGTGTACAGCAAGAAAAACCATATTTCTTCCATAAATCTTCCAGTAAGTTTCCTAACCTTAAAAAAGCAGTTCACAAAACAGTGCAAGTCTTTTTTTTCATGCACAGTCTGATGCTAAAGATTTAATGAAAATACATTAATTTTCACTGATTGCAGTGCAGAAATATAGTTTGAAGCACATTTTTATCTCATAGACACAGTATACATGAATCTTCATGCTAACCAATAAGTTAAGTTTTAAGTAATCCCAAGTGTATCAGTGAAACTACCCTGGCAATTTTATATCATGCAAAGAGGGAGACAGTGATAATAGAGTTATTTAGGAAACATTGTTCTGTATTGAGAAAGCACAACAAGAAAGGCTTTGTTTATTGTTTATATCATTTTAGGACAAAGGTACAATCTATTCATCGTTACCCACTTTGTAATTTTTTTTGTGTAATTCACATTTACTGAATACGAATTCCTCTTTTTCTTGAGGATGCCAGATTTCCTTTTTACCCTGAAAACCCACAGGTAGTGCTGTAATTGTTCCTGAGATTGGAAGGGACTGGTGACTCCAGTCATGTCCAGTCATTACAGGCCATGTAATTCTACTAAGTTGTTTTGGAGCCTTCTATAATTACAGTAATTAACTTCTCTGTTTCTACTCTCAAAAGGTACCATTATTTCGCATTTCTCTCTCTTCAAGTATCTTCTGGTGTTTATTACTTCTATCTAAAGCTAATTGAGCTAAATTTCACCCTTGATCACATCAGAGACGTTTTATTCCATTATGGTTGTAATACAGTGACGTTTCTACAGAAGGAAAAGGATCTAGACCCAAATTTCTGGTCTTTCCCTGGCCAAATATGGCAACATGTAAATATCTGAGGGCAAATATGCAAATGAGAAAGAAAATTATCAAAACTGGCAGATTTTAGGAGCAAAGTGGAAGTCTGTGCAGAAAATGAGCCGAAGAGAAAAGAAAAATCCGTTTGTAGTGAGAGAAGTTTAGTTGTTATTTCCTTCACCCAACTTAAAGGAATCTTTTGTAGGCATCATTTGTGCCGTATATCCTTCTTAGCTTGCTGTACTCAGCTTTGTTTGTCTAATACCTGCTCGGCAGCTGACTGACTTTATTAATCTTCATCCCCCCGTATAGTCTCTGTAATAATCCTCTGATATTATTTATCTTTGTTTGACTTACATCTCCTCAGCAGTTTCCCCCTGACATTGTACATCTTCATTCCCCAAATACCCACTAAGCAGTCATTGACTGACATTGCTCAGCCCCGATCCCCTCACTCGCCGTCAGCAAGAGTTCCCTCAAGCCATCCTTCTTCATTGGTGGGTCGCCCAACCAGCCGTCGCGTAGCATCGCTTATGTACATTAGGAACGATCATATAACGAAGTTCAATTTCTTTTCACTTCCCAGCACATCTAGCAGTCATCATCTGGCACCATTTGCTTCGGTCTTCAGGGGTACTCCGGGATCATTTGTCTTGATCCTAGATGAATCATTAGATGATAACATGTAGCCTTGCTCTGTCTGTGCCATGGTGAAGCCACTGCAGCTTGGTGGCTTCCCACCTCCCCTTTCCTCTCCCACGCAGCAGAAAAGCTGTGAAACCTGCAGGCATGGTTCAGCTAGATGGGCTCTGTGAAATGTGTGTTATCCCTGTGTTTAAAAAAAAAAAAAAAAAAAACACCTTCACGTGGAAAATGAATTGGGCTCCTCCAAACGAACTGAATTGAGATATTCACCATTGTTCACAAACGCCTGTGTGTGACAAATGAGGGGTTTGCAACAAAAGGACAAGTTGCATTGAGGAGACCTCAGATCTTTGTGAGATTTCTCACATAGCTTCAGCATAGGGGAAAGGAAAGAGGGCGTAAATCTTCCCTATTTCTACAGAGATCTGCCCAAACTCCTTTCTCAGTGCTGGGAGGTGCTATGTGACCTTTCACATGAGAGAAAGCTCTACCACAAAGCCAAGCACCAGACCTTGGCCAAAAACTGACAGAAACATACTAGAATTGTTCGTAAGAATCAAGTGTTACTGCATGCATTTGTACTGTCAAAACTTGAATAGCTCTTGAAGTTTAACTGAAATCTCCTGCAATGTGGGCAGCACTTTGCACATTTGGACAAAAAAGATAATTTTCTAACTCATGATAATAAAAGTGGACTAGTCTTTTTAATGAGAAAGACGCCCTCCTGAGAAACAGATGCTGTCCTTTCTGCTTTATCTGGCAGACTTTTCCATCTGAGTCTTGGTGGGCCTGTTTGGGCTAACACAACCACAACAACTTTTGGAAAAATTTAAGCTTTATGACATATTTTAGCTGAGAGCACAATTTCACACTTTGAAGTTCTCTTAGTCAAAGCCTGTCCTCTTTTTCTTTATTTTCTTCTTCTTTTAGGCAAGACTAACACATTGTTTCTAAATTAAACGAGCTTGAGAACAGAGAAGGTTCATCCGCTGCTAACAAAGGTGGCTGTGAGTTGGAGAATGTGTGGAGACATGCTGACTTCTTCTGCAAAACCAAGTCAGGCTCCTGCAAAGCTTCTGACGTGGAGGTGCCATAGTGTTTGGGTGACCCTGGGAAAGTGAGGGGGAGCATTTGCTGCACAGCGTTTGTTGCTGCTTTCCAGATCAGGGCAGTGTAGTTTTGTAACAGGCAGGACTGAGTGACACGTTCGTGTGTCTGGGACAGTAAGGAATTGTAGAAACTGTGCTCCTTATTAAATGGATGGAAATGTGCTGTAGTGAAAGCCTGCAGATAGACGCTTGAGTCTGTGCACCTCACTCTGTGTGCTTTGACGTTATGAAAGATCAAGTTAATTAGTATTTTTTTTTTTTTAATGAGCACAGTGATGCTTAAAAAAACCTAAGCTAAACTTAACCTTACAGTCTGCTAAATCAATGGGATGACACCACTCTGAAACTATTTTGATATGCAGAAACGGAATTGTCACTATCACAAATCTATGTAAAAATAACAAAACTCCATGGGGGGGGGAAAAAGGGATCCTGAATCTGAACTTTGTAAGAAGTTGAGTCCCAAGGAAGACATTGAAAGCCAAGTCAAACTTTGGATCCAGATTTCATGAATGTTCTGCTTTTTTGTGGCACTAAGTGCGGTGCATCCTTTGTATCTAGAATAATTACTTCAGTGGGGAAAAACAGAGTAGTGCACACAGTCTTCTCCACTCACATAAGCAGAAAAGGTTTCAGTCCTGTCCATTTATCTCCTTGAAGAACTGTGCCTGTTAATTAGTCTATAGAAATACAATACAAGTACCACATGTGTCAAACACCATGGTAATCAAAATTTAAACCTATTACTAGCCACAGATAATCAATAAAGGCAGTAACACAGGTCACAAGACTGGGAAGCCCTTTGCTGGTCATCAGATCGGGCTGCCTGCTCGCATAGTCAATCATATCATACAGTCTTGTTCATAAACATCTCAAGAGTTACAGCTAGGGCTTCTTGTTGTTTCTGAAGTCGTTTCAAAAGGTCTTTACATATTTTGTGACTGAGGAACTGGTGTTTTGTTCTTTTCCCTGCTTCTGATGTTCTGAACTGTAAATGACTTTATAAGGAAGTATCCCTGGGTTTGCTCCTGAAGGAATGCTGCTTCCACCCATGTGCTTCTGTTGCCTTCTCTGTTCTCATGGTCTGAGTTTCCACTGGACCATGGAAAAAAAATACAAAAGCTTGTATGCTTTTATCTCCATTTACCCTTAATAAGGACCCATCTTCAGCAATCACAAACCAATATAAACGTATTAAAATTTTTCCAAAGAACTTTATAAATAGATAAGCAGGATATAAAGGAGTAAGTAATTAATGTTTTCATGTGTACTCGCTATAAGTTTGCTCAAGTGAATATACTCATGCTACAATAGTGAAATAAAACCTGGCCTTTCAAGACCAATGTAGTTTGCTGAATGCAAGCTATGCATCCCATCCTGTTATTATAAACTTCATAGTTGATGGGAGTATTTGTAAAATATGTATGCATATGTCTGAACTGGATGAGCTCTTTGCTTATGGGATGCTCTAAGCCAGTAGGCCAGCATTTATAGCAGCCAAAGAAAAGTGTTCATTTCAACAGGATTCTCCCTCTAAGAAGATTTTGTTTTTTATTGTCTTACGTTGCACCACAATCACATGTATTCAAATATATTTTATTAAAGCTACCAAAAATTCCTATAACTTTTTATGCGCTGCATAAATACAGCACGCATGGCAGTCTTCAATACATCACCTGCTTTTATTTTTAACATAAAAAAATTTCCATAGGAGGTCTGGAAACTTTCAGGGCTGGGCTGCATGCAGGGCATGATGCACTGCGGCGCTGGGGGCAGCAGTCTGGGCGTATGGCTCCAGCAGAGCAGGCAGTGCTGGCCAGGAGACTAAAAATCCTCCCAAGGAGGTGTGGAGCTAAAAGTAGGCAGTGCCAGATGGAAGATGAAGGCGACTCTGTGCCCCCCTCCATCTGCTTCTAGTCATCTCGAGGACAACGTGGCAAAGCTGCCTGCTGCTGGCTGAGTTGGAGAGGTGGATGCTGGTGAAACAGAGTGTCTGTGCTTCTTCTGTAATGACAGTAATGTGCCCACGTGAATTTTGAAGGTAGAGGTGTGAGGTACGGGTTAGCCCTGTTTCTGGCTCGTGCTGGGTGTGGAGCACCTCGAGAGCACCCCACGTCCTGTGGGTCATGCGATGGCCCCACACAGACCTGGAGGTGACTGCAGCCCTTGGTGAGGTGGCTGCCCTGCTGCTGCTCATCCCCTGGAAATGTGTTGCCAGCTGCCCTGCATGCAAGGCTGCAGAGCCCTAGGAGGGTGGGCTGTGGGGCCAGAGATATGGGAAAACAAAAAGGACCTTGCTGTTGGCCCAAAGGCCTTCATGTAAATAGCTGCTGTGTGGCCAGCACCACTCCCTCCATCTCCTGCGAGGCACAGTGCAGTGCAGCCTGGAAACTCTGCCGTGTCTGTGCTCTGAGACAGATGTGCCAGTGCTGCTTGGGCTGGGCAGGTTGGCTGGTTGTTTCTAGGTGCCCATAAACCAAATCCAGTGCTTTCCATTCCTCCTGGCACTCACCCCTTGGAGTAAATGGGACACAGTCTGCCTCCTTTACGTGCGAGGGCATGAATTTGAGTTCTGCAAATAGGATTCCTCTTTACTTTCCCACACTGATCTATGAGGCAAAGGGAGAAAGGCAGCGAGCCTGCTCTGGTCAGGACAGCAGCAAAGCCCCAGGGAGCTCAGGTCAATGAGGAGACAGCCACATTCTTGGGCTGTTCCACTGCACTTCTCGATGTGCATTTCTTACCAGTTCCTGCTCCACGGGGACTTTGCTGGCAAGTTTTATTTTGCAAGCTTTACTTTATTTCTCCTAAGAAAAAGCCAGGTTAAGGGGTCACCCACTGGGATCTTTTGAAGTGATGCTTCTCCAACTGCAAATGGCTTGGAAATGATTCTCAAAATAATTTCTGCACTTCTTTCTACGAAGAAAAGTATTTGTACCGGAGATATTTGGAACATAAATGAGAGTCTTTATCTAAAAAAGACTTTTGTCCAATGATCTGTTTTATTATGATAATTAAATATTCTTTATTCCTTCTTTAAGGAGCACATCATTATTTGAAATTTTCTCACTTAGTGTTGCCATCTGTGAATCTCAGCATTTAAAAACACTGCTTAGTATTCTGAAAGCATCTTTCTATTCCTTACTCTGTTGACCTCAGTCAAGTTGTGATTCAGAAAGTGGAAGACCATCTCCCCCCAGAAATCCTTACCTTTTCCTCCTGCCTCCCACTGCATTCGTGGCATGACAAACACCATGTTATGCCTTCTGCAAAATCATTAATGAGTTCATAGTGACCCTGCAAGCCAGAGCATGTGGCAGTAGATGTCTGAGGACCAGCTGAGGCATCTCTGTGCTGGTTCATGGGTACATCCCATGTGTCAGTGAAACCCCTCACCCAGATGCCAATGGGGAGAAAGTTGTCAGGCAAAATGGAGATATTGTCAGCCCCTGAATTTCTTCAGCTTCTTGGTGTGGAACATTTTCATCTTCAGGTCCACCATTCACTCTTTTTTGGGTTCTGTTGGGTTTATTCCTCCTGCATTTGATCAACTCAACGTTTATACATATGTCTAGAAATCTATGAACAAATGTCTGTCAAAGGCTAGGTTCTAATAACAGATGCCATGACTACCACCCATGCTTTTGTGTTTTTTTTTATACAGAACAGATTGAGAATTCGCCAACATGTTTTTTTTATTTAAAATAGAAGTGCCAATTCATCAAAAATCTCTACCCGGGGGAGTGGAGGGGGGAAGATGCAGACATGTAAAAATCTCTCTGTTCTGGAAAAACTGCTTTTAAAGTTGTTGAAACGTCCCACCCAACACTGGATAATATATATATATATATATGTTTTTTTAATTTGAAAGTTTTTATTGAAAGGCTGAGTAACCTGAGTCTGTTTAGCCTGGGAAAAAGAAGACTGAGAGGGGATCTGATTAATGTTTATAAATATCTAAAGAGAGGTGGGAGGAAAATGGATGAGGCTCTTCTTGGTGGTGTGTAGCGATAGGACAGGGAGCAACAGCCTAAAACTTAGTACAGAACTTCCTGTGTTCTGTTCAACATGCAGAAGTACTTCTTTATGGTAAGGATGATGGAGCACTGGAACAGGTTGCCCAGAGAGGTGGTGGAGTCTCCTTCTGTGGAGGTACTCAATCCCGTCTGGACACCGACCTCTCTTGAGGTCCCTTCCAACCCCTGTGATTGTGTGACCATGTACTTGGCACGATCCAATTTTGTTTCAGGCTATAATGTAATTAGAATTTACTGTTGCCACAATCCAATGTAGAAGGGGAAAAAAAAAAAAATGAATGAAATCACAGCTCTGAGTTTCTATATGATAAACATTGATCGCTGTGCTCGTGATCAATAGAGGGCCATAGGTCTTTATACCAAATCTCATAGCCTATCAAACTCCATTAAAAACTGAATTCACTGATTTTTCTAAAGTCTAGAAGAACGCGCTGTGCACTGCTAAGATATTTGTTTGCTACTATATTTGTTTAGGCTTTGGAGAGTTCAGCTTCCCACTTCCATGTCTCTTGCCATTTGTCAGTCTGCTGAAGGCAGTAACTACTTCTTCCCCCAGTTTAGAGGAAAGCACTGTAAAATGGCATCTGCTTAAAATTTTTCTGACTCTATGGTTTCACACTTTAGACGTATGCTCCCAGGATATGCCTTTGGTAATGTCTTTATGAAAACCCGAACATTTGGTCCTTGCAACCCCTAGGGCAATTCATGCTTTTGAAGAATTTGCAAAACTTACTGAGGCCTGACCTTTCTTTTCTGAAATCTTGTTGACTGTGTTTAATTCTGTACACTTTCCTCTGTACTTTTTTCTGTTTGATCTTCAAAGAGGTTTCAGTGAACTTGCTCTATAAAATGATGCAAAGTTTTCTGATCTTTTTTTTTTTTTAAGCGTGCACCTGGGAACCCAGGACTTCTCTTAGCCATTGGGGTGAGCTAGCTGCTTTCCAGTCCTCAGGCAGTCATTTCTTTAGTGAATTTGTATGTTTGACCACCTAGATTTTGTTCTTACCTAATGTCTAAGTCTTACCTTTTAGGTTAGTCATTTTCATAACTGCTCGTAGCTAGAATTTGAGCTGCAGTGCACCGTCAGTTCACATGTTCCTTTGAGAAATGTCATTGTGTTGACTGTTCTCTGCTTTGCAGAGACATTGGTGATCATCCATGTTTTTCATTCAGGAAAGCTGATGCAATGCACTGCCAGACTCTTCGCTTGTGTTTCTATATGAACTTATTTTAAAGAATATAAAAAAGTTATTTAGTAGCAATTCTACGAAATGGGTAGTAGTAATGTTTATCTTCCTGAAGTGAGGTCAAAAGTTGCTTTTTGAGATACTTCATTCCAAATCATGGACATCTTCCCATTCACCTGTGGTGGGTTTTTTTTGGCCCACCATACCCCTAAATGTCACAGCTGATACAAGAAATATCACATCTTTTCATTCAGAAGGTCTAGAAACTGAGTCTCTGTTCCTTTCAGAGCAGTTTCTGGCATTTGTCTGACACTTTGAGCACTGAGACAGCTCTTGACTTTTCCCAAGAACAAACATCTTCTGTGAATTCATTCCATTTCATTTCATGAGTGTCAAAATAATTGAAATCCTCCCCAGTCAGCCTTCAAGACTTTTTCAGTCTTGCACCTGCTTTCCCATCCTGTCCCAGAGGTCTGTCAAAGTTCCCACTAACATGATTGCTTGTGTGTATGTCCACGTATGTATGCATTTGCCACCACTCCTTCCACCAAGCCACCCACACCTGCATATAACTTTCCTTTGCTTTCTCTTAACTCTGCCTAGAATGTTTTGCATGACTACGGGACGAGGTCTTGAGGAGATGTTTTTGTTAAGTTCTCACCTATTCTGCCACCTGCACATCTTTCTAAATTTGCATATTTGTGACTGACAAGAGCAGGAATATATTATAAATTATGCTGCTGAGCACAAGTATGACAACATCATATATTTTACTTTTTATTATTCTCCTCCATCCATCCTTCTACTTTCCTATAGATTTTCTGGAACAGAAGGAACAAATACTCAAAGGTGCTGATTAACTGCTGCCCAGGAAGGAAAGAGAAAGGGGAGGGGAAGAGGAAAGAATAACTGAAAAATGAATTAAAAACCACCGTGCCTTGCTTCAACTCACAGGAATTGTTTTTCCCTTGCCTTCCTTCCAACCAGCCCAGTTCACACATGAACCTGCCCAAGCGGGATCTGCTGCTCATGCACAGTGTGGGGCAGAGAACATTTCTGCTGGAGGAAAGCTATTCAAAGAAGGCTCAGCAGCACCTGCAAAATTCAGGTTAATATTAATAATGATGCATTAATGTGTTTACACAAACAACCTGTATTCAATTTCATTTGTTAGCCTCCCTGAAACCAGTCTCACTTGGTGTCATGTGAAATCTGAAATGTGGTAAGATAGGCTGGGCTAAAAGATGGAAGGTGGCTTGCACATCTGCATTTTCCAGCTCCTAATTAGCTGAATTACTTGCTGCTGCTTTCCCTGCCAGACTGCTCAGCAAGTGCAGCATTCCCTTCGGCACAGAAACTAAACAGTAAAAGCATAAGCACAGGACAGTGTCCTCCAAGGGTGTGCAGCGATGTGAGAGATGAAGTGAGATGTCTGCAGGAGACATCAGCAGGGAGGTTGCTGATGAGGAGGTGAGGAGGTGCAGGTGAAGAGGATACCTGAGCTCACCTGTGCCAGGACCTGAGCTGGCAGTCCTGGCACCATCCTGTTGTATGGGTGTTTTCAGGAATGAATGAACACAACCAGAGGCAGCATGGGGCTTCAGAGGAGGATACAGGAGGACACATGAGCACTGCCATGGGGGATGCGTGTGTCTATGCCCTTGTGTGCTGTTATTTACCTGTCCCTGGAGTGTCAGCCGAGCAATTTCCAGGATTGGCCTTGTGCCGTGAAACTCTACTCCAGAATCTGAATTTTTCTTTCTGTAGCAATTTAATTCCAGCCTTTCACAGGGCAAAAACAACCTTAAAACTTAAGGCATTAACAGCCCCATGCTGCTCTGGCTTTCTGCTCTGCTTTCTTTCCTCTGCTGTGTCAGCCCCAGCTTTGAGAGTCATGAACTGCCCCATCCATTCCCATCATGGTTCAGTGAATGCAATGACTTTGCATAATTCTTGCAGTGGAATAAATCATTCTGCTGTAGCACAGTGACTGGCATTTTCTTTTCTACTTCCTCTACCACCTGCTGCTGCATCCTCCTGGAGGTGCTGGTCCTTGTCAGGAGGGAACTGGAGCTCTTTGCCCACCCGTGGCAGTAGCGTCCCTTGGCCATCATGCAGAGCCATGTGTTGTGGATGCAGTTCTGGGTGGGGGGTGATCTGCTTCTGTCAACAGCTGCTCCAGAGGAGGGAGAGGTTCCCATGATTTTCTTACCCATTTCCATCAGTTTCAAAAGCATTGAAGCCTTTCAGCACCAAGTCGCAGCTGCCTGCATTTGGATGCAGGAACAAGGAGTCAGGAATTAAAAAGCATTTCATGGAGACTGAATTTGCCACTGATTTTTTTTGTCTGCATTCACTGATGTATTTGGATAATTGAAGAGAAGCCTAAGTGGTTCATAAAGAGATAAGAGACAAACAGTCCTTTCCCCATGCACTGCTACGTACAATTTTTCTGTGCTGTCTGATCCTAATGCTAAAGAAGATGTCTGCTTTGCAAAATAGAACCCTCTGCTTTTCTTTCCTGCTCAAACTCTCTTTTCTTTCTGAGCACCTCTTCAGAATTTTGAAGTCTTTATGAATTTAAGGCCTGACACTAATCCCTGATCTCTTTGCATGGATATGGAGAAATTATGCTCTCTTAGATCTCAGAACCCCACAGAGAGCTTAGAGAAAAGCAGCGATATCGACAATTTTGTTATTTTTTTTGTTTTGCCCAAATAAAGTCTATTCCACACAGTGTCTTTAACAATGGACTTATTCACAGGTAGACATGCATGTGCCATTCCCAGCAGGGCCCTGGTAAGCAGCAGGGGGTAGAATGTGTACAGACCCAGGTTATTGTAACACAGATTTCAAAAATCAATCCAGAATTTGTAAGTGATACGTGGATGGTTTTCCCAAATCGTAACATCACACTGTAGCTTGGATGGAAGTTACTGACTTGATGAAAGAATTGCTGGGTGCAGCTCTGCAACTTGTGCTCTTCAGGGAGTGCAGTGGAAAGGCGAAGTCACAGCCTGAAACAGTGATTGAGAACCTGGTGGGAAGGCAGGGCCAGCCCAGGGGAGCTCAGGTGCATGGAGTGTACCTGAGTGACCAGAAGGGATGGATCCACCCCTTCCTTGACCTCATTTAGGGGTCAGTAATGGAGGTGAGGGCATCTCACTGGAGATCTCTTCATACCAGAGGCCTTCCAAAGGTAAGCAGTTTTTCTTTGTTTGTTTCTGTGTCCATGGCTGCTGCATTTGGGCTTGTTCTCATTTGCTGTAGCCTAGGATTGTGCCACTCTGCTATTATTGCTGTACTTTCCATCACATTATAGCATTACGGGGAGCCACGTTGGGTGGCTGCTGTGGTCCTTTCAGATCCTGACATCAGATACAAATTCTGCAGGGTTTGGGAGGCCTTCTTAAAGGGAGGTTGTAGCGAGCTGGGGGTCGGCCTCTTCTCTCTTGTAACTAGTGACAGGACAAGGGGGAATAGACTCAAGTTGCACCAGGGGAGATTCAGGCTGAACATTAGGAAATACTACTTTTCTGAAAGAGTGGTCAGGCACTGGAATGGGCTTGCCCAGGGAGGTGGTCAAGTCACCATCCCTGGAGGTGTTCAAGAAACGTTTAGATATAGTGCTGAGAGATATGGTTTAGTGGGGTTATTGGTGGTAGGTGGATGGTTGGACTGGATGATCTTGTAGGTCTTCCAACATAGCTAATTCTATGATTCTTCATAGATTCTATGCACTATGTTAGTATTCTGCACCATTCTTCTCTTTACTAAAAGGATTAAGTGGAAAATCTCAGTTTGAGCAGAGAACCCAGAACCTTTCTAGGCTCCACCATGTAGTACAGCAGAGGCACACAAAGAGCAGAGGTTTGCAGTGGCATCTCAGCAGTTCTTGCAGTGGTATATTATTTGCAAGGCAATGCATGAGTCATACTGGCTACATCCATGTACCTATCAGAAGGGAGTTTTCTGTGTCTCAACACATGCTAAGGCTGCGTGTCTTTTTCTTCATTAATGGCCATCTCTCATGCCATGTTCTCGTTCCATCTGCCTGGGTGTCAGGTGTGGTACCAAAGAGCTTCAGGACATCAATTTCCAACTGGCGGCTACTAGTGGTTGGCAAATTAGGTCACATTGTGACTATTTATTAGTTGTGCTAACTGTTTGACAGATTGTTGTTAACTACCATCCCAAGGATGGCAGATGGCCAATAAAAGGCAAAACGTAGCTTCCTGTCTTCTTTTGCGACATCTTGATGGCTCTTTGAATTTTTATATATATATTTATATATATATATATATCTTTGTGTTGTATAAAGTATTCTGTCATCACTTACAAGAAAATGGTATAAAGTATTGAAATTACGCAGGGAAGACCTGAGCTATGGGTATCGGGCTGTCTAGATGAAAATGTAAATAAATCTACCTTGAATCTCCACTGCAAGCATTTTCTGCAAACAGCAACCAAACACAGTCAGAAACCAATGGATTTATTTTCCAGTAAAAAACTTACTAAAGGTATGAAGAAAGTAACAAGGACTTTGGACTCCCATATGCCAAGAATTTTGTTACAAAAGTTTTTTTTCATACAAGCAGAAATTGTCTTCAATTTGAAATGACATTTCTGTAAGAACTACATTTGCTATTGAGATGTTGGTTGTTGCCAGTATGGAAAAGTTTGTCTCTGCCACACGAAGCCAAACTTTTTGTCACTCCCTATCCTCGGGACAAGTGTGAAGTGAGTGAAAATCTTCATGCTTGTTCAGCTCCGATCCACAACGAGATTAGCCTCCTTAATCTAACGAGATATTCATTTAAAACTCCTGTTTTCCTGCTCTCTGCACCTGCACTTCAAACCAGGACGTCTGATTTTTATTTCACTGAGGTGGCACTTCACAAGCCTATTTTTTTTTTCCTTTTTTTTTTTTTTTTTTTTTTGCCATGGCTTAGCTTCTCAGCAGCTAGATAATGACTAAGCCCACTAACTGCGTGGAAACTTGGTATTTCTCCACCCACTCCCACCAACACTCACGCTCTGAGTCATTCTCTGCTGAGATTTAACATTTATTTTGAGTTTCTGTGTTGTTGCATGGCTCATGTAATACCACACGGTGCTGAGGCACTAAAATCCACAAAGCACCACAGGAAGGCAGAGAAGGGCATCCCATCTGTGTCAAGGGGGAGTCTCAGATCTCTGTCTGAAAAATCATGTGTGTTAATGGTTTTGCACCTTTGTATTTGGGACCATTCAAAGGGTTTGATTGTTGATTTCGGTAAAGGTATTTTAAAAAGCTTTGGGCCTCACTTTCTCACTTAAAGTATGTGCATATGAGTGAGGAGCTGGCCAGAAAAGCAGATTTGTCCTCCCTACTCACCAGGCACTGTAATGTACAGGAAGAAAAGAATGTAATTTCCTGGCAACATAAAGCAAAAATAAATAAATAAATAAATCTGCTAGGGTATGTCCTAGGGCAGCTACCCTCTTGGTGAGGGCTGTGCCAAAAGTCACACTGGATTCCCATAACTTTGCATTCCCAAAGGAACTGCGGCAATAAGGATCCACTGCGGGATGAGTAATTCCTCAAATGTGCAAAAATGAGGTGTACTCCCAGTGGAGCTCGAGCGGAGAGGATGTGGTATGTTCTTGGAAGAGACCTGCCTACGTGGAGACCACGTGCAGTAGCTTCAGCCACCTGATCGATAAAGTGATTACCCCGGCCATTATGCTGGGACCAAGATATATAGTGATGCAGTGGTAATTGCTGTGCAAGACCATCATTTGAAATGAATGAAGTGAGAGAAATGCTAAAGCATTTCAAGCAATGGCTGCTCAGCAGACTTAATAGCAGTCGCTGAAAAAGATTTTGCTGCTGAATGCCAGCAGTACCTTGTCCGTGGGGTGAAATGTTTCCATCAAATTTAGCAAGTACGCCACTGAGGTTGTTATTTTCTTCTGCCAGTATACACTGAATCTTGAATTATGTGGATCTTATAGGCCATGTCAGTGGTACCTTTCTTTTCTGGTTGTTTCTGTGGCTTCAATGTAATTGTGTTAGCTTTAGCCTGCATTTTCCTTCGTTCAGTGTAATTCCCATTATGTATCAAGTTATTTGGCAGACGGTGTTTTTTCCATAGACCTAGTACCCTGCGTCACAGCCTTATGTGCTCTTTACTCAGGTTTTTGCTATTGCTATTTTGATTTCTTTGCACCTCTAGAAATACAAGTACTTACCTCTGTCAGGGCTGTATAAAGACCATTGAAAAGTGAAGGCAGTTGTTGGGAACGTGAATGAAGGTGATTTAAAGTAACAGCAGTACAATGGGGAACTTTTTTTCCCTAGATTTAAAATTCAAAGAGGAATGATGGTTTTACCATATACTGATCTGTTAAAGAGGAAAGCTGCATAAGGAGCTGTAGTGTAAATACATCATATAGAATACTTTAATTCCTACATTTTACTTTTTTTTTCATGACTGGCGCTGTGTTGTTTTAAATGTAGTTTGATTAAATTCTTTCATAGGAGAAGCACTGCATTAAATCTTTCAGAAAGCACTTTATCCCACCCTGAGTTACATCAGTCACGCATTGCTATGACTGTGACAAAAGCCAAGGCTAAAATTGTTTAATTTTATATGGTTTACATTCTATAATAAGTTATCATATGTTCTCTCTACAACCAGTTGTCTTTATCATAAAGAGTCCTTTCAGAGAGTGAGATTCTCTGTGATTTTCTTTTCCAGTTTAAGAAGGATAACTTGAAAATACAAGGAGTGCACTTAGTCATTAATCAGTGACAGGGACGATTCAACCAGTGCAATTAACTACACTTGTTCTATTAATAATCAAGCATGCCAAAAAAGCTTCTGCACTCAGGTGTTAATCAGGACGCAGCATAGCTCTGTGTAACTTCCCTTTAAAGTGCTAAAGGAAATGCAGATTAATGGAGAATCAATATGAGATATGGAAGTGTGATGTGCTCTTACCAGTAAAATTCAGCTTTCTTGAGAAGACATCAAGACAATGCAGCTGTACTGAAGGCAGCCCCATTTAACAGACACCTTTACAAACCTGCCTGTTTAGTCAGCTCAGAGTCACGCTAATATCAGGAGCTGGAGAAATAATCTTTGCTTCCTACTCGCTACCTTGTGGTTAGTAGAGCCAGACAGAAATGCATCTGGATTACCAAATGCCACACAACTGACTCCTGAACCTTGCAGGGCGCCCACCGGCCTGACAGCCGGTTTGCATTTGGCTTCTCTCAGAAGTGCAGGGGGACTTCAATCATTTAGGTTCAGGAGTGATTTAATGGGTCATTTCAGGCTTTCATGGAGGCAGAATGTATAACTCAGTACTATTAATCCATTAATCGGAACCCTCCATTCCTACCACCCCAAGCTAATACACTAATTTCAGTGCTGAATAACCTACCAGTTAAAGAGGACAATAACTATCTTCTACATGGATAGTCCAACATCTCTCTACCTATTTCTCTCACCTCTTGCAGTCTCTCTGCCATATTGATAAGAGAACTGATTTATATTTGTAGGCTCATGCACCAAAAATACCTGTTTGTTCAAAGGTTTTGGTTTGAAGGAAAAGAGTTAATTCCTTAGAAATTTCAAAAGGAATACAAAGCTCATCTTCAGGCATCTCGAGGGCTATAAAAGAGCAGCTGTTTGCAGAGGTGCACTATCTTGCATAGAAAAAGCAACATTATTATGCCATTAAAAGTTGCAAAAGAGACTTAGGCACTTTTGAACTATAAAGATTTTGCTTCTGCTAGCACTCAGGAGTTGTCACAACAAATGTCCTTGTCTCCAGAGCAGTTATTCACACAGGTTAATAGTTTTGCAAGAAAGCCCCAAGGTATGGCACGATCACTGCAGAATTAACTCATTCTAAATTGCACTTATCCTTAGTTACAATGACTGATTACCAAAAGATATTATCAATGACAGTATTGTAAGATTATACCTCAACTTCTTATAGTCTTTGTTCCATGTAGGATGTTTTATCTATTGTGGCCTAACACTTTTGCTGTGGTGGAACTATGTATGGAACAGAAAAAGATGAATTTGGTCTTTTATACAAAATTTAATGAACCTCTGTTTTGTCAGTCTATTTTAGATGGTTGCATTTTCAAATAACAATTTTTAAATTGTATTTCCTTCTTTATAGTCCATTACACTCTAGTGATTTTAGGGAAACATCATGTTAAAAACTGACAAAAACATACAGAAAACCAGCAAACCCCTCTGGAGTTTAGAGCTCACGGAACTTGCTAGAGTAGTTTTTATTTCCCCTGTATCGCTAAGCCATTAAAAAGCATTACGTATTTATGCAATCAGGTGAGATGTCATCTGTATTAAAAACCCTTATGAAAGTTTGTGTAACGTGTGAACTACATATGAATAGAGACCTCTTTTGAACAGTGGGACCCAAGCTGCTTTAACGATCCATGCGTTTGTTTTGCCAGCATCTTTATATCCTCTCACTTTCACCCTCTGTGGTCATCAACGCAAAGGAAAAAATATGATCTAAGTAAAAAAATGTAAATTTGCCCTTAGGCCAAACTGTGAAGAAAGATTTCAGAGTCCTCGAATCTGTATTTAGATGATTTTTAGTAAAATTAAAATGTTAGAAAAGAGAAAATAATCCCAAGTCACTTTCCTCCCATCACACTTCATTCCCACGTGGCAAATCAAGCCCAGAGCTCACCCATGCTGTCACTGAGCCCTTGGTAGGTGCAGTGCTTGAGGCTGGCCATGTCTGTGGGTGCTCGCCCCTGGGCTGCCATCAGCTCCCACCTCGGATCCACCAGACCCCAGTAACTCATGTCCTGTCTACAGCTCAAGCCAAGTCAGCTCAACTGGATCTAAATAAGTTTGGGAGAGCTCAGGCAAGTGTTTTGGTTGGAAGGTGGGAGCAGCGGACTGCAGAGGCTAACCCCTATCTTCTGGCAGGTGGCTTAGCTAAACCATCAGCATTTGCAGGCAAAAAGAAGCAAGACAGATGTATTTGGAAACACTGTTTTGTTTCCTTGGAGGCAACCTTTGGGCTGCATTCATTTTCTTCTTATTTAATACCCAGGCATCCTCCTACTTTTCTGCACAGCAGTTTCCCCAGCAATTCCTCTGCCCCATTCCCGAGTGGCACACACCAGCGATGCAGTGAGCGATGCAGAAGCCTGCATTCGAGTCACAAGCTCAGTAATTCTGCAGGTTTTGCCTGCCTTCCATTTTCTCTTGCTCAATAGGAAAATGAAAAGATTGCTGTATTTATAATATACTATTTTCTGTCATCCTGCATCAGAGAAAAAGAAAAAACATTCTACTAGGCAATATTGCTGTGAAATAAGGGGAAGGGGGAGAGACAATTCAAAGGAAGTTTCTTCCTTTTATCTGATCCCTGCTGTTCTTTTTACGGCCATCTAGCCAATACTGTTACATCTGATGCCTTTTAAAGAAGGCAGGAAAAGCAACTTTTGCTCTCAAGGAAATCCAGTCTTCTTTTATCCCCTTCACAAAATAAGCCAGCACAATGAAGAATAGCTCCTGGTCAGGTCAAAGGAAGGTGATCCCATGCAAGGTGTATTGGCCCTTCAGTTCTGTGTCATCAGAACTTGTTTCCTAAACGCTAGGGATTTTTTCTCTTGTAAGATACCCTTATGCAGATTCATTTATAAATCTTCACTCTAAAATAGATTAATTTTGGTTTTGTATTAAGCTCAGAGTGTCCTTAGCTGTGTTAGCCTGACAGCCTCTGCTGGATCCCCATAGGGACTCGGAAGTGATGTTTTTCAGGACTGGCACCCAGAAAAGAGTGAGCTGTGGCTTCTCTAAGGTCTCCGTTTGGCCTGGGTGTGAAATCAACCACTTTCAATATTGAATGATGAACAATGAATGCTTGAAGGAGTATTCAGTGGACCATTCCAAAAGTTACCCTGGTTGGAGCTGGATGGCATGAAATACGCCTTGAAGAACTGGGAGTAGCAAGTGGATTAACAAAGCAAGCCAAAAAAATAATAATTAAAAAAAGAAAATTCAATTAGCTTTCAAACAAGTAAGAGGACAACATTTTATCAGGTGAACTGGTTGCTAATTCTTCAGTCAGCCTAGGAAGTGCCTGTATTAAAGCTTTTGTGCTGCTTATGGAAGCCCTGCATGACTCTTCACATCCTGGTGCTGCATCTCAGCACAGCTACACTCCACAAAAAAGGATTGAGATCTTCTCATTGGTATTGAGCAATTATCCCTCTCATCCTGTAGGAAACAGCTTTTGTCTGTGTACAGTATAGACTTATGCTCTGATGCTAGTATAAAACTATTTAGCACAAAAATTTTAACTAATAGTAGAACTTTACGAGGTTTGATAACTCAGATTCCTCTTTCTACTGGTGCATTCAGTAGTTAGTAACACAAAACAATGATCTTTCTCTTGAGAATTTCAGGGGTAGTTTTCTTCTCTCGGTACGTTGAGAAATGACTCCAAGTACGTGCTTCACCTTGCACCTGGTGGTTCCTGCACAGCACATCTGGTAGGTTCTAGCACATGAGCATCACGTTGTAAGGACAAAGATGGCAATTTGTGCTTTATGAAGGGACCATTCTGTACCTTCACAGGCGTCTATTCTATATTTTGTCTATTTGGGGGCTATTTTTGCTTGGCCGTACACCTCCAGGACCTCTAATTTATAGGAGCATTTTAACGATCCTGATGAGAAACAGAAGACCTCTATTTCATATCCAAGAGTCTCCCGTGAGGAATAATGATCTTGTCTGCTCTTCTTTCAGCTATATCAGCTGATCTAATAAAAAATAGTGTATTTGCTGAACTTGCTCTACTTATATCCTTAGAGCATTACAGCTACCGATACCACAGCAGTTGCACCAATACGACATGACACTAATGATTAAATGGCCAGCTTACCAACGCTGCAGCTGGCAGTGAGTGGAAATTGTGCAAGGCTACGTGCACGTCCAGGTGACCATTTCTGTTGGGGTCAGGGACGTACAGGGTGCACCACTACAACAGCTTTGCTGGAGGGTTCTTACATGCATGGCATAGTTAAGTAGTTACGTTATTAAATGACCTGGTACCTCCTCACAGAGAGCTCACAACACCTGAGCAAGGGCTGCAGCCGTTCTCTTAGTCATTAAAAATTTTGTTTTTCCATTTCCTTTTCTCTGAGTGGTTTTCAAGCCCAAAGTAGCTATCCCGGCCCCCAGGAACAGATTGAATCCTTATGAAGATAACCACAGCAAGGCAAAGACTCGAGGAACAACAGGGTTTTCATAGAGCATGCTGTAGAGAGGAGAGAATGAAAAACATTCACTGAGAAGGATGATTGGCCTCCTACCCTGGAAGAAAATTGTCTTACTCAACACCTTACATTTTGGTAGAGCTCTTACTGTTCTGATTTTAAGGTTATAGATTAATCTCTCTGATTTAGGCAGAAAATAAGCCATTAGTCTAGCTAGCTTTAACAAATGTTTCTAATGGAAGAATTTTCAAATATACTCTCATTTCCCACATATTTCCACTTATCAGGGCTGTAAAAGTTAGTTTGTGTATGGCATTGCGGAAGCACATTTAGACAAAACCATAAAGACAGATTTTATATTCAGCATAAAGGATTTAGCTACGGTTCAGTTGTCAAAATTGTTCGACTGAAAGTAATTTAAAAAAGGAAAGCGTATTTTTGATTAATCAGAAATTTTCACAAAGAACATCTGCTTTCCATAGAAAATGTCGACATGTCAAAGAAACAAATTTCACGAGCGCAATCCAGCCCAACATAAACATATTTTAAGCTCACGCGTTTCAGAACCTTTCCACCTCTTTTCGTTGGAACAAAATTCTCGAGCGACTCTACCTGTCTTTAAACCCATTAAATTAATTAGCAGTTCCCTGAGTAGTGCTGGGGAGCACAGCTCTCGGAGGTGGGTGAGCGCGGGGGCTGCCGGCGGCTCCCATGGTGTTACCTGCGAGGTGGGGAGCAGCGGGTCCACTCCGAGCTGCTCACAGAGGCACTGCTCATGCACACGTGTCTCAGCCGGAGACTCCGTATGATCGTTGTCCCCTGGACGTGAGGAGCCCCAGATGAACAAGTGAAATGTAAACAGCCGTGAAAAAAAATTAGCCGTCCTTCCTCTTCTGATAGAGGAGTCTGTTACTAGTTAAAAATAATATCATAACAAAGATTTTTTTCCCCCCACTTTATCTGATACAAACTGCACATAATAGAGAGTAGGAGTAACACTGCTTTCTTTTCTAAGTCCCATGTTGGAGGCAAACCATCTGAGCGCTCCTCCTGCTTCTATTACAGTTTATTTTGTTCATAGCTTTTGGTGAAGCATGTGGGCTGAGACATTATGGCTTTTCAATAGCTCGCTAAATATATTTAGAATGCTTAATTGAAGCTTAACCTTTATTTTGTTCAATAAATGTATTCTCCATCTAACAGCTTCAAACAAGAAAATAACTTTGTCGAGGTTTTCCATTTTGCCAGCATTGTTTCTCTCTAAACATAGAGAAAAGGAAGCCTCTGCAGTAAATTGGTATAACAGGGAATCAACGGAGTAAAAAATAATTTTGATTTTCTTTGCACTGCAATTATATCCAGTACACTTGACAATGAAATAAACAAATAGTACAAATGAAGCCATTAATTTTCTTCCTATCTACACAATTTTAATTAGAATCATTTAATTAGTCTTGGCTACAATTTCTCAAGAATATTGCACAACACACATTTAAGCTACTCTCCTGCAAGGAGATATATTTATCATTGTTTATTAAGTACAACAAATAGCTACAACAGTACTAGGTAGCCCATGATAAATGTTGTTGTCAAAAATAATTCTTTATCACCAAATTTATTTGAAAGCAAAGTTCTCTCTAGGTTCATTAGTTATTAAGCTTCTGCTATTTTAATTGTTATAATAAATACAATGACATTTAATATATTCACTAACTTTTTATGACATGTCTTCTTTTGTAGCTGGCAATAAATGTCTCTGTGCCCTCAAATAATTTTATCTGTTTCATTTCTCAGAGTTTTTGGTCTAGAAAAGCAATCCATTCAGAATATAAGTTGAAATAGCAAACAATTGGTCTGAAAGGGACTTCAGGTTCATCTTCAGAGGTCGCTTAATTTATCCTCTTTTCTCCACCTTCATCATTGCTGATAGCTTCTGTTGTAGAATCAGTTCCAAGAGCTTCTTGATATGATGGTTTCAGAAGTTCCATATGCTCCTCCTGTGCTTAACCAACATTACACTGTGAAAAAATTTCCTTCTGTCTTACCCGAACCTTCCTTTTTATAGTTTAAGCTCATTACTCCTTATGTTATTCCTGGTAGCCACGAGGAAGACATCAACGCTTCCCCAGATGCATCACCCATTGTAGCACCTCCCCCCTTAGACTTTTCCAGCCTCTGCAGAATGCTTTGTTCTTCCTCTCAAGCTTAGCTTTGACTCAGCTACGACTTCAGAGCTTCTTGCAAATGCACTACTTTCAAATGGAAGGACCATTAGGATGGGAGAGTCTTACCTCGGTAGAAATAACAAGCCATGAAATTATTCCAACATACGTAACTAAACCGTTGTCACAACCTGAGAAAATGTCAAAGGAACCAGTTTTTTTCTATTGCTGGCTACAAGTAGAGCTGGAAAAACAGTCACCGCAGATAATTTATCTGATGAAAACTTTTATTCCGTTCTTTTCACAAACTGTCCCAAACCCTGACAGCTTTCTCGGCTATATTATCCGCAGAAATTTTGTTAGTTAGTAATTCTTGGTTTCTAACTCACTTTCAAGCACTTTTCATGAGTCTTCATTGTTCGCTTATCAAACTGATTGATTGTGCACCTAACTAAATGGAACCCCGATCCTACAGCTGTGTTTTCTGAGGATCTGTGCACTGTTGTTTCCCATGAAGCTGCAGTCAGGGTTTGCTAATTGCTTTTGAGTGAGTGAGCGCACTTGGTCCAAGAGAACCAAGAGAATTAGCAGACTGGTGGAAAACAGAAAAATCTGAGAATATATAGATGAAAAATTCCGTTAATTTTTTTTTTTTTTTTACTTAGGAGTCATCTAGTAACTAATGAGGATGTTAAACAATACATATAAATACAAACATTCTACGTTTGCAGTCGTGTTGTCTTCTCTGTAGAGTGACCTTCGTAGCTGGTTGAGGTTATCTCAGCGCAACGTTTATTTTTGATACAGCATAGAATACTAGCGACATTCCAGCAGATTAGAAGAGTATTTATGTCATGTCAGTGCCCCAGATATGCAGCCAGGACGACCTTGGTACCTCTCAGTCTGTTAGTCTGACCTGAATCCTGGGCAAAGCATGGTGTGAAAGCTGACAAAAGATCCAAGTGATGAAGAATCAAAGATGGGAATATGATTGTCATTCCACGTGATGATACAAAGCAGCTCATTTCAAACAAGCCTGATTTTTTTTTCTCTGATAACATTACAAGCTTGGTTGCTGTGAAGCTCTTACACACTGACTTTTGCACAGTACTTGACTGAGTCCTGGGAATATTTTGATTAAAATTGAGAATTATTCAATAGCAATAAAGCACAGGTTAAATCTATTAAAAATGGGCAAACTAATGGATCTCAAGCATAGTCATCAGAGAGAAATCATAATTAAGTGCAATGCGGGTATTCGGCTGGTATCTGCTTACTGCTATTAATCATTTTCAGTAATGATTGGCTTATAAAAGTTTCAGATGACGTGAAGATTGATTTGAAGGTAAATAATTACGAGACCAGGGAAATAAAAAAGAGCATTAACTAACCTTGCTCCTCCAAAACAAGAATACTTTAGTATAGTTAGATTCATTATATGTTTATAAATCAAGAATGAGACCATACATGCTAAATTTAGGCCGGTACCTTGGAAAAGTTAGTTATGCACAAGATCTTGGTTTATACCTCTTATTCGTATAACAAGTGCCTTTTGCTCAGCAAAGGCTGCTGGAGAATTTTGCTGGTGCTACTCACATGAGTAAACACACACTTGAGTAAAAGCCTGCAGCATCTGTTTGAACTGCTTAAATGGAAAAAGCTTTTGTGGAGGACAGTGGCAATTTGACATGATTTATGAATGAAAGTGGACTTCAGAATCTGTTCTCTAAGTGAAAATACAAATACCAGTTGTAGGATGCACAGACTTCTTTTGCCCTTAGCTACTGTAGCATCAAATAAGTTCTGCTATATGTCTTGATTTACCAGTAAAGTTAAGTGTCAGATTTTAAGCAAATAAAAATGATTAAAATATGACAGCTGGCAAATTATGCTAACACCTGGTAACAAATCATTCTTGACAGTTCAATAGTACACTTCTTAGTGCACAGCTATTAATATTATAAACACTGAAGTGAAAAAAATGGTAGTACTTGACTAACATACTCAGTTTATCTTAATGTGGAAAAATGTCATACTCTTACTCTTTGGGAATGAAGAAAATTGGAGAGGAATAACTACAAACACACAAATAATTTTAAGTAACATTAAGGTAGTAATTCAAAACTACTAGAAGGTTGAATTGTAAATGTAGGCTGGCATTCAGCCTATTCCTTTCACTGTTAATCCAGCTTATGTTCCCACCTGTTGGTGGAGATTTCAAAGTTTGACAATATTTAGGTGATACTTCATAGCAATTTCATCAAATCCATTGGAATCTGTTATGAAGTCATGAAATATTTTGAATATGAGTGACCCCAAACTACAATAGTTTTTGAAAGATCACACACCTTATTCATATCCCAAGTAACTCTATGCAGATAGGCTCATATTAATTAAAATTTCATTTCATATACTAACGCCCATTTTATTTAATGTATATAACAATATAGTACTTCACTTCTCTTTAAATGTATCTTCAAAGGCCTTGGAACCATGGATTTCATGCTCGCTTGGGTGATTTCTTAACAGGGGGATGGTGACAATGCAAAACAATGGGCACGTGCCTTCAGATATAGAAGCAACCTGAGCACGCTGCTGCACTGACCTCTGTTCCATTTGCTTCTGCACCATGGTGGCCCAAGTGCCTGCTGGCACAGGTGGTGCACCTGGGCCAACTGAGGAACCTGCAGAGCAGTCTGGTTGCATCTGAAGGAGTTTCTTCCTCCAGCTAGCAAAGGACTAGGGAAAAGGAAGAGAAAAAAACCTACTTTCTAATCCTCTACCTTTTTCTCTCACCTGTTTCCTGGGATCTTAAGCTGAACTTCAGCTGAGTGCAAAATTCTGCAGTCAACTCTGTCCCAAATTTTATGAAGGGTAGTTGAGATGCTGTGCATGCATCTACCATTTCCCTTGAAATATGAGGGAAATCTTCAGATGAATATTAAAATGTGAAAATATATGAGGTAGAATCACATAATGTCTCTGCATGATAGGGAAGGCTGATTAATATAACATTAAGCAATATGCTTTCCAAGAGGTCAACAGGCAGAAATTTCACAATTTCACAATTCAAATTCCTATTATTTTTTATTCTAAATGTTGTCTTTCTGGTCTCATTTCACCATGTTGCAATGGAGTAATTATCTCTGTATTATACATGTTACTGTGCACAGTTTGAGGAACTAAAAATAAACTGTGGCTTTACTGATACAGTTTTTGACTGATACGTTTTTTGACTTTGTCATAGATAATTTATGGAATAATTTTACACTTCTGCAACACCCAACTCACAATTCACATTCCAATATATGTGGTGTCATTTGCAATTTGCAATGGATTCTTAATGAAATTCTTTGGATCCTACCTTCTAAATGTTTCATTTTATGCTTGGCCAGAAGAGTGAAAGTGTGTTCATATACATTTATACATTGTAAATGGAAATAAAGCTATGATCTGGCTCATCTTTCTAATCTATTTATCCTCCCAGCTCCCCCAGTGCTACGAGGAATATGATCATCTGCATTACACGGGTAGAGAAGTAAGAAACGAGAAGCTAGTCTGGCTTGCTCAAGGTCACAAACTAAAGGTGCTGGAAGGAGGGAGCTGAATCCACACCTTACAGCTCTGAAGCTTACACCACTGTGCTCCTTCCTCACTGGCTCAGCTTCCCTCTCCTCGCAGTTTAAATCAACTCATTAACCCATTAAATAGGAAATAAATTAGTGTTGAAGTTTACTTAACTTCAGTATAACTTACCTGGAGAGCCTGTCTGGGGAGCAGTCACCAAGAAATACGTTGAGATCAGAACAGATAATGGCTGAGCACAGGCTCTTGAAGATACTGCAGCCAAAACAGATACTGCATTTTTCAGATAAAGAAAAAGAGGCATTTTAATTACTAGCAGATTATTCTACTATGTCAATGTTATGTCCCTTTCCGTTGGCTGCAGCCCAAGAAGGATGCTGATAAATTGGGATGGGATCAGATATGTACCACTGAATGATGAAAGGATTGGAAACATGCCCTCAAGTGCAGAGACAGAGCTAATTGAGCTGTTGTTTTTTCTCAGCAAAGCAAAGATCAAGGGCTAAACTTAGAGTCTGCAAGTATCTATTTGTAGAGGGGGATTTCTAAATAACAGATGGGGTAGCTAGCCAATATGTAATAGGTAAAATAGATTGAAGTTCAAACTAAACATTTTAAGATTTGCAACTAATCTTTACAGCCATTTTCCAAGGGTCTCTGGTATGTTCTTCATTCTTAGAAATTGAGACATTTCAGGTTTCAGTGATACCTCAACAAACAAATTATTTTTCATTCTAAAGGCTTTATTTTAAGGTGTGATATGTGCAGAAGAAAACAAAGTAAGTAAATTTAAAAAAAAAAAAAAAGTGTGTAAAAATTCTCAGTGCAAATTAGTGGACTGGAATTTGTTCTGTCTAACTGCAAAGAAGTATAATTTTGTAGATTTTCTTTTTACTCCGCCACAAGGGGATGTAAAACTCAATTAATACAAAAGCATATTTTACAGTTTTCCTACCCTCTGCACAGCAGGTGTCTGTCTTCCAGCAGGCTCCCAGCTTGGATAGCTGTTCCCAGCATTTCCAGTGGGGTGTTCTGGGCTTCCCAGGGCCCCACCTCTGCAAAAGCACAGGGAGCACAGGGCTGCACACCAGCACTGCAGCGAGCACTCCCATTTTCTCATGTTTCTCATGTATACCACACAAACCCTCTCCTTCTTCCGGAGAATAGTTGTGTTTGAATGAGGCCATGCATCTTTCTTGGGTTTGGGTAATTTAGGTCCCTCGCTCATCACCGTGTAATGCCTTCCCAGCCGAGCTGAGCTGAGAAGCATGTTATTCAATAAAGAGGCTTTTACAATGAAATCTGTTTCCATGTTGGTCTGATTAAGCTTACATTTGTTGACCTTCAGGTCTTGGTTCAAAGCTCAAACGGATTTTAGCTTCGAGTTAGAGAGTCCTTCATTGTAAAGTGCTGTTGAATTTACAAGAAGACTCCTCTGGGGGTTGATTTCTGTCAATTAGTTATCTGAAATATGATGATTTATGAATACCTGATATCGTGTTGCTGGATGGATATGTTTAGTAAACTGCATGTGAAAACAGTGCAGCCTCCTTGAGATCAAAAAGATGGAGAAAATAATAATTCCCGATCTGTGCCTACGTATGGTGCAATGCACAGTCTGCGCCCAAACTAGGGAGAAGATTAAATATGGATTTTTAATGGGTGCATACTTACAGTCAAAACCATTTCTCTATACATAATGCACAAATGTACAAACACACTATGAAAGAAGACACAGAACTCGGTGCTTGATGAAAGATGCCTTCCACAATACTTTGTATGCCTAAACTGTACGTGTTTTTACCGTAATTCATTTTATCCCTTCTGTTCTGAGCATTGCAAACGTTCTGGAGAGCTTTAGGTTTTTTTAAATTTATGATGACAACTTTCAGTAAATTCTCCGAGGAAGACCATAAAATTGGACCCCTTGGATCGCTGTGTGAATGGATCAATGTTCTATTTTCCAGCGTTATGATAATGAGTTCATTTTAAAGATGTATTGAGAGATTTGGCATTAATTCTGGCATTGAAATTTACCTCATGTCTGGACAACACGGCAGTTTGCTACAGTGCTTAAAATAAAAAGTGCAGAACTGTAGATGGTGTTTCCTTGAGTGGAATTTAGCTCACCTACTTATGCCTAGAAATTAAAAAACTTGAGCTGGTTGTCTCAGCTCTAATCGGCTGAAAGCAATCAGAGCTCGCAGGGCTAACAACCTTGAGATGGGATTCAGCAGTGGGGAGGGAGTGCTGGGTCCCTGGAGCTGCTGGGGAGCATCGCTACAACCTGCTCTGCTCCTTCTCCACGTCCACCAGCAGCTCCTCTGCTTGCTCCCCCCTGAGAGCTGCGAAAGAAAATAAAAGCTACCTCTGGATGAATTCTGTAAATGAAAAGCTTAATAAAACTATAAGGAAATGCTTGGCGAGTGCTGCTGGAGACTCCCGAGGAGCAGGGAAGGAGCTGGGGGACACACAAGGACAGACCGTGGTGGGGCTGCTGGTGCCACGTCTGCTGCTTCTCACATCTCTAATCCCAAACCACAGAGCGTTTCCTCTAAAGAGCAGCAAGTTAAAGTGGGTAATAGACTTCAGAAAGCTTTTCCTCTGCATCTAAACAGCAGGGAAGAAATCCATGTCTCCTCTCTACCCAGGAGCAGACCAAGGAAGATTAAAAACAATTGCAGAAATACAGAACATAAAAGCATTTCCTTTTATGTTCTGTATATGCAGTATAGTATTTATGATCATTTTTTTCCCCAAGGCAGTTTGGAACAGAAATTCAGCGTTAGGTACAGCAGTTTTCAGTGGCGAATGGAGAACAAGCTCGGACTGCTAGCACTCCTGTCCATGCCCACACGGTACCACAAAACCAGGGGAGCAGTTTGTCATGAGCTTTCACACCCAGGCTCTTACTAATTCATTTTGATCAATGTTTAGGTCCTTAAATTGTCTCTTTTCACAACATTTCAAGGTGCCTTTTCATTCTCTTTTTTTTAGCAAGAGCAGCCTGCAGTAGACCTCCCTGTACACTTGCTGAAGACAATCACCCATAGAAATAGAACGTGTTACGTAGTCAGGAGCAACGCACAAGAACACAGTGTGTCTTATCACCTCTAGTGATAGGATGGGGGGTAACAGCATTAAACTAAAAGGGGTAGATCTAGCTTAGATATGAGGAGGAAATTCTTTACCCAGAGGCGGTGAGGCCCTGGCACTGCTGCCCAGAGAAAGGTGGGTGCCCCATCCCTAGAGGTGCCCAAGGCCATGGATGGGGCCCTGGGCAGCCTGGTCTATCTGGGGGATGTTCTGCCCTCCGCAGGGGTTGGAACTGATTGGGCTTTAAGGTCCCTTCCAACCCAACCATTCTATGGTTCCACGATTCTATGATTCTATGATTCTCCATGATTGTATTTACTACTCCTTTGTCCAGGGCCTGGAACCTCAGTGACTTTGACTTCTGTAAGTTTTCCCTTTACCGTCCACTACACGTCTGTGTGATTATTTGAGTACACACAGAGTGGTTTTGTTCGCAGATTTAGTTTTGCAACTGACCTCCAATATTAATTGTGAAATGCATTTATTATTAACTAGGCATGAATTTTAAATAACTCTATGCTGAACACCCCAATGTATAAAACCTGGATTTCTTTTTATTTCTGAAGCCAGGCTTGGCTGTTCGTATTCATTTATTTAGCATTTTTGGATGTTTCTCACCCACAAGAGAAGAGGATATGATCATCTCTCACTTGGCATATTTATATGTACATGGATGGATAATTAAAAAGAAAAAAATATTCAGTATATTACTTATTGCATTATTTACTACAATTATCACGATTACATTTTACTGTAACCATTAAATGCCAAAATATTTTCTTTAACTATAGAGTCTGGATTAGCACTGAGTTATATTTTCTCTTTCTGTAGCAGGCGTACTTTCAACCCCACATATAATGCAGGCTTATCTCTGCCCTCCCTAGCAGCCCTACAGAACACATGGGATTGCTGTGCCAGTTCTGGGGGCAGCTGCTGGACGCATGGGGGATCTGTGAGACCAAAGGTGCATCCTGGCAGCAGCCAGATGTCAGCTTGTCATACCCACCTCCAGAGCCAGCCCAAACCAGCCACATGGCTGTGGGTTTACTCTAGTACCGCCAGGTATAAATGTGGCCATATGGCTCCTGGGCAGCACGGAACACAGTCAGCCAACAGCCCCTTGGAGAGGGGCCACATCTGGGCTCTGCAGACCCCTCCCAGAGAGCAGAGCAAGCTCTTGCATGGGCTGCAGGCACAGAAAGGTCCCTTCTCCACCAGGTGACACGGTGCCAGCAGGCAAATGCAAAGCCATGCTGGAAGCAGGGACGAGTGGTGCAGAATTGCCAGCTCTGAAAGCCTTGCTATTTCGAGGTACTGCTTCCAACAGTGTTTTAGCCTACGAAATCCGGGGGCTAAGCAAAGTGCTGTCTGAAATTGCTACAGCTATAGGAAGGCTTCCAGATTGGAAGTCTGACACTGCATCAAGAGTTTTTTTCTTCACAAAGTAGGAAAGAGACATTTAAATAAATCTTAATGGCTTTTGCAGAAAAGCTGTTTGTGAAAGGTCACTGCAGAAACTCCTTACTCATGTGGGCAGGCTGATGGAGCAAGTTTTCTGAGCCTAAACAGCAACGTACCAAAACAGCCGTAGGTGGAGAACTCCAGAAGTCTGAGAATCGTTTTGACAAGTGAGATTATATAAAAAGATCAACATAATTGTCAAAGGAGCAACAATGCAGGAGTGACAGCCGAGCAGCAGCTCTGCCCGTCTTTACCCCCATGGAGCAGCCCAAGGGAGAGCAGGTATCTTCAGCGTGAGTTAGCCAACATGTTCAGCTCTGTTAATGTTGGAGTGAAAATCTGTGATTATTACCGATATTTCCTCTTATTATCTGTAGATCCACACTAGTGGGTCTCAAAGTGAATCACAGAAGAAGGGCAGCCTCAGCTACAACTCAGTGTATTTATTTACTAGCCAAAAACTACAATAGCAAATCTGTGCAAATGATGACTAACATCCTTCAAAGTGCTGAATTATTTGTATGACATTTTTTGGCAGAACTTGAAGTAATTAATAATGGTTAAAGCCCACATCCCACCTCACTCCCTCAAAGGCAGCAGATGAAAGCATAAGCTATAAGCTCATTAAGCAAACAACAGTAAAAAAGGAAACTTCAACAATAATCCAACAGTTCTTAATACGTAGCTTCAAGTCAAGTAGTTATCTCTGGATTGTCTGAGAACTATGGACCGTTATGGAGAATTCACATTACCCATCTTTGATCTGCAGGTTCTAAAACGCTGCTTATGGATGATAGCTGCCTTGTAGAAAATCTGTGTATCTTCTGTACATTGTGTTTCATCGCACTGGGCAGGTCACAGCCATTCTGCTCTCTCAAACCTCTCACAAAGGTTTTACAAAGGCTTTCACAAAGGCAGCCCATTCAGCCTGTCTCAAGGTTACCAAAATGAACAACTTTTTCAACCGTGGTTTTTGAGGCTGTTCATTACGCGCTGACGCCCTACTATACGTGGTAGCAGAAGTGCCACTGCACGTGGGTAGCCTAACATTTCCCAGCACTAAGTTATTTGCCTTTTTGCAATTTGAGTTGTTCCAATGAGTTTGGACTAGTTAGGTGAGGCTGAAACTAAATCAATACGACCCAGTCATCCTTTTTCCTTTTGAGGGATGGATCAAAAGACGGTGGATAGACTTTCATTTATTTAAGAGGATCAAGCATTTAAGCTCTGTTGTGTGTAGACAGATGACTGGGGCTGTAATAAAAAGAGCATTTTACAGAAAGTAAAACATGACTACAGAAAAAAAAAGTCAAAAAAATAATGGAATCGAAGGATTGCAGCCACCTGGCCAAGAATAAGAAATAGCTCATTCTGAGGTTTTCAGATTTACTGAACTCCAATAATTGAAGACAAGTCTGGTATATCTTAGATATTAATCTTGCAATAAAGTCATTTTAAATGTAGCTTTACAGAAGGTTTGGAGTGCAGTTTAATTCCGAATTGACATTTACTAAGTGTTTTTTATCAGCAAAATAGCATTGTGCTTCTCTGAGCCCAGGGCACACGTGAGTTCAAGTCCTCTCTGCAGAGCCCAGCAGAGAGAGCGGGGCCACGGCCCAGGCAAAGGAACCCAGAAATCCTGAATGCAGATAATTTCAAATACATTTGCATATGAAGTGATTCTGTTTTGTTTTGCTCTGTCAAAAGTTGAAAAGGTTTACAGGTACGTCCAGGTGGTAGTAGGGATTAGAAATTATCTGTTACAGAGCTGCCTCCATTTACTTCTGCCCTTCATTTACTTTTACAGGAGGAAAGATGGGGTTATAGACATGAACATTTTCTTCCCTTCAGCTGATGTGGGAACAGAGCTGGAACTGGCCACTGGGAGATGCAGGAGATTGGTGGTGCCGCGGTGTTAGCAAGACCCTCAGTGTGCACATTTTGTCCCAGGAAATCAATACCGCTAACATGGGCTGTAAGTAAACAAGGTACGATCAAATTAATTGAAAAGCCAAGCCTGGACGACTGCTTTGCAGCTGCTGAGAAATCCAGCTTGCTGTCAGGACACTGCCACCCCACATGGTGGCAGAGGGCTCCGAGCACTCCCTGCCTTCAGCAGCAGTGAAGCTTTGTTCCTCCACCCACCGCCTTGATCCTGTGCTGGCGCCCAGCACACAACGCACTCGGCCAACGCACGAGGTTGGAGGAGCACCATGTAAAACTTGGATAGGGGAATTCACATTTTGCGGGAGCACCTGCAACCAAAATCTTCATGGAAAATGACGTTTTATTTCTAGGTTTTGATCATTCTGCCTTACTCATTTTTAGCCTTTACTGCAGGTCCTTCTTACATATGTAGCTACCTCGCTGGTACACATAAATACCTGAAACTGCTACCCAATTTTCAGGATCTTTTTGTTTGATCTTTAATGTTTTATTTCTTTTCTCCCTCTCCGCACCCTGACAAGTTTTTCTCGTTAACCCAGGAGAGTTTTTGTGGCACACTCGTTCTTTTCACTCTTTCATCTTTTCCATTAATCTGGTCTATCTATATTCCTCTTACATTAGCCCTGTTATTTATGTTTCGCAGGCTGGGTATTTACTTCAGGGATAACTCATCCCTGTTGTGTTTTTTTCTATGAAACATATGGCTTCTCTTTTATTAAAAAAATCCTGTCAAAGGTTGCAATACCATAAGTCAGAGAAAGCAAATTCTTTCTATTTCATATAAAGCTTACATTTTAATTAGATGATGCTTTCTTTGTGTACTGCCAGAGAATAAAGTTTAAAACAATATTCTTCAATACTTTATGCTCTCCATAAATAATTTATACTGAGGTATATCCTAAGCTACGCTGGCTGCTTATTTCACAAGGGCAAGGACTCTGCTGAAGGAGAACAGTACCCATAAATATTCTAAAATGACACAGCTAAAGGAAATAAACACAAAGGAATCCATTACAAGAAGAACTTTGGAAATCAGATTACAAAAGCTGTACGATAATTTTGATCACTACCACACTCCAAGTGGATATCTGGGTCATGTTTACAAAAGCATTTTCTCTCTGTAGACTCAGGAGTTTTAGGAAACAGGGCTGGGTTTTTCTGTGAAAATAAAATTAAAAAAAAAAAAAACAGAAATAAAAGGATTAGGAGATGAGAACCTGGAAAGCATAAATTCCCATTGCAGGTTTATGCCAAGTGTGTGGGCTGGGCTTGCTTAGGGGAATAGAAATGCACGTGTTCCCAATCAGACATATCCAAAATTTGCCTTCATGTCTTTAAATGTGCTGATTTTCAAACTTTAGGAAAAGAGATTTTGAAAATGAAATTAATGTCTCCAATTCAGCAACCTCTTCTGTTAAAGTAGAATTATTTATGCCCACCGTTTATGCACAGTACCAATGGCACCAATTATAAAACAATTAAAAGAAGGTAATCAGCTGCAAGAGTGATCTATTCTGTCCATGGATTAACAATTCCCTTTCCTATTTAGACATGCAGCATTTTTAAACAAATATTTTGACCCAGTTTTTGCATACTGTTTATGCAACCTCTGATGTTGAACTAAAATGCTTATGTTTGATGTTTGCTGAATGAGGCAGCACATTTTCTTTACAAAATTTATTTAACTTGAGCAAAATCTCAAAGATCTTTTCTATGCTACTGTAAAGCAATTCAATATACAATTACTTGCCAGAGACATTGGGAATACCACCTTGGATTTACAACTGTAATCAATGTATTTTTTTTAATTTATGTCTGGTTACAGTTCTTAGGAAGCGCAGCCTTGCTGGGGCACCTTCACTTTCTGGGTACAGGCAACACGCATGCACTCTGCATCTGCATTTCATTCTTTTCTTCTTTCACAGACACTTCTTCAAAGGCTTTGCAGATCTGTTGTCTTTTCATACTGCTTTAGCAGTGTGCTGGCTTCTGGATTGAATTTCACAGTAAGGGCTCACTAGTTTGTCATAAGCATATGCAATTAAAAGCCAAAGAAGTCCTTCCAGCTGAAAAAAGGAGAGATCCCTGCTCAGGACTGTGGGCCTATCAGGAGGTGAAGAAGACAATGTTAAATTACTGGCTGCAGAGGAACGGTGTCCTTTGTCCCATAAGCACTGCATCTTGGCTCCATTTCCTCAGGTCATCTTGCGTGTACAAACTCTGCACCTCCAAATAGGAACCAGAGGAAATATGTCCTCCTGGAGAGCAGAACCATTCTGTTTGTACTTAGATATCTCACTTTCTTCAGCTCCCTGCCACTAAATTGATGTATGCCATGATGATCAGGAATTTTCATAGCGAAAACCAAATCACAGAATCATAGAACGCTCTACAGCGAAGAGACCATTTGAATACTGCAATGTTTATACACTTCAACATCCTGAATCTGCAATTCCATCTCCAGCTGAAAGGCTCGGTACAGCCATTTTCAAGCAGAACAAAGTTTACACTAGCATATTCATTCTAGATTTTGGACTCATTAAAGGTAAGACTGGCATAACTTTACATGCAGAATGGTGACCAGAAGTCAATCGCTCAAGTTTTGCCCATTGCTAAAAAGCACGGATCCTTCTTATTATTTAAAGCACGTGTTCAATTAGAGCTTTGTCGTCATTAGTAGCATGATGTGTAAACTGATGAAGCCACATAAAGCAGATGGTTAAGACTCTGGACACAAATAAAAGAAAGAATATGTTACACTTCATTTTAAGTGGCAGTTCTGGTGTACTCTAACTAAATGCTTAAGGTACTGAATGCAATGTAATGACTAACGTGGCAAATGCACTGCTGTGCAAATAAACTGTTATGAGTTTCACTTCATTTTAATTAGGCACTCAGTTCATATCCTTCCACACTGTGAATAGACCAAGGAAATGAAAATATGGCTTTGTATACAGTTTGCGCAGTACTTAGTGTACAGTTCAGTTCCCATGTATTTGTATGATAAGTGCACGAACAGTCTGATAATCATAGTACAATTGTACTGATGATGGTCATCAGTGAGGAAATTTAAACTGTGTTGCTCAATAGAAATAGCTATCAGAATGGAGTAGGTCACTAAACAAGGGAACTCACACAAGAGAGAGCAACAGGTACGTCTTCTGTAAGTCACATGCAATCTACCAACCACACAGATAGCTTGGGTTGATGCAGACCATGAAGTTCAGTGTCAAATTAAAAGTCACAGCCTTTCTGCTCCCCCACAATGTAAAGGGCAGTATCACACGCAGACTGACTTTTCAGAAATGCACTTATGTTCCTCTTCCAGATACCTACCACTACCAACAGCGCTGTGCTTCCGCGGCTACATCCCCACGTCTCATGCCTCCAGACACTTTGGGGATGGCATTACAGGCTTCACTGACTCACCAGCAGCCACACACAGCTCTTTGTAGGCCAAAAGAAAACTTCTTGGAGGCAATTACGTCGGGAATAAGCAGAAGCAACAGTTCAACGCACAAAACTGACCTTTGTGTATCACTTTTTAAGCAATTTTGCCCAGTAATTTAACCCAACTATAATTGCAGCTCCACTGCTAGCTTCTATACTCAAAGTACTGTATGCAGCAGAGCTATCTATATATACCATTTGTGATAGTGGGACCTATCCTCCAGGCAGTGGATCAATATCACAGTTCATTCTACACAGTCTATTACTTGTACACTCAATGGCCACAGCTTTTGGCCTGATCTGATCTCAAATGAATGAGAATGAGAGAGATGCGAAATAGGCTCCATGTACCATTACCAGATAATGCATTTTCAATCAGGTTCATGCAGCTACAATATGGTATTTATATCTAGCATACAGGGATTTTGAATGTCTATTGTGAGCACACTGCTTGAAAGCAAAGAACCATGAACGACATGACAAGCCTTAGGAACAGCATTGTCTAATGGATGGTCCTCAGCAGAGAGTATAGGAGATATTTGTAAGCAATGAGTTAAGAAAATTATCAGGAGGAACAACCACTCATTTCACTGCCTCTGTAGTCTCATCTGCTGAAAAAAAATAATGTTTTTGCACGTACATACATAACATAGTGTCTGTGTGTGTTTAATATAAATACATCTATATATCTGTACATCTGTATTTATGGCATTTTTGAACCTTCAGGGTACAGCCTGCCGTTGACCTTCATATGGCTATAAATATATATATACTCTCAATTGATCACATATATTTTATTATCATGTTTTATTTTCTACTGGTAGAAAATTCTTACTAGTAGAAATCCAGAGTTGCGCAGGTGACTTGAATCTCTTCAATTCATCAGAACTCACTGAACCTGTGGGCTGAAACCATTGGTATTTATTTTTCAGCAAGTGCAGCTGTTTCTTGGGTTTACCAGGCAAAGAAGCAAGAGGGGGAGGTGTGCTGGTGCTGGGAAGTACCTGGATGAAAGGTAGGCAGTGATTTTTGTGTACCATGATTATTGAAGACTGAGAGATGGTGCCTGGCTGGGGAAGGAAGGTGTTTAAGGTCTTGCCATGCTGTAGAAGGAGGAGGTAGAACTGGAGGTGATGTTACTTTGGTTTTTGCTGCAATCAAGAAAGCCTGAAGGAATGGTTTGGGTAAAGAGGCTCCACCAAGGAGCTTTGCCTTCTCTTTCTCCTCCTGAAAGCAAATCCTCCAAAAGGTGAACTCTGAGTAACCCAAGTACCTTGACTTTTTCCCTGGGGGGCCACTGATGTTAGTGAAGTAATTCTGCATTTATGACAAAGAGGAAATAATTTCTAGTTGTGTTCAAGCTATCAAGGTTCCTGGAAGCTATAGAGAAGGCTTGATTGAAGGGCTCATTATATATTCTATGCAAAGCAAATGCTTTTTATCTATTTGCAGGGTTTGCATTATACGCAGACTGTATTATGACATCTAAGTAATGTTAATAAAATCCTGTATTCTTAATCTTCAAACATCTCAATTCAATTGACCAGTTCACTTTAAATGGGGTCACCAATGTGTTTTTTCTGATGTGCAATGATTGGTTGATTTCCCTGTGGCAATATTAAATCATAGTTGTAATACAGAGTTCAAAATCCCCTGTAGTAAACGTACAGTGTTATTTTGACTTTATGAATGGGGTCAAAGTAGGATGAATTATGCCTGCAAGTAACATCTTTTTTGAGCCTGAAGTGTAGCTGCATAAACTCCAAAGATCAGGAAATAACTGTTCCTGCTGCTTCTACTACAAGTGTAATCTATTGAACGATGAGCCTGATATTGAAGAAATATTCTTTCAGGATACACGTGCTCGTTGTATGCTGCTGCCTTAGTGACTTCCCCAAAATGGGGGGGGGGAAGAGAGAAGAAATGGGAGCAGTTATCTTCCTCAGCCCCTTCTGCTGAAGGCTCTTGTCGCCCGTGTCAGCTCTCTGAACGAGTTATGGCCGACGTAGCAGTGGCTTTTTTATTGACATTCTCCTGCAACTTCCACAGTTACTGAAATCCCTAAAAGCCATGCAGCAGTTGCTGTTACTTTCATCCTTGCAGCTAAGAGCCTCTGACACAGGAAGCTGCCGTCTGGCTGCTTTTTCTTCGTGCTTGCTGCAGGCTGTCGCAGCCCAGGCCGCGTCCTTTCTGTGAGACGGAGCGGTCGTGGGCTCCCTTAGCACAATTTTGTCGTAAGAACATCCTGGCAGACTTCTTCAAAGTCTCACAGGCCAGGGAAACCTCCCCTACTGTTAAGGGTTTGAGCATCTTGCACTTGAAAGGCTTCTTTTGGTGTGTTGCCTGCTTTCCCCGGCCTTGCAGGGCTGGAGGTACCCATCATTGGAAGGTTTTCTACAATAAATACAACTATCTGCGCTTCTGAGAAGCCAGGAATGGGATGAAAGGTAAAAAATAACATCTGCTTGGGTCAATATATTTGCTTTGTAACCTAGGGAAGTCGGTAATTTTGCGCTTTGTGCAACGTGAGCGCTTCCAAATGGGTTGCAAATGACCTGCTAAGTCTTAACGGTCTTAACCTGTTCTTAGCTCACTTGACTAGATGACAGCTATTCAGGTCCTTTCCAAGGCTAATTAGGAAAGCAGTCATTCTCTTTACTTCATCCCAATTGTCAGCTGCTCCCACCTTCCTCGGGCGTGCTGGAGACCTTTAAAACTTGACTGGCTCAGTCTTGCTGTTAATGAGGCCTGCCCCAGCACCTCTGGGCACTCCCTTGGCACTCAGCTCCAGCCCCTGGGCTTTGGTCACTGAGGATCCCAGGAATGGGAACGAGGTGTAGGAATTGGATGCGCAGCGAGAAGTCAAGATTGCTTCTCGCAGCTTCGTGAAAAGAATTAACACATTGGTCAAAGCAAATCAAAGACCCAAGAAGCAGAGCAAGAGAATTTAGATCAGCTCTCCCTGGCAGTATAGGAGCTGCCTGCTTGGTCAATCTGTTGTCCAGAACTCAAGGTACTTAAGTATCTCAAGGCAAGACACTATAAATCTCACTTTGCTGTCTCTGTAAAGTTTCCCATCTGTACCTGTGCTCCCACTCGTTTTCAAGTACATCTTTATAAAGACCTTTATACAGACTTGCTTTCAAAGCAGCGGGTAAGCGGCACTTCAGTAGCAAGGAAACCGCTGCTGTATTAATTGGCATTGATCAGTGAAGCCTCTGCTAATATTGCTGGAAGAATGGGGGTGGCTTGAGAATTTTGAGCCTGTCAACATAATTTGTTAAGAATTAAAACTGAGAAACGAATTTGGTCTTGTAACAGCTTTATGGACTTCAGGATGTTTGTGCTGCTTGACATTAGCAAGAAGCTTCTTTTGTAATTTAGTCCTTATAGTTTTCATCTGATAAAGCCACAACAGAGCCCTTTTATCACAGTAGGAAACTTCCCTCTCCCCTCAGATTTTGAGCAATAACAATTCTGTGGGGTAATAATTATTCTGGATGCACTGTACCATGTAAATTAATCCGTTGCTTTGGTAGTACTACTCCAAAAGCAACACTGATGGTGTATGCTCAGAATGAGCAAATTAATTAGCCAAACTGTGAAATCAAATAAATCTCACAGCAGTGACCTCTGTGTCACTGAATAAAGAAAGACATTAAGTTGATGTGTAGTTGCTTTAGCTGAAGTAAAACCAGAACTTGAAAGGGCTAAATGTTCTCATTATTCTGAGTTAAAATAGACGTTCAGGCTGGCAATACTTTGCTGGCAAGGACAGATTGATATTTGATGTCCATTTAGTTTTTCCTTCTGCATCTCTGAAGAACAGGCATATAAAGCAATTGTCACAAACCAGAATGCTTCATGGGAAAGCTGCATCCAGGATAAAAATCAAAACCTATAGATTTCCTATTGATGTCATTGTGCTGTATGATCTCTGCCACACACAGAAGCTCACAGGAGCTAGCATCTAATTTGGTGTTCCGTAGCTCTTGGTCTCTCAGCTGCTGAGCTTGGAAATACCCTTCAGAACTGATGCCTTTATCTTGTCCTCTCTGGGGGTGAGTTTCCAGAAGCTCTGAGGAGCATTGATGGTTTTGGGTAACAGCAGTACTACTTCCTCTCTTTTCTCTCTACTGAGCCAAAAAAATAAAGTCTGATATTTTGTGGCTTTTTACATAGAAAAGCAAGGAAATGTGTAATGATACCATGGTTATGCAGCAGCGCGTGCTCTGTGGTGTGATCAACCACGGTGTTATCAATACCTGCTGGAGGAAAGGGATCTTGGTGATGTTCTGCAAGAAAATAAGTATCTCAGTCTTGTGAGGCATGTATGGGGGTGTCTGTCAGAGTTACTGCAAGACAAATGTTTTACACCTGCAGGAAAAAATAATGCTGCCTTGACTGAATTTATCTAGAAAAGGTCAGAGTGAGATGTGGAAAAGCTCATTAGGTTATTCTCTCCAGAATTTGATGCTCAACAATCAATAAGTACCTAAGATTTACTGCAGGAGATGTATGGAATAGGGAAAGGGTTTTTGTATGGGTGATGGGAGGATTCTGGGTAATCTACACCATATTAAGATTTTTCACTTGTAATCAGCAAGATGGGAACGGGAGGTTTCATTCAGTTATGGATGTGCTTGCTCTGTGGTAAAATCAGTAAAAATCCCTGCATGGTCAGTAAGAGAGAATATATATATTTAACCTTGATGTTTACAAGACAGGTGTGTACCATATAGGAATTGCAGCATTCCTATCTAGATTGCTCAGCATTAACCCTCTGGTCGGTAGCAAACCCAACTCCACCGTGCTGCTAGCTGTAATATTGGTAGTGGATGCAGTTGTTGGTTAATTCAATCTACCTCATAAAATACAGGAGTAAATGAAAAGGCTTTTACTGTCTGAGGTGAGATGTGAAACCTCTGTTCTGTATACCCACAGATGAGCAGGAAAGTGATTCCAAAGAAAATATCAAAAGATAGTAGCCTATAGAAGTTCTTACCAAGGAGAGAGCATTTTCCTGGATACATTTCATTTTGCAATGAGTGATGAGTAGTAATAAACTCAAAGCATTTTAACAATTCTGTGTCTTTTGGAAGTGAAAGCCCCAGTGCATGTGGCTGTGGGTTCCTGTTGTGCCCCAGATAGAAGGTCTGTGCCAAGTGGAATCCAGGGCAGGATTTGTCTTAAATGCAAAGACAAAGACCAATAGTGAACCCAGTGGGAGATCAGCATTTAATTCTCCATGTCCCATTAATTTTGCAATATGGACTTCTTCAGCTCTGAGGGTTTTGCCATTAAAGGAACAATATTCCTTTTTAAGAAACCTGTTGGTGATAATTTTCCATCGGAGACTTAATTTGCGGCATGCTCCCTCTAGAAAATTGCAAGCCACTTTTCTTGTGAAGCTGTGCTGAATCCCCTTTCTCCAGCCCCTCTGCTCTCACCGCAGCCTTGGCCATGTGCAGACCGGGCTGGTTCTTGTTGCAGGTTTGCTCCTTTCACTGTCTCCCACTATCTTACAACTGATCAATGATATCTCAGTGAAGTACATCTTATCCAATTCTTTCTTTGGCCATACTCATATAATTTCATTGGGAAATTCCTCCCATCAATATAACTGAAGGGAAAACCAAGCTCTTGAGGGTTCATCTGAAATTCAGGTAGCAGACAGAGTGTGGAATAAACTGTTAGGAAACTTGCACTGAAATTATGATGTGGGGAAAAAAATCTGGAAAAAGTCTTCAAGGATTCCATTTGTTAAATCACTTTATTTCATTTATACCAAAATCACATCATTTTGAAGTGATTGAGAATTCTGAGTATTATGTTGCTAAATCTTAGTCTGCATAGCTTATGAATTATGGAATATTACGCATACTAATGCATTATTCAAACAATATATTTTAATATAAATGAATCTGAATAAATCAAAACAAAATACTTTTATTTCATGCTAAAGACGTTTTTTTGACAGTGCCAAAACAAATCCAGAAATAGTTTTCTTGTTTGAAAGCCTCCTTAAAACTCTCCCCTGCAACTGCTGCTTAACTGCGTATTTCAACCTGTATGCAATTCTTCAAAAACCTGTAGGCCAATTGTAATTTTAATGTTCCTATTCAGAGCTAAAATATACTTCAAGTGCCACTCTCAGATTAGATGAATATACTATTGTTTACAGTTATGATAACCTTAAGATCCCAAAAATGTCTTAATCTAATTACATGCTTTTATTTGCTGTTAGTAAAAACAGAAGAATAACAACCCAACTCATTTCATCCCTACTGTGATTTCCTCTGGGCTAATTAAAGTGTACTCGACTGATATCTTAACTGCGCAGCTATAGGCAATCAAAATATTTAAAGGGACAAGCATCGTGTTAGCACTGTGCTATCCTTTATGAGTGGTGCTGTTAGGTTGGAGGGTGCATTTCTGAGCGCTAATGAGCCCCGTGGTGACATCATGGGCTCAGGTCACCAGATGCTGGTTAGGGGGGTGATACCAGGGGTGACCCTGCTCTAAACACTTGGCAGAGCTCTTAGCAAGGCCTCTTGTTCCAGCACTGGTACTCCAAACTCTTCTTGAAACTATTTCCCAGGTGTGTAGAAACCAGTGTTTGTGCTGCTCTTCTACACCAGCAGACCAGGGCAGTTGTGAAAGTAGCAAGAGATGCAGGCAGCTGAAGTCAGGGCTGCTGGCATTGATTGCCCAAAGGCACTGCTGCTCTCCATGGGAGCTTGCAGCTCTAGCTGCTGCCTCTGCTTCTGGAGAGAGCACTTGCTATGCAGCTTCCAACAAGAGCTGGTCTTGTGCTGTGTATAGCTATCAATACTTCTGCAGTTTAGGAAAAGGAATCTTCAAAATACTTCTATTTGAAGATCAAAATAGCTTTTCCACACAAATCTATAGCACTAGTGTATATAGTAAGTATTTTGAAAGAAATGACTGTCACTGAGGTCAAAAAGAGGGTGATTAAACAAAGAATCATCTTATCCAACAGTTCTTCCAAAGCCGATTCTTGTCAAGCAACTGCCCTTGATGTTTTCTTTACACTGACATAAGTTGCACAAATGGACTATTCTTTACCTGTAAATGTGCATGGTAGTTGTCTTTCCTCTTTCTGGATGCTCTGGCTTGATGGTGAGCCTTTAATGCCATGATTCAGTGTATTAATTTTTACAGATGTTGAGGAAGAGAAATACTAGATTGGAAACAGTGAAGGGCTTAGGACTCATGCTATCCTATCTCTAAGGAAACAAATAATAGTAGTTCATTCAGCCTATGTAAATCTCTCTGTTAAAATACTCAGTAGGCTAAACAGACCATCGCTGGTCTCCTGTGGTTTTGTTTTCTTTAAATGTTAATATTTAGCTCATCTTGTTTTCCATCTATCCTAAACAGTAGTGTTCTCTTTCTCCTCCTGAGGTAGGAATGGGTGTAAGTCATAATTTTTTTGGGCATTCAGCCCACAGGGGATTCTTGAAGCCATGAGTAGAAACTGTTTTGTTTGCTTTCAAGATATGAATGCTAATTACGTCCTTACTTCTGTTGCAGCTTTTCTTATTCTTGAAAAATATGAATCTCTCCTTGATTGTAGATTTGTTCTACCATGATTTTCCTCTGCTGGTCTCCTCAAATAATATTATACAATTAATAGCAAAATCTGTTAATTTCCAGGAGAAAGCATCTTTTTTTTTCTTACAGTTGTGTGTAATCCCATGGATTTGATTCCCTTTTAATAATGTAGAAGAAAAATATACCATTATTCACATTAGGGTGAAGAAGAACAGTGAATAGTTTTTAAAGAAAATCTTTCTGGCTTTGTTTCAGGCTGTGACCTGAAATTGCAGGGAAGGAGTGGAAAAAACAGCACCAAATTCTAAGAGAAGCTTTGCTATACTAATGAGATTTAAGTGGCACGTATAAGATGTGATCCAACATTTAAGTGTTTAACCTGAAACAGTTCCATTCCATCCATCATCCAAAGCATGTACGATAGCTTTATTCGAGCATTAAGTGAAAATAATTCCTTCTGTCTTTACTAGAAACACCAATCAGTGCCCCATATGTCAGTCAAGGTCTGTCTATATTGTCACCACAAAGAAGAATAAGGAGCACCAGGGCTTTTTACCAGAGTGAGATCTCTCCTGAAGGGCTCTTTTCTTTTTCAAGTCTTAATTGTAGAGGCTTATGGCTATTTTGTACACTGAAATAATGTAAGATTGTAAGGATTCATATCTGCTGATGTTTGCAGATGATAGGACTTTATTAAATATCAATTAAAGAATCAGAATGGCCTCAAAGACGTGACCCATTTTGTCTCTTGCTTTTTTCATTCAAGTTAGTACTTTGAATGACTCTGAATTTCTGCGGTCACTTGCCTTGTCCTTGAACTTCCCGTGTTTTGTGTGAAGGAAGAGAGAGATGCTGTACTAATAGGGAAAATTACCACGCCAAGCTCCTTGTTTTTGTTTTCTGTTGATAGCAAGAGTACTGAACATACAAGGTAACTTGCCACTTCCCAAGGTAATGCATCAATTGTTTAACAATTAAAAAGTACCTTGAGATATACAGCAAAAGATGTCTGGAAAAGAAAATTTGTCCTTGGCATGTATGTGTTCTCTCACAAACTCTCCATCTTGTTTAAACAAATACTAGAAGCACGGTGAGAGTGCTGCATTGGAGCTATACATTTTCAAGGGCAAGTACAATATTATTAGAATAAGGCATGTGACGAATCCAGAAAATAGAAGGGATTTAAAATACTAAAATGTAGAATGTACCAGAAGACTTGGCAAAATAAGAGCACTGGTAAGGGATTGTACTGGATCTGAAAGGAGAAACAATTGCATTTTGGTGAACAAAGCAAAATAGTTTTGCTGGAATGTCAAGGCAGCCACATGCTTGTAGGTCTTATTTTTATGTATTTCACTTCGATTTAATTGCCCTTGTGAATATGCTTCGCAGCTTATATTGGAATCAAGGAAAAACAGAACCAAAAGGGTTACTGCAGCTGTAGTCTAGTCAGTTCTGGATCTCTGCTGTTACAGTAATATTTACACAGTCTTGGAGCAATTAAAATGACACCTAAGACCTCACAGCCCAAAATTTCATTGTTATTAACTTGTCAGAGTTATATATTAATGGTTATTAAATGTAAAAGAAACATCATTGAATTTTTCCTCATATAATTGGACCATATTTTGACTCCCGAGGTTTTTAATGGTATTTTACACAGCAAATTATCCTTTGAATTGTCTGGGGAATCCTATAACCCAGGGAAGTCCTTTCTATTTCAGTCTTCACCAGGTTTACAAGCCAATTTTTTTCACTGTAGATCCAGAACCATAAAATAGCTGCACTGATGTGCTTTTACAAGCGTCAAATGAAATTTTGACCCTTTAAAATCAAAGGTTTCCATTGGCTTCAACTGGTCCAGAGCACAACAGCAGTCAACTAATGAATTATTTAAATACCAGGGAGCAATATCCCCATAATCCCTATACTGAAGAGGAGAATGAATAGGCTGCCACTAGTAGTACTACTGCGAAAGAATATTTGCATGAACTAAAAATAATTGAAATGGAGAACCTATTTTTTCTGTCAATAGACTGAGTGAATTCATATTCTTTTTAGGACATAACTCAGTGAAGCTACTTTTCATCTTCAACAGCAGGAAGAGGAGTAGATGGCTAATGAAGTCCTGGTATAGATCTACAGCAATTTTTGAGGTTCAGCATTTCATTGGAAGGAGATTAATACATATTTACTGCAATTTTTTTAAAATCTGGTAAAGTCAAGTCTATTCATTGCTTCCCCACTTTTCCTATTCAAAGTGATTTTTATATTAAACTTAATTACAGGCTTTTTCATTTGGAAAAGATTTGTTTGGTTTAATCAAAATAGATGACTAGAGGATGACCACTCTGGAGAGGAGAATTTTTTTATTACACATTTGAAAGGAAAGAGTTTGAGTATTTTTTTTTGCAAGGTGACACTGAATTAAACGTACCTTTCAAGTAAAAATAAACTGGTGCTAAAATTATCTTTTTCAGATGAGTAAAACTAGGAAATGTTGGCTCTTTAAGATTTTTCTTCCAAATAAAAAGTAGTTAAAAATTATGTAGAAACATTTAATTTCAGCTTTCAAGAAACAGTAGGGTTGGAATGAAAATGTTTCATCCAAAATCTAGTAATATGCTTGTTAATATTAAAATATATGTTTAAATATAAACCTTAGGGTAACATGACATTGAGAGAACTACAAAGTAGAAGTCGTAATCTTCTTACTCTGTCATAAATCTCATTGGTGCAAAATGGGCAAACGCTTTCTATTAACATTCTCCAGAATCTGAGTTGAAGTTGCTTTCAGGTATCTTTCTATATTCTTCTTCATTAAAGAAAAAAATCACATTATACAACATTCAGCTGATCTGGTAGGTGCTTTATTTTTACAGTGAACTTTATGTGGAAGTTTTCCAAGCCAAGTAGGAAAAAAAAAAGCAAAAAAAAAAAAAAAACCAAAAAAATACTATAGGGCCACACCCACAGCACACTCTCAGAAAAAACTAGAGATAAAAACACATCACAAAAAAACACAGGGGATATTCACAATAAGAAAATGGGAAAACGTAAAATCCGCGGGGTGCGCGAAAAGAAAACCAAAACACACGGGGCTCGCACAAGAGAAAAATGCACAGTGGTGGGCGCGCACAGACACACCTCTCGCGCGAGAGCTAAAATCACAAGAGGGGTCCACAACAGCACATGGGGGGACAAAAAAAACACACCCCCCCCACAGCCCACACACAAAAAAAAAAACACAACACGCGCACAAGATGCACACATCAAAAGATAAAAGACGCATATACCCGCAAAAAATATCAAAAAACACCCAAAAAAAAAAAAAAGCACAAAAAAACACACAGAAGACACTCTCCCCTTATAAGAGCACATCCGCCGCTGGAAAAAGCGCTCACAGGGAGAGAAAAAAAACAGGGAGACCCCCAAAAAAAACATCACAGCCCCCCCCCGGCGCACATGCCCCAGACGCTGTGAAAAAACAGCGCCCCACAACAGCCACAGCGCAGAACAACAGAGGCCACAACACCGCCACAGGAGACGCTCGGGGGGGAGACGCGCACAACACTTTCCCCCGAGAGAAAAAAGGGTGTACACCCCCTCTCCGCGCGCGGGCACATAGAATAAGACACAGACCCACATCTCAAAAAAAACACAACACAAAAACACACTCCTCTGGGATATGAAAAGATAACAAAAAATACCCCTATAGAAAAAAAAAAAGAGACACTTCCCCCCGCAGAACAAAAGATGAGAGCCGATAGAATATCTAGAGATGTATAAAAATAATAATATCCACACCACATAGAAAACAAAAGTAAAAATCTCACAGAAAATACACTGGGGTGGAAAACACCCCCCCCGAGAAGAGTGGAAAATATAATATCAAAATTATACCCCACACACGCGCGGGGAAAAATATTGTGTGCTCTACACAAAAAAAACCCGGAAAATACACACCCCTCTCCACAAAAAAAAACACAAAAAAAAAAAAATAGTGAGAGATAAAAAACCAAAAAGAGTATAATAAAAAAACACATGGAGACAAAACACAACACCATATTATAGGACACACCACAGCGAGAAAAAGACGAAAAACCCGTATACAAAACACAGAGAGAGAGATATTTGCGCGAGAGAGAGAGATGGGAAAAAAAACACAACACGGGAAAATATTTACAATAGAGATACTCCACAGTGTGATATTCACAACAGTCACATTTTTGTGCTCTCTGTGCGCGCCACATCAAAAAAGAAGACACAGATCAAAACACAACACACACAACAGAGAACAAAAACCCCCGTGCACACCCCGGGTGTTCACAAAAAGATATTTGCACAGAAGAGCGCACACCGGCGCCACACCCCCGCAAAAACAGAAAAGGGAGAGGGTGTGCACACTCCACACGCTGAGAATACACACCACACACAAAAACAGCTGGGCGAGACACACGCCTCACAAAAAAAAAAGAAAAGGGGAGAAAAAAGTACACTGTTTACAAAAGGCGCATACCCCCACAAAATACAACATACAAAACAGGTGTGGACACAAAAGACCCCCCCCGAAAAAAAAACACAGAAGAGCGCAAAATGGTGCTCAAAAGCCGAGAAAAAAAAAAAAAAGAAAAACAAGATATTACACAAAAACTCGCAAAAGCTCTACACAGAGAACAGAGAGACACATATAGAGATACACATCTAAAAAAAAAAACAGAGACACGGGGGGAAAAAAACGTGACACCACATACACACCATATATCACAGATATAAAAACCTAGAGCAAAAAGTGACACAAGACTAGACACACACGAAAAAAAATAAAAAGTGAGAGACTCCACAGACACAGCGGAAAAGCTAAAAATCTTCACAAAAACAAAAAGAAAAAGAAAAGAAAAGGCCCCTGAGAGAATATATAAAAACCCCAAAAGCCCCTGTGGTCAAAATACAAAACCAAAAAAAAAAAACAAAAGTCACAGCTTTGTACAATATAGACTATATCGTGGGGAGAACAAAAAGACAAAATATAAAAATGAGAGCTTTCACAAAAAGTTCTAAAACAAAAAAAATGATATATCCGCACAAAAAACTCCAAAAAACACGAGACCAAAATAAAAACCAAAAAGAGAAAAAACACAAAAACAATACACTCCCCTAAAAAAAAAAAAAGGTATAAAAGCAAAATCCACAGAAGATTAAAAATGAGAAAAAACGAGATACCACAAGAAAAAATATCGCGCCGATACACATCTCGGGGGAGAAAAACCACAAAAAAAAAAACCCCTCTAAAATATATATCACAGAAAACCCCCGGAAAATTTTTATACTCTGTGTTAGAGACTAGAACACATATTCCACACAAAAAACCGAAAAAAAAACTCACACAAAAAACACAGATAACACAAAAATACAAAAAAAGCACACAGCCCCCCCACAGATGTGAGAATAGCCACACGCACAGATATGAAAAAATAGAAAAATCGGGTAGAATATCACACACTCTCGGGCGCAGACGCCCCACACGCCACACATTGGGGGGTCTCAGATCGGAGACCCCCCCACACCCACACACCACACAAAACATCTGCAAAAACAAAACGCGGGACACCTGTGTGGAAAAACCCACACCACACACAGGGAGACACATCACACGAGACGAAAATCTACACAAAAAGTCACACGTGAGAACACTCTCCAAAAGCACACACCCCTGCCACACCCCACACGTGACACTCCCACAAGAGATGGGATATGCGCGAGATGGGCGCAGAGGTCACAGCACACACACACACCGCGCACAGCCGCTGAGAGGGGTGCCCACACACACAAAAAAAGACACCGAAAAAAAACTGCGCAAAACCATAAAAAAACACACAAAAAAACACACACAGAGAGCAGAACACACACACCGAGAGGGAGAGGAGATCGAGAAAAAATATATACACACAGAAAAAACACACAGAAAAAAGAGTACACAGCGTGTGTTCCCCACATACACCCAAAATCCCACACTGTCTCACAACACAGACACATAGAAAAAACATACACCTTTAAAAAAAACACAAAAGATAAAAATATACACACTCTCTATACACGTGATACACATATAATAAGAGGAAAAACACTCAGAGCACAAGAACAAAAGCGCGAAAAAACACCGCAGATGACACTGGAAAATCTAAAAAGGCTCGTGGAGACCACACACAACACACACACGAAAACTACAAAAACAAAAGGTGCCCCCTCTAAAAGAGACACCACACGCCTCCTCACACCATATCTCTATATATATATACACATATATGGCGCCCCCGCGACACCTCCGCTCACAGCGCGCAAAAGGCAAAAAACACACACAAAAAAAAGGTTTCACACACAAGAGTTGTGCTCCCACACAAAAACACAGCAAAACAAAAAAAAACAAAAAAAAAACCACACCACATCCGCGTCACAGAGAGGAAAATCTAAAAAACACAAAACACACACGCGCGAGACAACAAAAAAATCTAGAGTGGGCAAAACATGTTAAAAAACAACATGCGCTGCAAAAAAAAACTGGAGAAGAAAAAAAATCACAGAGAGAAAAAAAACACTACAACACAAAACACCCTGTGCTCCCAAAAACCATATCGCGCGAAAAAAAGAGAGCACAGAAAAACCACATCACAGAAAAGAAAAAAAAAAAAACGCCCCCCTCCAAAAGTCCCACACCAAAAACCAAAAAGAGGGGCACAACAAAAAAAAACCCCCCAGAACACCCGCGCACAGAAAAAAAAAGCTCTCAAAAAAACAGAGAAAACGCTTCCCCAGATCAGATTGGAGAAAAAACAAGACACAGACCCAAAAGCATAGACACAGAGCAAAATCACAACACCACAGCACACCACAATAACAAAAGTTTCACAACACAGAGCAAAAAAACCCAAAAACAAAAAAAACAGCCACAGAGATCTCACAGACACACACAGAGCTCCCCAAAACTACACAAAAAAAAGTCCCCAAAACACACTCGGGGGGCGCTCCCCACACCCCCTCCACACGGACACAGGCGCTATAACAAAAGCGGAGAGAGGGCACACCCCGTGGGCGCCCACACACACACCACACAAAAAGATTTCTCACACGCGCGCACACACCCTGTGTGCGCACAACACACACTTCTCTCAAAAAAAAAGGGAGATAAGACGCTAAAACTGAAAAACTCCCCACACAGAGACACAAAAAAGAAAAAAGCCGCTTCTCTCACAAGACACCACACACCCCTGCAAAAGAGAGGGCCAAAACGAGAACACTATAACACACACATATAGCGCGCGCGGCACAAAAAACACATACAAAAATATGTATATCACAGGAAAACGCGGGAAAAGAGAAAAGCAAAAAATGGGGGATATTCACAGACAATACACAGACCCAAAAAAAACAAAAAGAGAGAACACGCAGATGAGAAAAAACAAGATTTCACACCCCTTGTGAGACACAGCTCAAAAAGCAAAAAAAGATATAGGCAAAATAGCCACACAGAGAGAGACAAAATACCCCTCTCCCCATAAAATTCCCCTTCACACCCCAAAAACATACACATATATACGCATATACCCTGATAATATAAAAAAACAAGAACAAAAAGTATATCTCCGCCCCCCTCTGTGCCCACACTACACACCACAGAAAACACCCCGGGTACACAACAGTTATATGAAAACACAAGATGTGGGGGGTGTGAAAAAAATAGCGCGCGGTGAGACACATTACACCACAGAAAACCACAAAAAAAAAAAAAAAAAAAAAAAAAAAACCCCTATAGAAAAAAAAAGACCCCGCCTCGGACACCACACACATATATCTCTTGTCTCGGGGTGCTCTTGTGTAAAACCCGATACACAGGGAAAAAAAACAGCTCTACAAAAACAAAAACACAAAAAATAGCACAATATATAAAAAGCTCTCACAACAGCGCACACAGATCACAGCACAGGGCGCCCCCGCTCTGTGTGTCCACACGCCCCAAAAACAACACCCGGGGGCCCCGGAGAGCAGAACAGCGCGCGGGGCGCAGAACAGCCCCCCGGCGCACACTCGCGCACAGCGCAGACACAGACGCACACGATAACAACACCCCCACACATGGGGCGAAAAGCAGAGAAAAAATCGGGGCCACACGCACAACACACAAAAAACTCACAGACACCCCGCGGGCCCCGGGTTTATACCCCAGATAAAAATTCTCTCTCACACAAAATAAAAAGACGCTTATAAGAAAAAAAAAATCGCCACATAAAAAACAACATGTGCAAAACTCGAAAAATCTCACACATATGTTAAAAGAGTGTCACATATCCCACACGGAAAAACTACAAGACCACAAGAACAATAGGAAAAGAGAGCTGCACAGACGCTGAGAAAAAAAAACAGAGATACACAGAGAGGGCGCGAGAGCACACTAAAAAGACAAAACTTTTTTTTTAAAAAAAACCCCAAAACACACAGTGGTGTAAAAAAAAAAAAGAACACAGTCACAGTGTTTCTCCACAGATCTCCCACACACACACAAAACACTGTCACATACAACACAAAAAAAAGATACCCGGCGCTCTCACATTTGTGAAAATCTCACACATACTCTGTTATATTGTCAAAAAAACACGAAAAGCCCCAGACAAAAAACCCCTAAAAAAAAAGAGGGAGATCCCCCTCGGCTCACAGGAGACCCAAAAACAAAAATAAAAAAATCACATACACTTTGTCGCGGGTTATATATTTTTTTGGCAAAAACAACAAAAACGCCCCTGCGCCCAAAAATCGAAAACCACAAAAGAAAAAAAAACACACCACAAAAGCGCTGTGCCCCCCCCGAAAACACACCCCCACATACACAGAGCGCGCGGATAACAACAAAACCACACCCCATATGGGGGGAAAACGCCACATATATCGTGTCACACCGCTATATGAGAGTAGAGCAAAAAATAAAACCATAAAAAAAACAAAACACATATAACACAGAGCCCCGCAAAAAAAACGCAAAAGCCAAAAAAAATAAAAAAAAAACAAGAAGATAAAAGACACACGCCACATATAGTGTACACACAAGAGGGAGAGACTCTGGAAAAAAAGAGCCCAAAAATAAAATAGACACCTCCCACACCCACAACACAAAAAAGAGACCCCTAGAAAAAACAAAAACGAAAAGGGGGCACAACAGCCCCGCCCCTGGCACAAAACCACAGCGCGCTGGGAAAAGGAGATGGGCACATGTCTCGCGACAAAAAGGCGCACAGTGAGAGCACAAGAGAAAAAGAACACGCGCCCCCACAGGGCTCTCTGGGCTCCCCAGACAAAAAGGGGAGAGCGCCACACGCCCCCCCCGAGACAACACAGGGGAGATGTCACAGTGGAGAGTGTTGGGGTGAGAGAAAAACATCTTCTCTGTTCAAAAAAAAAGACGCGCCCCAAAACAAAAAGCTCTTCACAACAAAAAACCAGACACAAAATCTCTCCCCCGCGCGTAAAACACTCTGTACAAAAAAACACACCAAAAAAAACCCCAAAAAATACACTATAAAAGAACAGCCTCGTAAAAAAAGAGAGAGAAAAAAAAAAAGAGGGCACAACACAGAGACCCCGGAAAAAAGGCCACAGAGAAAAAGAGGGAGAAAACAGGACACACAAAAAAAAAGACACACCAAAACCCCACACTCTTGTGTCCCCCCATATATAGAGACACGTTCACACGTCCCCACAACAGCGCCGAAAAGGGGCAAAAACACAGACAAAACACACAAAAATCACATATAGCGCATATAAAAACACAACAACACGGGAGACACACCCCTGGGAGAACACGCCACAGAAAAAGATTGGGGACACAACACATTTAAAAAGCTCTCCCCCACACGGCAAAAATATATCCACACACAGAGAGATCGCGCTCACACACAGAAAAGATAGTACACAACACATAAAAACAAAAAAAAATAAAAAAATCGCGCTGAAAAACGCGAGATAAAATACACATAAAAAAAAACGCTCTGCCACAGTCTCACAGTCTCTCACACAGTTAAAAAAAAAAGAGACTAAAACATGAAAATCAAAAAAGCTCCCACACAAAAACCACATGTCTATATATAATATCAGAGCTAAAAATAAAACTTAGAAGAAGATGACACTTGCCCCTCGAGAAAAAGGGGGACACGTGAAAATCACATAAAAGAAAAAAAATGTATATATAATAGAGATATAAAAGAGAACATTGGGGAGAGATCCCCTACACACCACAAAAAGACACAGGAAAAAAACACGCACATAGAGTAGAGCCACACACACATAACACGCGCACACGGGACACGCGCTACACACAAAACACAGGAGACACAACACGCCGCGGGGAGACACAACACATGTGCTCACAACAGAGACCACAGCTAAAACACACACACCGACACCTAGAACAAAAAAAAAAAACAAAAACCCCCGCTGTGTTGCGCATAACAAAAACACAGAATACAAAAACACACAGCCAAAAAAACACGTGTCCACATCGCGCTAGAGAAAAAGAGAAAACTCCCCCCGCCCCCACACCCCGGAGAAGACACACACCACAGCACACGGGCACAGTCAAAACAACACCCCCGAGAAGAAAAAAAAAAAAAATACGCCAAAAATCTGGCGCTGGAAAAAAGAAAAATCTCCACAGAAAAGGGCGCCGCGAGATAAAAAAAAGGTGGCGACAAAAGCGATAACACCCCCCGGGGGGAGAACACCCACAACACACACACACAACACCTAGAGGGGGGGCTCCACAGCTCAGAGGGCCACAGGGGTTGCCACACTCTATAGAGCGCAGAGGTGAGATGAGAACAGAGCGGCCACAGGCCCCCGCCCCCGCACACCGGGGAGACCCCGCTCCGCAGAAAACCACACACGCGCTCCGCAAAAGAGCGCTAAAAAATATACACAACACCCACATAGAAAAACATAGACAACACAACAGTAAAAAACACCATAAAAATGTTAAAAACATCACACTATATTAAAACAAAAAAAAAATATAGAAAAAATGAAAAAACGCTATACGCTGACAAAAAAGAAAAAAAAAAGTACACGCCACATCATATTAAAAGGAGATGTACACCATACCCTAGAAAAAAAAAATATATAATATCACACACAAAAAAAAATACACACAAAACCCCAGAGAGATACACACCCCGTTTCCACACGAGATAGACACAAAAAGACACAAAAATGCACAGAATATTTACACGGAAAAATAAAAAATCGCACACACAGAGAGCACAGGCCACACACATAGACAAAAACAATATAGCGCACAGTGCTCAGACACACACAGTCCCAAAAAAAAACACACACAGCACACAAAAAATGGGAGAAAACAAAAAGAGACAAAAGGGGGAAAAAACACACTCAAAACGGAGAGACACATCTGGGGCTCTCTGTGAGAACACAAAAACACTCGAAAAGTTTTTTTTAAAAGACACAATATGATAAAAAAACTTAGAGGAGACACCACAGTGGTATAGAGAGATACACAAAATCTCAGAGGATATCAAAATAACACCGAGAGCGCGCTCGAGAAAAAAACACAGAATACACATTTTCCCCAAAATCTGGAGATATATAACAAAAAAGATGTCACACAGAGCGAGAAAAAACCCCACAACAGAGACAAAAATGGCCCCACACCCCTCACACCGGACAAAAAACAACAAAAACAGAAAAAAAAAACGGGCTCTAAAAAACACATCCGCCGCCACACTCTGAGAACACAACACACGAGAGCGCCGCCCCGGCGCACAGCGCAAAACGGCGCTAGAGCAAAACCGTGCCCATATCTCTCGAGAAAACATCCGCGTCGCGGCACAGAGATCAAAACCCCGCAGAAGAACACACATCGCGCACAGCTCGTCCCAAAAACAGACACACTCGGAGACGCGAGAACAGCACAGCCCACACAGCGTGGCACAGGAGACCCCGCACACACAAAAGGTGTAAAATACGATAAAATGGTACAACAGAAAAAGAGACACCGAGAGGGACACTGGGACAAAAAGAGAGATAAAAAAGAACACACAACAGGCTCCCCCATATATATATGAGAACACACAGCTGGTGGTGCACAGTCCCCACAAAAAGCAAAAATCTCTCTCAAAAAAAAAAAAACCACAGGTTGCGCTGAGAAAAAAAACAGACGCAAAAAAGAGAGCCTAGACAAAAAAGGGGTCTCAGAAGAAAAAACAGAAAAAAAAAACCCACAGACGCTGGGAGAGGGCGCGGGGGGGGGAAAAAAAACACAACACACACACACACGAGAACACACAGAACACCGCTGGGGGGCGCTACACAACAGCCCACAGAGAGGAAAAACAGACACAGAGAGAGAGCGGGGCGCGCCCCTCGCACAAAAGTCACAAGACGCCACAGTGGGAAAAGAAAAAAAAAAGACTCTCCCACACCCTAAAATCTCACAAAAATTCTCAAAAAAACACACATAAAAAAACCCCCTAAAAAAGCCACACACACACCACAAAAAAAAAATAAAAGAGCAAAAAAAACCCCCCACACACGAGAGCCAAAAACACCCCCCGGGCCCCAGATCTTTGGGGGCCCCTGTGTGGCACAAAACAGACACAGAAAAGAAAAAACAACATGCACAAAAATCTCACACTCTCGCCACAGCGCTCCCCACAGCAAAAGGGTTTTAGAAGTTTTCCAGACAAAAAAATCTCCTTTTCTGGGGAAAATACATTTGTTTTTGAGTAGTTATGAAATATACTATTAGTCTATATATTAGTCTATATAGCACTGATGCCAATAAGGACTCCTACTGAGGCTTCAGCGTGAGTTTGATGGGAGGAAATGCATCTCTGTGATAAAGACAAAAGTAAAAAGTTGCATGAGGTGTTTAGCCTGGAAGGAAGCACAGAAATTTCCGTGCTAGAGATCTATTGAGTCCAGAGGTAAAGCTGAAACAAATCCTTTCTCTAAACACTGACACTATGGGATAAAGCTGACTGCTCATTTTATTTCAGTTGGAAAAAGGGTGACTTCTTGGTACTGTCTTAACATACGTCCATATAGAAATATTTTCACTTAATATTTTCGTTTGTCCATAGCATGGATCAGCACCTTTGATTCATGCTATGCTGTTAGATTGAGCCCTTACCTGTATATGTGCATTCCAAGGACCAATTAGCCTGCAAATGCATTAATTGCGTGTGCAGGCCTGTCTGTGCTCCCGGATTATCCCTCCATTTTCACGTTACGTAAAACTAGCAGGAAGACATCTACTTCTCGGTATCCTTCGCAAATCATTTTTACTCACTTGTAAACCTGCCGCGGAATAACGGATAACAACTCCATTACACTGTATTAGCCCATTGCCGGCAGCTCCTTCAAACAGGTTTACGTGCTATAGATATCGTGGAAAATGTGCCAAGAGGAAAGCTGTTAGCTCTGATGGGAAGAGGGGAAAAAAAAAGGCATGCTGAGCTGCGGTGAGCTCGTCCTTTCCTGTTTTGCTTTTTTTTTAACAGAAATGTGACTCTACTGTTTGAACCCAGTACAAGAGTCAAGTATCCTCTCTCTTAATTAGCAAAGGAACATACACGATTGTGACAGGAGCTGTGTGTGGCCAGAATTTCTCCTGATCTGACCCCAGGAACTGCTCCTTTTTCTATTCCCCCCAGAAATATAGAAAGATGGAGACATAAGGAAAAGAACACACTAGCTGTTTTTATCACTTAAGCCATTTTGGTCAAAACTGACTTTTTAGAGATGAAAGCCCAGCAATCTAGATACAGATGGATAAGAAAAAGGCTATTTCCTATCCCACAGCAATTCTTTATGTCTTGAGATGTCAGCAACCTTATCGTGCCTATTGGGATGAAGTGGTGTTGTGAAATAAGAGGGAAAAAGAGTTCCTCCAAAGAGCCACAGCCTTATGGTTGAGGCACTAAACTGAGATCTGCAGGAAATGCAGGTAGAAGGGCTTCAAGAAACCATCTATTTTATTCTACACTGAGATAGTATTAATCACATCGTGTCTGTCCTTTGAAATTCCCAGTGATAGAGAACCCATGGTTTTAGAATGGAAATTGAGCTGCTTAATGGGCTTTCCTGATAAACTGTACTTTGTTCTGTTTTGCTTTGTTTTCCTGGTGTTTATCCTACATCTTTCTCTCAGGTATATCTACCCACAGTGAAGGAAAAAGATTCTCCTCAAGTTACATGTTTGAATAATGAGATCAAATAGGAAGGGAGGAGAACAAACTAAGAAAATGGCTGGAAGAATAAACACATCTTTGGTGTAACTGTTTATGTGCGGTCCATTAATAATACTAACATACACATGCGTATGTATTTGCAGAGCCTGACCAGCTTTCACCAAAGAAGAGGTCCCGAAACGATGTCTAGATCCACATTCAAAGACATCTATTAATTTTTAGTGATAAAGCTGAGAGCTGTAAACGTTCATGTAACTTTTTCCAAAACGTTTTTTTCCTCTTTCTTGAGGAGGAGACGAGGCCACAGCGCTTTGCGGCTCACGGGCTCTGTGGCAGGATGGGGAATTGGTTGTTTTCAGTGAGGTCTTAGCTTGTGCCATAACAAATCCTTTCCTCTCTATTTACAGCAGAGCAATACCAGGTCTGTAGTTAGAAATGTCATTCAGTGTTGACACAAATGGTAAAACCCTTTGCTGGGGACTTGATTTCTTTGCTGTTCGGCATTTGGTGGAAATGCAACAAGAAAGTTCTCGTGGTGTTGCAGAAGTGTAGTGAGGTAAATGTGGACACAGTTTGGGAATAAGGTAGAGTGAACGAGGGGGATTCATCAGCAGCACTGTTACTGGCCCACTCCTGAAATCTTAAAGCACTAGTTTAAAGAGAGGAAACGCAGATCATTGCAAGTCTGCCTGTGGAGAAGGCAGGCTCGTGTTAGTGCCCATCTGCAGAGGTTTTCCTGAGCTACAGCATTAGCTGGAGAAAGCAAAGGATTGGAGGTGCTGCACTGGCTGCCAGCACAGGGTATGGGGAGTAGATATGCAGCCACTGCCCCACTTTCGAAGAAGAAATTTATTTACCCAAGGTGTGTTCAGGCAGACTCTGACATTTGTGATCAGGCAGTGCTTTTTATTTTTAAATATAGGTTCATTTAAATTAAACAAGAAGCTAGATTTTTTTTTGTTGGATTTGTGACTGTGAAGTGCGTTCATGTGGGTGCTATGTATTCTTCCTCTTTGTAAACATGGATTAAATCAGTTGCTTTCAATTTGTATACGTGTGCATGTATATAAACAAAAAAAATGAAGAGGTGGACATGCACATATATATAGCTATGCCTATGTGAAGGTTTAATTATTTATAATAGCGAAGCCACTCATTTCAGTTCATTATAATCTAATCCTTAGGGCCTATTTTTTTTTACATCTGGCCATATGGTGCTGTGACGGGTGGCTGAGCTGTGCGTGTTGCTCACGGTTTGCCACGTGTGCACTGCAGATTTGGGGTCTGACACAAGAACGTATGGCTGGGTGGGATCTGCCTGCTGGTCTGCTCTGGTTGAGGCGCTGTGGGCAGCTGGGCTGGGCTTGCAGGGCATTGCTGGGTGAGGGGGATGGCCACATCCCACCCAGTGACGCAGGCTTCTCCAGTGAAGGGATTCCGCAGCTTTTTGTGGGCAAGGGGTTGTTTTCTGTGTCCAGCTCTCTAGGGATCTATCTGGTCACTGCAGGGCTGTGTCCCCTCTTGAACACATGATAAATGCCATCCCTCCCCATAATTCCTGCTGTGTGTACCCCAAATCCCTGCGATATCAGAGAGCCCGGAGCCTGAGCCGTCCTCCCTCTGGGACTAGCTGGCTCCTCTATAAGGCATCTGTGTGACTGCACATCAAGGAACCCTAATCTAGCATCTACCAAAAAAATCTACAATACCATTCCCTCATACGGATGTCCAGAGAACCAGGTAATGATATTGTAAGATCCTGCATGTAGAAATTCTCAGATACTGAGCACTTCCACTGCAGCTCGTGTCAGGGCCCATTGCTGCAAGTTACAGGTTAAGGAAATAAATTGTAAGTGGTATTAATTTTTAAAAGTTACAGTGTGGCCGGGTGTATATTACATAGACTTTTGTGTGTGTTTATTTTATCACGCTCGGCAAAGTGTGTTTATTTTTTGCCTTCTACAAAAGCAGAGCATTGTTCCCAGGCCCTCCTGCATGATGGTGATGCCATGTCACTGAAATCCCTTCTTGGGGCCGGGAGCGGAGGTGGCCATGGGAAACTCTTTGGGACAAAGATGATGGGGCAGGGACAACCATCTCTTTCCTGGGAGGACTGTGCTGTGCTCCTGTGGTTTGACTGCAGGTTCAATGGCAAAAAAAAAAAAAAAAAAATTTAGATTCCATTTATTTCAACGAAGAGAGGATATACATTAGAACATCATAATGCATATTCTAATTAATAATATTTATTGGTATTTTAAAATAGAAATAACATGTTATATAATGTCCATCGCATATTTTTCTGACGATGTTCTAACATACACACATGGGCCTCCATACTTTCATCCCTCCCTGTGTGAGGAGGGACCCAGTGCTGCTCTGTACACATGCACACATCCAAGGCAGCAGTGTATATTAGAGAGAGGTCAAAATTAAAATGCTTCAAACAAACATTCAAATAGCCTGAGTAATGTAAACTGTGGCTTTGGGAAAAGCTGTGCGGGCTCTCGCCTTCCTTAGGTGTGCTGCACAGAATGCAGGATGAGCACAGTGGAAAAGGAAACCATTCCAGGTCAGTGCAACGCAGCAACCTGAGGAACAGACAAACCGTGGCTCTCAGGTCTCAGACTTGCAGCAAAGTTTCCTCCCTCCTGTTTTTCTTTTTGGAAAAGAAAACACTGTACAGCGTGTTGTACATGCGGCACAGGGCAGATCCGCTCTCCAAGTGCAGGCATTGCTCCAAACAGAGGAAATGAGTGCTTTGCTGGTGACAGATCTCTGTTTTTATTCCCAAGGTTCAGAAGTAAATTACCACAAAAATGCAGATGGAACCTGTAATACTGGCCTCCACATCATTCATCTGGTGGTTTGGGAGCCGCAGATCAGCATGTGAAAGACAGCAGTTAAAATACAGGACCTGTTCCTATCTCCTCTGCTCTGTGCTGGTGTAAATCAAGACTAAGACTCGTGAACCCAATGGAGTGTAAAATTGGTGTGAGTGGGAATCGGTGCCATCTCCCATACCTATATGTCAGATAAAATATTTGCTTAAAGCTTTTATAGACACTGCTATCATAAATAGCTTATTTTCTTATACATTAAATAGATCAAAAGTAACCAGAGTAATTTTCTAACACGACTAAAATAAACACACATCTTTATTGCCACGTCACTTGCAGGAGTCATGCTCTCATTGAATCTGAATAAGAAACCAGTGATTGATTTTTATATTTTTTTCTTAGTTTAATAAAAGGAATCACAGCACTCTATGAAAACATGCATTCATTTTATTTGATTGACATCTTCAATTTTGGATATATATTCTAACTAATGGAATGAATATTGCAATACATGAATCAATTATATTTGTTCGGTTGTCAGGTTCCTAAAGTGAGAATGGTGTAAATTATATATGATCCAGCTGTCTATATCTTATAGTGCCTTAACAGGCAATACTACCATCAATACATTGGTTTTAATGAGGATCTCATTGGCAATCATAGCTTGTGTCTGATCCACTGGTATTTACTGATGCAATAGGCCTTTATCTATGTTCCTCAAAATATAATCTTCCTCGCATCAAGACCAGGATAAGAGTACGACCCATGTGAAGACAGAGTTGCTAGTGTGATTAGCATCGCCATGGATCTTACCCAAATCGCTAGCGTACAGTCACTACTATTTATATAATTGTATCGGAGTATTTGATCTCAGAGTTTGGCAGCATGCTCAAAATGCTCCAGGTCTAATGACGGGCTAATGCTTGATGTTATTTTGTGTATGGGCTTGCCTTAAAGCACACAAACAACAATTCTAATGATACTGTTCAGCAGAGTAGTAGGTCTTGGAGTAAACAGGGCTATGGTGAATATGCTGTAATGTTATCATTTCTTGACCTTTCCTGTAGTTTAGCAATTCAATAATCATTATGTTTTTAGAGCAAGACCTAATGAAATAACTAATGGCTGCAAATCTCATATGAAAAAAAGAATATTCTTATAGAAGTTGATTCCTTTTCAAGAAGGAGAGATGCACCTAATGGGATTTGTAGGAAAAGTGTTCAATATATAAATTAATTACCTGGATGGCCAAACAAATGATTCTGAAAACAGAAAACAAAAATTTGTGAATTTAGTAGAATTGGAAGTGCTTTGGTGGATAGAATTTGAATATCAGATGACTTTGAATAAGTGTCCTGAGGGGGGAAAGAAAAATCAAAATGGAAGGACGTATGGACAAGGGCAACATAGAAAACAGCATAGTGTATAGACAAGACACAAAGGCTGTATACCAGGTACAAAGAAATTCTACTTTGCTGAGCACTGGTTTGGTCCTAAGAAGGCTTGAAGGCGTAGTCTGAGAGACCCACATAACGAAACAGCATGAGAAATCCTGAATAGGAAAACTAGCATTACTGAGTTTGTTTCTTTGGAATGCACTGCACGGAGGTTCTGATGGGCCCAGCTGCAGGCTGAGCTGGTACCTGAGCAGAGACAAAACCTCCTCTGCATAAGGTGCAAGCAGCGCTGCCAATTGCTTATCTGGGAGAATGCGGCCTTTGTCGTCTTCGCAAACAGAAACGTGTCTCTCTGCTCATCAGACCCATCGCCTGTCCTGGTGGCCGTGTGCCTCAGCTGAGATGCTGCTCGGAGGACGCAGAGCGCTGGAGCAGAGCTGCCCTGCCCACCTGGAGCCTACACGTGGGAATGCAAATGAGCATTTAGTCATCTAATGCTATAACGGTAAGTAGTTTCTTGCTAGTGTGCTAGTTCAAATGGATTGGAGTTGAAACCAGAGACGTTTGTCAGTAGAACACCACAGTGCACCGTATTACAAGATTTGACAGAAATGTTTTCTTTTCTGCTCAGTTGCAAGGAGTCAGGGCACGCAGGCAGTAGCACTTAGCTCGTCCTGGGGAACGTTGCCTGCAGTGTCATGCGCTGCTGGAAAGGAACTTTGCAGAAGTACATGTGCATTATTGGTGAAAATACAAAGGTATATCTGGTCAATGATTTATTGTGGTCTGCTGGGTTAATAACGCTGCTTCAGAAAACTGAAAGGCAAATGAGAGTAGATGTTTGCCTGATGAACTAGAAGAGAATTGAGATGTAGATTGTATAACACTTACTGCTCAAAAAAAAAAAAAAACCAGCAACGAGGAATTGAAATGAGTGTTTTCTTCATCCTTAGGCAGAGCTACAAGTCAGCTTGTGCTGGGCTCTGCGCTGTCCCTCTGTACCTCGCTAGCGTCACTAAATCAATGGAACATTAAGTCAAGCATGCTCACTGCGTCCAGGAACAACTAAAACAAACAGGATTGTTTCAACAATATCAGCCCTCGTGCCTCAGAGTACTAAATGGCTTCTAATTAACAACCTATGAAGTCAGTCTGTGTCAGTAGGTGAAGAATCAGACCTTTACATTTACATGTGCAGTGACAAAACCAGAATTACTTTTAAACGTGGCCGGCGCCTTCATCCATGCAGTATGGTACATGGTCTGTGCTCCTTCTGCATATGAGCGGGTTAGGGGTCAGGTATGCAGAGGCGTCATGCCACCAATTTCCAAGCTCTCCCTAGACCTCGTGGTGCTCAAGAGACCTGACATGTTTGTGGAGGGAGAACACCTGCAGGAGTTTTACAGGAAACTCCTTTTTTTGTCATATTGACACCTTTTCACATATGCTCTCAGACAGAAGGGGAACATACATCTGTCTTCATAGTGAGGTTTCCTTTATGACTGGTGTGATGTTCTTGACGTTATTCTCAGGATACTAATTTGTAGCTTGTAATGGTAATTCCTTGCCTGCATGAGAACAGGCATACATCTCTCTTACACACACACACACACACAGACACACGCACACGGCTCCTTCCATAAAATATTTATGAATCATTATTAGCATTAGTGATATCTGAAGCCAAAACTTGTAGGAAGCAATTTTGAAGAAAATGAAATTATGGAATATTTATCCATCCAGTAAGCTGCCCTGAGTATGTGTCTCCAGCAGAATGAGGGAGTTATTTATTTATGAGCTGGTCTCTTACTCTCTTCCTTAAAGAGGAGCCACGGAACAAGTTGAACAGGATGTTTGTTTACAAATTGGCCAGAGAGCATCGTTCTCAGTTTGATTCGCGATGACTAATGAGCAACATAATTTTTAATCATAGGTTTTCAAGCCTGACACACTGACAAGCACATCCTCTGTGTGTTACGTTCTGTATGGTATAATGCAGGCAGCTGTGTATGCTAACGAGGGAACAAAAACAGTATGAAAAAGATCAATGTGTCAGGTGAGAATACGACTTTTCTAGCAAACAAGCTGTGATGCAAACATTTTTCATTTTAGGACTTTCTAGGACAAGTTGTTGTGCACACCCAAAAGCAGAATCCTCAGCGTGGGATGTGCAGAGAAGGGGTGGAAAGGAATCGTCTGTCTGCGCTAATGAATCAAAGGGCAGCAAGCCCCGGGGACAAGTAGAGCATGAGATTTCGGGATCGGATGTTCCCGAGTGATGCTCCTGAGACACCCCAGACTGCATAGCAGCGAAGGCTGGAAGCAAATTGACGTTGACAGTTTACCTACCCACTCGCTCAGTAGCTAGGGAGGCCAGATGCTCACTATTTCTTCCACTTTTTGCAGAAAGGACCACTTCTGTTGTCCAGCTCTCCTCCTCTCCATCCTGCTGGTGCCAACCTGTCCCAGGGGAAGCTCAGGGACTCCCACATCCCACCATGCTGGCTGAGTGTGGGAGAAGGATGTCACTGCATTTAGGGATGTTGAAAATCTATTGCAACCTCTTGTTTTCTCTCCTAGATTTGGAAAGAGCAAAAATAACTTTCATAGTCTCCCAAGATCAAAGAAGATCTTTCAGACTTGAAATACGGGAGAGGACAGGACGAGGGTTATTCTGGGTGTCAAATTCAGAGCTGTGTGCTGCCTGGAAAACCCTTGTGTGGTTTGGGGCCTGAGCTGTGGGTCTGGCAGGCCACAAGCCGCTTTGTCTGCTCACCTTGATAAAATGGAGATATCTACCCATGTTCTTTGCAAGGGTGGCTTAAGGATTAGTTGTGTGATATCCACAGAGAATCCAGATTGAGAACGAGGGTATTTTCAAAATAATAAGTAATCACATATGTACTTATATGTATATTATTATTCCCTTAATAACTATATAGATAGATAAATTCTTGCTTGAGTGATCAGAAAATGTTAATTTCTTTAAAACTCAGATCTTAACACAACCCTTCCAAGTGAGCTGTTTTGGCTTGTAAATGGTTTTCTTGCACTTTTTTGTAGCAACAAAAATCTTCTTTAGATGAAGATGACTGTGATAGCATCGATGTTACTAACACGTTTTGTGGACAAAACCCCTTTAATGCTTCTAGGAATTAATTAATTTTTACTGAGAATGGAGAAAGAGAGGGATGGATCAACAGCTTTTCTGGAGAAGAAGAGTAAAGTTCAATATTTCTTGAATGATTGAGAGGGAGAACAGGGCTGCTACATTTTCTGCTTCTGATTCAGGTCTGAAAAATATTTTGCATTCCATTATCAACTTGCTTTGCATTTTAATCTATAGAAATCCCATCAGCATGTGCCAAGTGCTATCCGAAACCAGTTTCTGTACTGCAACACTTCTGGCCACGTACTGCAGGAAAGACTGGATGCTCTGTGAGCAAAGAAAGTGAATGTAACCATAGCACAGAATTTATTTGGGAGCCTGCACGAAGACACAAGGTGTACCAGCTAAACTGAGTGTTTATAAAGAGGCTGGGATTCCTCATTTTATAAGTGTTTGCGTGGCTTTAATGGAGAAGGATTCTAATGGCTTTTGACACGTGTTAATGGTGTATGTCACGTTCTTTATATTTTCATAATGACATCTCTAATTTCTGATGGCATGTGTCACATTGCATATATTTGTTAAATATAGGTCACGGGCTAAAAATATGCACAATATTAACAAACTATGGATGATAACAATTACATATATCTTCCTCACTGCAGCAAGCTCAATTCATCATAAATCTAATTCTGGTGGGTCTTCTAGAATTCGGTGGGAAAATGTTTTTAAAGCTTTGTCTTCAAAGATGGTGGAAAAAAAAATTAGGCTTTAACAAAGTTGATGCTGATGAGAAAAAAGGAGTTCTTTCTCACTGGGGTTGTTCTTAGAAACGGCACCTGTTCCTAGTGTGAGAGTGCTGGAAAATGCTGATACAGTATTGTGGTACTCATCAATTTATATGGTTTGGCAAAAAACTAGAAACAGCTCCTCTGGGGAGAATGGGTAATGGGAGACGCATGTTTGAGGCTCTTGAAACACAGTGCTCAGCATTATGGCTGTGACCTTCAGCACATGACACGTAGGGTTGGTATTGCTCTTCTTCAGGAAGGTGTGCAGGGGATAAGGAACCGTGTTTTACATCTTACAGTCCATATAAAAGCTTGTGATATGAAAGTCAGAGGGCCTGATGGCTTCCAGGTGTTTTACCAATTCCTCCTGATGAATGTGATTACTCTGTGTATTTCCTGGGATGACTGTGTGTATGTGAGTGCAGGGACACGCTGTCCCAGGAGCACTTTTTTACTCATCTGATCGCCTTCTGGTTACTTTCTGGCCTCTGGATAGAAATCATGTAGCCAGAAGTGCACAGAAAATGCACAATGTCGGGGCCAGATGTGTGAAATCTGAATGTTGAAAACATCAGCTCAACAGCTAATCTCACAGGAGCCCTTCTTGATGGTGATGAGATTTTTATCTTTGATTAAAAAAAAAAAAGGAAAAAAAAAGGGTATGTGTCTCTTAGTTACCAGATAGAAGTAAATTAAGTTACGGTGAGGATGGTGACTGCCTATATTTTTGAACAACTACCTATTTTTTAGTGGGGAAACGGTGGTGCTAGGTGGATGGTTGGACTGGATGATCTTAGAGGTCTTTGCCAACCTTGGTGACTCTGTGATATTTTTATGGGATTGTCTTACTAAGGAAAGATTGTGGTGACCTTTTCGCTCCTAGAAAACTCGGATGCGATGCTTTTCCTACCTTTCAGTACTGGTATTGCTTTTCACAACTGCTTTTATTATAGTTAAATAATCAGCACTGTGGGAACTGCTGCATCACCACCCTTCTCCTACAGCGCTTGCTAGGTCAAGCTGTAGTGTCGGTGCTAGCTGAATGATGCTCTCAGTCTGTGTGTGGTATAAGCCAGGTAAGGCTTGTGTTAGCACAGCTATGAAGAAACAGAAAACCTAATGCACAAATGAGAATTACTGAGGAATGAATATGAAAAACAAAGTTAATTCCAATTCCCACATGATAAATATATATTTTTATGTTCTCATGCATCTGATTCAGACAGGCTTTGAAGGAAATTTGACACAAGATTAAATGGAAAATAATTTCATATTAGTTGGAGCCTATCTAATTTCATGCAGTTTGAGGGTCAGCATGTTGAAATGAAACAGTGGAACTGCCCATGTTGTATGCATCTAAGTTTTAGAAGCCACACTTTAATGGAGGGCTCCCGCACTTCCAGTTTGGTCCCAGCAGGTAATACATTGGGAAAAAGAAAGGAACATGCTCCAGAAGAAATTTGTGATTCATAAACCTTTGAAATAACAGCTCCCCTCACATCTGACCTACTTCTGCCTGTACATGCACCTGTCATTCAGGCCGGGCAGACGTCTGCTGGCTTTTCCCTTCTGATAACCGTTCATGTGCAGGTTGGGACTGAGCTGTGGTCTTGCACACACTGAGGTGCCCCAGCTCTCTCCCTCCCCCACACCCTCTGCCAGCTCCTCACCTCTGCCCCATTTGTGAATTTCCTGCTGAAAGAGCGTTTCTCCATGAGCGTGTGCCAGCCTCTGGGAGAGAAACTTGATGACCGAGGATTGCAGCAACAAAGGCAATTAGGCGTCTGCTGCATATGCATTAAATAGTCTATATAATCCTAGAATGAAGACGTTACTAAGAACAGCCCGTGAGGATGCTGAGCTAGAGGAAGCATGACAATAGATAATTTCAAATCCAGCCAAGCTTGAAAGAGGTATGTTTTCCTCCTTCCATCAGCTGAGGAAGAAAGGGCTATAAAGGCTCCTGACTTGAACGAGCAGCTCTTACTTTCGCTGTGTCCTAGTCTCAGTTTTGCACCGCTCATTAGAGATCATTTTGTTCATTTTCCAGAGAAAACGACTCTTTACCAACTTGGAGGGAAAAAAAGAAAAGAAAAAGTGGGGGAAAATATAAGAATAAATGGAAAAACAAGAATAGATTAGTTACACTAAGAGGAAACAGTAACTGTCCGCTTCAGCTCTATTTCTGCAGTAGGTAATATCATCAACGTGTTGCCACAGTGAGAAAAGCGATAAATCACTGCCAAGAAATCAGAGTCACATCTTCTAAATTATTTTACTGATACTCTGGAAGTCTATTTTAATTGAAAATATTGGCAGCTTTTCTTGTTAAAGGCCAAATGATTTAAAGAGTAAAATACTGAAGATACTGTTTTTAAATATTTTCTGAGCTATCATAAGCCTCAGCTGAATCAAATTTCACATCCGTAACTTGATAAGGTTATCTACAGTGCCAAAGACTGATTGACCTTTAAGTGACATAATGTTTTTCCCCCTCTGCGTTATGACATTCACATTAGAACGTGCTGAATCCTAACTCATTCATAACTTCTGAGACCCCCCAACCTGCCACTCTCTCACCTGAGTTTCTGCACACCAGGAGGTAAACTTTCTCTTCCACGAGGTTAAGCCCTTACCCTGTTGCACCCATGTCTGCTGTGAGCCTTATTGGGATGGAAACATTCACTCACTGTGGAGTCGCATAGATGAATCCTGTTGGATCCTAGAGAATAACTTTGAAAACCTGAGCAGGAAAGAGCTGGAGAAGAAGAAATGAAGCTGTGTGATTTCTGCATGTCCTTTTCTTTCCAGCTTTTCCTATTTCACAAAAATATTGAACGTGCAGGGTTTATGGCATTAATTTGTGGCCCCTAAGTATGTGCTAACTGCAGCCTAACTCCTGAAGGGCATCTTCAGGGCTCTGATGTCAGAAACCTATGGAGCTGTATGTCGCCCAGACCAGAGATTCGTAGTGCTCCTCGTGTACCCCTCGCAACAGACCCATTAACTTCATCCTTTACTGAAAACGGGATGTGCAGAGTTTGGCTGGGTGAGCACTGAAAGCCTGATCTGGTTTGTGAGTAAATGGGGTTTCAACGTCTCTTCTGAATACTTCAGGAACATTCCTAACATCCCGATGTGATGAACACAGAAAGGCAGGTAGGTGAGTTCCCAAGCGGTGTATTCTGAGCACATTGCAATGCCTACAGTTCTTCTTCTTTCCTGCGCACCAGTGGGACCATACAGCTACTCCCTGAATAATTCTGCACAGCATCTTCTGTACAATCTGAAGCAAAACTCTCCAGGCTCAGGTAATGAGGGGCACAGGGCTTGGCTCTACTCCCCACCAGCACATACATAGAAATGTTGGATTTTCTTTGGTTTATGTCACTAACTTTGAGAGCATTGCTTATAAAAATATATATATTTTTTAAAAAGCAATTTAGTTTAAAAAAAAAAATGCAGACTGTATAAACCCAGCAAACCTGAAGTTTTCTTCTCCTATAGACCTATCAACACAAACAAAATATACAGTATTTTTAAAGTTCAGATATTGAACTCGAGAGGAAAATCAAAAGTGCTTTCCCTGCTGTTCTTTTCAATATTCACTTCATGTTTTATTTGGAAGTTAGATTCATCGCCACTCTAAAATGTACTCCACTTTTATCTTAAGTATTGCTATTTCCAAAGGAACAAAGAGTATTTCTTATCAGTGTCTTCCGGCTGGACTTCCTAATGCATTTGATTTCCAGCTATTAACCCGGGAGCCCTACATTCACAATCACTTTGTGGTTTTTAAGGCCCTACAGGTTTAGAAGCATATGGACATTCTTATGAAGATTATTACTTTATTTTGTACTTAACAACGTTTGCCAATATCCTCTTGGCTCGTGGCTCAGCGCTGACTGGGCGATCAGCGAGGCAGACCTCTGCTCAGCTCCGTTTTCCTCTTGCACTGCTATTTGTTCTCGTTAAACCCTTCAAAACATGAGGCTTCAACAGCAGCTGCCCAGCAGGCAGCTCACCTGCCCCAGCCCCCAAGTTCTGCTGCTAGGTGCGGTTAGGCCTGCTTTCCTATCACAGGCGAATTTACAGTTCATTTTGAATTATTTGCAAAGTTTATAATGACTTTTAAATCATATTGCAATGTGATTCCTTCTGCTGGTAAAATGGGATTTGACTGAATGGCATTCCTTTGACATTTTTAATGAAAATTAGGATCAAACGTGCTGGATTTGTTTGCCATCGAAAATTATGATTTGCCAAGAGTTTTCATTGAAAACTTTGCTACCTTCTTGCTTGTAGACCCCTTCATGAAACTTTTGGGGATAATCCATTTAACATTGATGGGAATGCACATTAAAATAGTTTTAGAAGGCCAACATAAGTTTTGTCTGGTCCAAGTGATATATAATGCTAAACAGCCTCCCAAGCACTTTGCCCCTTGTCAGCTAAGCATGACACGTATACTTAGCTTTAATTGCACTTCTAAAGCTCTCTGATTTCAATAGGATTTGGGTGTGTGCTTGAAGGTAAGCCTGTGAATAAAAGGTTTCTGGTGCCGCGCTAACCTATGTGCATTTCTTGTTCCCATTTCTAGCAACAAACACAGGATGAAATGCCGTTCTATTCATTGCTTTCTTCTACTCCTAAACTCAAATAGCCATAGACCGAGGAAACTTTGTGCCACAGAGGAAGGTTATTTATCTATTAACACAGCACACACATACAACAAATACACGTCTTTGGGTCCTGAGGGAGTCCCTGTGTCTCTATTATTTGATAATTGGTTTTGGATTAATTTTTGGATTATTTCCCAACCAATATCTTAATAATTACTTGGTGAAATTTAAATTCAAGGCCGATCTTAAAATTGGACATCAAGAACCCTCAGGCTTAATTTAGAGTGCACACATTGGAACTGGCACAATGCCTATTAGCGTATTATTTTTATAGATTAGAATTTTCTTGGCATGACATCAGAAATAACACAAGGTTTCCAACCTAGCAGCATTTCTGACTATATTTGGTTGATATAATCAATCTAATCATCATTTGCTTTTAAACCTGATATAAGATTTTACATTTTCTTGGTCCAAGTCCCCACCTTTTTCCATTCATGCTTTTTATACATACCTTGCATGAGCTCCCTATGCACAATCATGTGACGATAAAGTTTAAATCAATGAGAGAAAATATGTGATGCATCTGGAAGCGTTCATATTTTCACAAAAATACTTTATCTGTACGACCCATTATGTTGAAACCACAGGAAAAGTAATTTACCTCTACAGCTATAAAGGCTGTATGGTTATAAAATCTTATCATATAAAAGTGTATTGTCTTGTCTGTGGAAATTCTGTGAGCAGCCCATAATTATTTGGGATAATTTACTGTTATTACCATTTCCAATAGGAAAATAAGGAACACCTTGCTTAATTACATTATGTCTGCTTTACCTTTGCTAAATATGGACTGGCCTACAATGGATGCTGAACCGCAGGAAGTTGGGATGCAGAAGGGGGGATTATTTTGGCACACGTGGTTTATGCTGCTCTCAGCCACTTATTTAACCACTGCACTCCTAATCAGAAGCGGCACTGGTTTTGCTGACAAAGTGCCCTTCTGCCCATTCCCGAGAGCCTGGCTAGAAAGCCTTTCCATGCACGCATTGGCTGTGGCTGCTGGATTTGGCCCCTTGGGGTTTCATGGCTCTCCTGGTGACCCCTGAGCCCCTGCAGCCAGATGCTTGCTCCCTGCAGATGTTGGTGAGGCTCTAGTGGCCAAGACTTTGAATTTTTGCTCTCAATATCATTGTGCTGGTGACATTTCAAAAGTCCTGATGACTTTTCTGGGAATACTTCAGGAGCATCTCAGCAGGTCCCCTGCCAAACCCCAAAAGACAAAAACTTCTCCCTTTCTGCACTTCAAGGAGCATCTATCTCAAGAGCAAAGCCTCCTCTTTTGCTTCACTGTTGGTCACCAACCCTATCCCACAGCTCCTTTGCTACATACGCAACTTTATATTGCTGAAGCTCTTTGCAGAGCTGGTGGCACATGGGGGGATAGCTAAGCCAGCAGCTGTGCAAGCCTGAAACAGCCACAGGAAACTGTCTTTGACTTTAAAATCTTGTATCTAGACACAGGCCCCAAGACCATAGGTAGATAGGGACTGGGAGTAAAGGACAGGGTAGAGGTGAATTGATCAGCAGCACAGCACACTGGATGCCTCGTCAGCAATCCGCTTCTCTATAGAATCTATGATTCTCCATGTTTTACTTCAGTGCATCCTCCAAAACCAGCTGTATATCCTCAGCAGCACTAAATCATGCTTTGTAGCACTCGGCACACCTTTCATTTCAACCTGCCTCCCCCAGAAAGCATTTTCTCCTTCTCTGGTGCCTTCTCCTGCATGCTTTTTCTATATGCTGAGGGTTTTTTCCAAGGCATGGGGTTTCTCATAGATTCCAAGGATGCAGTAATGTGATTCACGCACAAAATCCTTTCCCTAACCGGATAGGGAGCATTAAGAGCAAGAGCAAGCTGGCAACTTCAGTTTCTCTTTATGCTTAATTCCTATTGGGATCCACTCTCAAAGTGAGCCAAAAATTGGTTCCCCAAACTTTTCAGGTGAAAATAAATCTGCTTTCACCTGCGCGCTCAGAAAAATCCTCCCAACCCCAGAGGGCTCACTGCTGTGCACAGGCAGTGCCTGCTTCTGAGTGGTTCCCCTCTGGCAGCTGCTGCACCACCGAAATGTTCTATCTGCTGCCACAAGATTAGTGGCCACCTTACCCAGTCTGTGAACTCCAGATAAATCCCAGAACAGCAGCAGGAAGAAAGCAACATAAGCTCAAGCAGAAGGTCTCCGTTTATTGCAAATCCATGTCCTGTATGCTTGGGCAGCTCCAGGGTAACAAACTGCTAGACCTGCTTCTCTGTACATGCGAGATCAAAGCAGATGCTGCTCTGACCTCTGTCCACTGCACTCGTGTTGCTCTGCTGATCTGTAGTTATTTGTGCCCCAACTATATGGCTACATTCATTATTCCTGTTTAATTCAAATACTTGTCTATGGTTTCAAGAGGTGCCTTCTGTTTGGGAAAAAAAGCTAGATAGGAGGATTACACATTTTGTTATTTTTCAGGGTTTCCAGCTCATATATTCCCATTATAGAAAGTTGGAAGATCTGCTCTGAGCCACTATACAGATCCAAATCTGCCTGGCACATCACCTGGCAGAGCCCCACTGCCAGCCCACGGGCAGACCAGGTGAGGCCCACATCTCCCTCACTGCAGGAGCTCTATGCTGACATCAGACCTGTCAGTAGTTTTGGTGAATCCATCACCAGAAAGAAAATTAAGGGCTGGCGAGGCAGCACAGATGGAAAACTTTGATTTCAGCAACAGCCTTCAGAGCTCTGTATAAATCAGGCAGGACCTAAAAACATCCGTGCTGAAGTATTTTCCAAATCTTTCTCATGATGAGGTGCTTACTGCAGATACACCACAGGCAACGTTGGATTAACAGCTTGGTGCTCATCAGATGTTTCTTGTGGGTAGAGGGGTACCTCAGCTCCCATCCTGCCTTTACTGTGAGGTGGTATGGCAAAACAAAATTGAGCCCAATTTTTAAAAATATTAAATGTAAAAAAAATTCCTAAATAGGAGAACAAATTTTCTTTGCTCATTTGTAGAGTTTTACTTAAAAACTCTATTTTAAGCTAAGACAGTTAGAAGCTTACAGTATTTGTGGACCATGCATTTAGGAAAACCCATTAACTACTAGACATTGAAATTAACTGAAGTTTTCATTTTTTCACTAAAGCTCTAATGCTTTTTCCCCACTATTTTTAGCTAAAGATGGAGTGGCAGACTCTTAGAAGAAACAGCAGTGCAGAGCCAAGGGAGGCTGCTTTATGAAAGGACCAGTTGTACTTAGTGATGGAGGAACTGTTGGAACTTGGGACCCTGGGAGCAGATACCAACAACTTTGTGTCCTCAGAAGGCAATGAAAAACCATCAGATTTACAGCATTTGAAAATGCTGTAAATGCTGAAATGAGACGATATAAGGAAAAGCTCTTCCAGCCTGCCAGGCAAGTGTATGTTTCTGTATGTTTCACATCCATTTCTACATGACAGCATGTCATGGTTAAACTCAACTTTTAGAACTCCTTTGAGAAATCCTTTGATTAAGCAAATAGTTTGTAGCTACCAATCATCCTGGGTTGACCTCTTCTGCTTGGAGAGAGAACTATTTGCTGCACCTGATAGAAACATACAATTCCCACAGCAATCCCGCTTTCTCATTCTCCTGCAGGGATGTACACAAGGAGGTAAACATCATCACATCAGATCCAGTTAAATTCCAGCTTTTTCCTCCCTTTTTCTTAGGCTTAATAAAAGTCCTATGTTTTCCTCACTCTCCCATGAGCTCATTCCTGCAGACTCCTCTCTATATATATTATTGAAAGCACATTTAAAACGTGCATAGACCACACATGAAACATTGCTGTTTGAAATAGCCTAACATCCAACCACCAGAGTCTAATAAGGCACCAATTAGACAGACAACGCGCTAAAATCAACGCTGCTATTTCACTACTGCTTCTTGTTTCTCCTACCACTTGGTTAGGATGATTAAAACCTGATCTCTCTGTATTAATGGAGATAGAGCGTTCCTAAGAAAACATGTGTCAGGGAGAATCTCCTCCCTGAAGCATGCATTCAGCTCGTTTAACTGCTGATTGAAGCGAGAGCCAGCGGAATCCTTACTGGTTAAAAACATGACCAGCCTCGCTGCTAGTAATCCTAAAGCAATGATAAGGAAAACATACCAGGTAATTTGTTGATTTCCTTTCACAGATCTCCAAGAGATTCAGCTGACCTTTGAAAAGGTACCAAGGTAAAACCACACTCCTATAAAATAATTGTCTTACTAGAATGGGCCAGACTGTATTTTTTTCATCCAACAGCTATGAAGAATTTCTTTATACCATCCATCCCTGACTAGTGCCAGAGACAAGTAAATGCACGTAAGCCCCTGTGCCTGCCATCTGTTGAGTAAAGCCTGCTGCCAGCTGCTTCTCGTGGGCTGCAGGTAAGAGCAGGGCTGTGGGGAAGGCAGAGGGAAGAATATGCCCATTTATAGAGTTTCGGTGAAGCTTCGTAAAGAATACCAGATTCCAAGCACAGCACTGTGGCTTGGGGAATGGCATTTGTGGAAATACTGGAGCTTTTTTTATAGCAGTGTTTAGTCTGCCAGGCAAACTGCGTTGCCTGTCTTCCTTTGGATAATTTTGTAATAGAGATGCCTCAAACCTTGCTCTCTTTATGTCTTTGAATACAAGACTTTTGCAAGATGTTAAAATATGCTTACAGAGGCTTTCTTCTCATGGGGCCTCATGCAATACAAGGCAGCTGTGTCTCCTTCCATTCACTTCCATTTTGAATCAGATCTTCAGCTGTTTCTCACAATGCTGGGTTGCGCTCAGCCCTTGGCAACCAGATAACCCTAAGTGTTCAGACAGCAGTAGCTCCATCGACTTTGATTTATTCTACACTACTTCTCAAGATGACTCTATTTTTATTATTATTTTTAAGTCAGGCAAGGACTGAATGGAAGAACGATGGTGCCACATTTGAATATTCAGTGAACTGCCATTTTGGGATGTACACGGTTCTTATTTTCAGGTCAAACAAGTACACAGAGTTAGGAAAGTGTTCCTTTTTCCACAGCCCGGGCTGATCTCCTTGGGGATGTTTCTGGACTATGGCTATGAGAAGCACTCCTGATGCAGCATTCAGCAGTATTTCCAAGGAGCCAGGGCCGCAGAGGAGTGCTTTATCTGTGCTTTGTCACTTTCTTCTGATCCTGATATAGCTACAGCCCTGAAAATAGATAATGTCTTAACAGTGCTGGTTATCTGGAAAACTTTTCAGCAAAATCCCTGCAGATAAGATATCTGAACTCCGTGCCTGGCCAGAATTTATTTGATTTTGTAAGCAGCGAAACACAGTTTACCCAGATATCCAGTTGATGTTTGCTCTCTTTCCATTTTCCAAAAGCTAAGACTAATTCTCAGTCAAGGCCCAAGAAAATGAGCTGCTGATTTGAAGCCTATTTCCAGAGGCTTAGTCCATCAGAGACATCCGCCGTACTTAAATTTCCCATTTTAAAGTAATTCAGAAAACAAAATGCTTTATACAGTCAGTTGTAACAACTTTTTTTTTAATTGGTCAGAGGATTTTCATTTATAAAAACTTACTACTAAAGATGTCTTTTTTTTTTTTTTTGTATAAATGATAACAGCTATTTGATAGGAGAGACCTGTGCAAACTTGAAAATTAAATGCTGTAAAATTGAAGTACTTGACATAACTCATCAAACACGTTGAGACGTTGGTTATTAGATCTTGGTACTTTCAGCCTTATGTTTTGATGGCACAAAATGGTAAAGGGAAGAGAAAAATGTATAGCATAATATCAGAGATGTAGATTCAAGGTGACTTAAATTTTTGCTATGTTTAGAAACTTTGTGAGTGATCCGCTACAAACTTTTTTCTAAGTTTGTCTCAGTGAAAGGCAACAAGCTCACAGAATTCAAAAACTCTCCTTTTTCTCTACATTTGTTAGCCCTTTGCAAAAGACACATATTAATGTAGGTTTGCTATTCTTATGTGCTATGTGGACTTTTTTTTTTTTTTTTTTTTTGGTTCTTTGGTTTATCTGCTTTTATGGGGGTATTTTAGATGTCTGAATTTACAGGACAATTGATGTAAAAAATGTATATCTTCTGTGTTTCTATCTACCATATAATTAGGCCAGCAAGGGTCTGGGTCTTGCAATGCAGCCTTAAAAATGATAACTCTGTTCCCAGTATGTGACTGAGTGATTTAAATCTTCTCTCAAGGGAGAGTGGAAACTACCAGGACAGATATTTGAAGACGATCAGCATGAAAATACACCAAATAGCAGATACTTCACTCAGGTTAAGTAAAAGAACTGTGCTGTTATTAATTTGAAAACCTGCAAGGAGACTCCTATAAAGATAAATTCTGGACAAAAGAGGTCAGCCAGCTAACTTTTACAGGTCAGGAAAGCTCTCTTTGGGAGGCAATGGGAGGATTATAGATGTGCCTGAAAGAAAGTGCCAGATACTTAGGAAGTTTGGAAACATCACCTTTTTAAAAAAAATTATTTTCTCTATTTTGGAATTCAGACTGGTTTTCACTGCCACAGGTTTACGAACCTATGTGGCATGCCATGCTTTATGTCATAATGATGTCAACCATTTTTTAAAGATGACTCATTGTGTATGTCCCACTCTAATTTTGGGTAACAAATACTGAATTCAATCCCAAGTTTTGACATACACAATAGATGTGTTTCAGAAGGAATTCCATTGATAGCAATGAAGCAAGTGTTTTTGTTCATCCAGCTAACTACTTGTAAGCTCATACTGTGTATTATAGCACAAAGGACGTTTTTCTCTCATTTTTGTATGTAAAAATTCACTATATAAAGAAGAGCAACAATGTCCCTATAAATGTAGCTGATCTATGTATTTTGTAAATTTTTATATTTTAAAAAAACCAACTTTTCTAATTATCGTCTTAGTTTGAAGACTTTCTGAAAACTTCAGCTTGAGGCTCAGCTTTCATCTGCTCTTCAGAGATCTCTGGCTTGACTCTTGCCCTCCTGTTCACTCCTATTCAGGCAAGGGCCAGTGTTTCTACTGACTTCGGTGGGAACGGGATTGGGCCATTAATGTGCATTTGACATAGAGAAGCAGACTAATTGAAGTCAAAATGGTTTTAGAGGTCTAGTTAGGTTGATTTTAATGAGGGTTTTTTGAGCTGCCTTACTTCTTACAGTTTTGGTTTTTTTTTCTTTTTTTGCTACAGGAATCTTTTCCTTAACAGCGGTGTGTTATAAAGTGTTCAGCCAGTCTTTTGTGTTCCCTCAACACCACAGGATTCGTGCACCTCACCAATTCTAAAAATAAATACAAATGAAAGCCAACCTCTTTCTCTCTCCTCTCTTTAATCACACCTCTCCACGAGGAGGGAGTGCACTTTGCCCAACTGAATTTTCTTTCACTCGAAACTTCATGAAAAGCAAACGTTAATGGAGATGCAATCTCCATTGCAGAGTGAACCTACTTTGAAATTCAAGTGACTATATGTAGAATCTTTTTCAGATGTGTTTTGCGGTAGCAGTACAGCTTTTGAATGGCATCAATGGCAACTACTCAATAACTGAAATTACAGCAACCAAATTATACTCTAATAATTGCAAAATTAAATTGTGTCACTGTTTCAAGAGAGTGTTTACCCCTGGGAAGAGGGCTTAGCCAGGTATGGGCATCATAGACCACCTTTCATTTAGCAATATATATTAGTTTGATTAAAGTTAATAAAGCAAGAACAGATTTAGCAAATGGAACTAATGTTCAGAGATAATTTCAGTTGGAATGAATGAACAAGAGATGTGGAGAAGTAATTACAGGAATTTACTAAAGACCTCTAGGGTGAAATGCACATGACCACAGCACACTGTGTGAGGAAACAGATCTAGAAACTAAATGCAGTTAGTAACAGGATACTTCAATTATCCAGAAGTAAATTGAGAACAGCCTGTGGTAATCCTGCCAGCATGTTTACAGCAATGCAGAGCTAATGCAGCACCGTGAGTGAACCAGCTGGTAAGCAGGCTACAAGGGCCTGGGGGAAGTATACGAGGTGGGTACTAGTAGAGCATCTGTGGTTGTGTTGCTGAGTGCCTGGTGGCTTCTTGTTGCCTAGGTGTCCCCTGGCACCTAATGCTCAACCTAGGCAAGTGTGGACTGAAGGTAACTTGGAATAGCTGAAATACTTTTAGGTCATAGAATCATAGAATCATAGAATTAGCTAGGTTGGAAAAGACCTACCAAGATCACCTAGTCCAACCATCGAGGTCAAGAGTAGTGGTCTCATGTTGGGCTAGGGGAGGTTCAGGTTGGATATCAGGAGAAATTTCTTCTCAGAAAGAGCAGTCAGGCACTGGCACAGGCTGCCAAGGGGGTGGTGGGGTCACTATCCTTGGAGTGTTCCGGGAATATGGAGATGTGGGCAGTGGGTGTGGTGGGGGTGGGATTGCACTTGAGGATCTTGGAGGTCTTTTCCAACCTGAATGATTCTATGATTCTAGTTTTGTTCTGTATAATTCCTGAGTAATTTCAGAAAACAAGGAGGTAATAAATTGAGCAGTTTTACATGATGAAGCAATGCACCTGGTACCATTCACTCCCAGTTGGCTGACCTGGATTACTGCAGCATGGTGGCACTTGTTTACTCTGATGAACTCTGACTTTTAAAGACTTTGACAGGACTTAGTTGCACTCTTTTAATCTAAGAGTATAAGCTTTAATCAATAAGAGAGGCTTTTAAAATCATCAATAATTTATTCAAAATTATTCTGTTTTTCAGCCTTCCAGGAACACTGTTTGTGACTCAATGTAATTTCAGCATAAATAGCATGTTAATTTTACCCTTCTCTGACTATAATGTTGTTGCTGCAATATGAATTAATACTGAAAAGCTACAGTTCATTCTGTTGCATAAAATATTAAAATACTGGTAGGCGCTGCATGGTTGTCATCGTGCTTATGGCAGTTTGAAGCTAAGTAATCTCTGCGGGAGCTATTGCTGGCATTAAGCAGGTCTCAGCACACCGGTGCGGATAGCCCGCAGGAGGGGTCTTGGTGCCTATTTTGCAGATCCTGTGCTATGGAAACTGCTGCTATCCTCTGGATAATGATTTTGTGGAAGTGTGGTTGCAGAGTTTTATGTGCGCTGTCTCTCAGTGTTTCCCATATAGATGCGTTCAATTTATAATTCAGGGTTGTTTCCTCAACAGCCAGACTCAGCAAATTCATCCTTAAGACTGAGGCTCAAGCTGGGTTCACAGGCTGGTTTGTTCCTTTTCTTCTTTTCCTTCCTTCCCCCCTTTCTTTATTCCTGCCAGCCTTGCTCTATCCTGACTTCGGTCTTTAATTTCACTGTTTTCTTCTTCCTTGGCTAACAAAGATACAGGTGGGTTTTTTATGTTTAAAAAAGCAAACCCAAACCTCTATTTTCCTACTTACAGAGATGGAGTCTCTAGAATTGATGTGCTTTACTCATTAATCCAATTGCACCCGTTCTCTTCAAATGATATTTATCGTTTTTGAAAAACAACATGGTGAGGAAGCATGAATACGTGAATAATGTTAATAGCTAATTGGAAATCCACTGTACTAATACAGACATGGAAGATGACATTCTCAGTAGAAGAGGCTAGGTAGTGCCATTGAAAGCACTTGTGAGTGCAGTGGTGGTAAGAGGGCCGCACCCTGAGCAAGAAGCACGGGGTCTTGTAGCTGCTTTGGTTTTCAGCCCTAGCACCAGCTTCACTTGGTGCCATTTTACCTTGAGGTTGGATCCCTCAGGGAAGGAGACTTCCCTGCCCACTCTGCTGGACACACAGGGGAATGGCATTTTACTTTTATTCCTGCTTTGCTATTAATGGTGCTCTCACTGTTTAACATGTATAAGAAACCTCTCGTGCTACTTGTCAGGTTTGAGCCCAGAGAACACTTGCAAAACTCCTCGCACAATCACAGCTCGTTTTGCACTGGGGATGAAGCCCCACGAGTAGAGTGGGAGCCTTTTAGCTGCAACACACAATAATATACAAAAATAAGCACTGAAAGCAGTAACTTCAGATTTTCACTATTTTATTAGTGGTGAGAGTAAGAGCACTGTTACAATTGAAATGTATTTTATTTTTTATTTTAACTCTCTGTTGTCTGCCTGTTTTGCTTTCAACTGCAAAACTTCTCATCAGGTTTTCTACGTTATTCTTTCTCTTGAGTGGATCACACAATTAAGTGATAAAGCCATGTTTTTGACATCTGTCTGATTTCCATGACAACAGATTATGAAACCAGGTGTAGCAAGCATGTGAGATGAAAACGATGGAGCTAAATGAAGATTTCTTCAATATGAAGTACAGCAACAAAGGGTGGGACAGACGCACAGAACAAACAGATTTCCTTTACAGGGCAAACTTGTTCTATTTTATCTACTATCCAAATATTACAAAACATAAGGGTAACCTGTACTCATTAGGGAAAGAAAATGTTTGTAGTCTTTAAACAGAAAAGAGCCTAAGCAGACCACGTGGCCTCTGCTAAGCTGTGGGCCGTCCTGCATGTAGGGGGGTGACAAGGCAGATGCCACTACCCTTGCCCACAACTTCTAAGCAGCATGACCAGCACATCCAAGTTCCAACCGCCACATAGTACTCCTTCTTCCACCTCTTCCTATGAAAAAGATGAGCTGTGAGGAAAGATTGGAGGAATGGGTGCTATTCTGTCAGGTCACCATAGCCCAAAGTGATTTGCAACATTGCAATGTCTGAAAGATCACTTCCAAGAAGGGATCAGGTTGCTCTCCATGCCTACTGGGAGCTGGATAAAGAATTAATTCATGCAAGTTTCAGTAAGTAATAATAAAGTTTTAGGGGAAAAAAAATATTTGTAATGATTTGGAAAGGCGATCATTGGGACAAAAAAAAAATGCTAAGGGAAGCTGTGACTGTCTGGCCTCATCATGGCTCCTGTGATGGAGAAACGCCTGTCAAGGCTGATTCAGGGACAGCTTGTCCTGTCTTGGAGCATGGACTGCCTTGCATGGTCTCTCTGAATCTATCTGAGCCCAATTTTCTCCTGTTGTCAGTCCAGAAACATTGAAAACTCCTTAATTCTTTAGCTTAAATGATTTCAGCTTCAGTAGTTTGATCGTACCACTTGCTTGAGTTCATAAACTATGTCAACAGGCTAAGCTGGACAACATGAAGTACTGCCAAAAAAAAGAAAAAGCCGAGAGCAAAAACTGTAATCCACAGTATTTTGAAAGGAAGAAGCATAAATAAGTTTTAAAGCCATGAGTATATAGAGAAAGAAATCATTGGATGAGACCTGACAGAGCAAAGAACTGGCACTTAGACTCCATGTAAGTATTTTGAAAGGCAGAAAGAGAATGATAATGGGAAAGCTAATGTTGCCTGATTTTTCAAGGGATATTTTATATCCATTTTAGAAAAGTAATTCTGAACTCCTCTAGTTTTCCATCACACATTTTCTTTCGGCATGTGAGGAGATCGCTAAGCAGGAGCCTGGAAAGCCCTTTTCATGCACTGAGTTGATTTGCAGCAAGAACAGCTCTGAGCTTGTGTCTGGAAGAGAGGTCAGGAAGAAACACGTGGGAATGCTGGAACATTTGTCAATAGTGTTAGGAGTTGTGTTTGGCACAGGACAGGGTGTAATAAAGCTAGAGTTACTTTTGGGTCTTTGTGCGTCATGGTATAAATCTTCCGCTAGCTCAATTTGTGTTTGTTTTATGTGTGAGACGTTAATAGATTTCTAATATACTGGTGCTAGATAAAATGAACTTCAGCAACATCAAAAAGAAGAATTGGCATTGCTCAGTACACAAGGAAATATACTTACGGCATTTCACACTGCTTTTGATATGTTGTCTGATAGGTTGGTACAGGTGAAACACAGGTTACTTAGCCTCGGAGCTGTGTTAGCTGAGTAAATAATTGTCACTGGGCTAGCCAGCAGAAAGTGTAAAATCTTTAGGAAGGAACCTGTGCAGCTTGCTCCAGCTGAAAGACTACAGAACTTCCAAAACATGCCCAAATCAGGCTACACGGATTTTAAATAAATCTTTTATTTAACGTTATCCTATTATGTTATTGCTCTAACTGACTGGACAGTTAGAATAAGCCACCTGATTCCACTCTTGTTCACTTATTTTAATGACCTGAGATCACATGCAGTATTGGAAATGGTGAATGATAACCCACTGTCAACGTTGTCCACGCTCATCCTTCAAGAAAAGGGAAGATGTGGAATTTTTATCTATGAAGAGGAGTTTTCTCATGCAATGTTAAAATCTATAGCACGTGCTGAACCAAAATAGCATAGGTAAAAACCTGAAAACTGAAGCACTGAACTTTGGCAGTTTCCATTAACTGTGCAAGAAACACAAAGCAGGTCTGGTGCAATTGTTAGGCATGTTCTGGATATAGTCTTGTACTGGATAAATGAAAAAGGCTTTCTCTGTACTTCTACTATTGCCAGCAGTGCGCACATAAATATTTTACGTTCGGCTGCAAGCTCTACCTTCTTGTTTTATACGTTTGCCCAATAGCTAGTGCAATCAACTCTTCATCTTGAGCATTAACGCTAAAATATCAAAATCCTCAGAGTCTCTTCCCTGACTGCTGTCAATGAGCTCTTCCTGTGGGCATCGAAGGAGGAATCAGTCTTCCACAGGAGCAAACCTGTTCAACGGGGTTAATGGCAAGCTTCAACATTCGGCTGGGTAGCTGGTGTTTTTCATGCAAACTGCATCACAAATGTTATATGGAGTTATAAAGTTAATATAAAAAGCAGATGGAGAGAAATTAAAAGAGATAGTCAAGGGAGAAGAGAGGAGATATAAAAATAGATGGAACTGGTGAAGCATGGAAGTTGCAGAAAAGCTGTTCCAGATGCCAGGAGCTACTCCAGAGAGGAGTCTCATGCCAGCACCGGTGAGTGCTACGAATGTACAGTGAGCGGTATTAGGGACAAAGGGAAGAATATGCAAAAATCCTCTAATATTTGCCTCCAGAAATAAGCAGATACTGTTTTGAATTCCCCATTTCTTACAAATTGCATAATGAGTATAAAAAAAGCAAATATACTTGTCCTCCGCATTAGCCATTACACAAAATTTCACACCTTATGTATTAATCAGCTATCCATATAGCACAGAATAATACTGTCTTTTTAATACAAAGTAAGATCAAAAGCAAGTGTGTTTATGTGCATTCTAATGTACATACTTTACAGCCATAGACGTTCTTTAACCATAGTTTGTTTAATCTATAGAAGGGTTAGCACAGACACAGATTTCTCTCATAATACATGTATTATTGGCTGACTCCGGGATTCAGACATTGTGGTTGCTGTAACTATCTGCTTTACACTATGTTGACTAGCAGCTCCTCCCATACAAAGTGCTCTCAATGCAGTACTTGTAGGTAGAACTCTGGACAACTCTGTGCTTTCACAGAAATATTAATTACCCTATACATTTTTCTCTTTGATACAGTGTCCTTTGAAGCAAAGCCACCTCCAGAGGCAAATCCATAAATCCACAAGGAACAAAGCTAAAAATAACATACAAATATATATGCACACATACATGCATACATACATTTTCAGTTCTCTCAAGTAAGTTGATAATGATGGTAGAGTGGGAAATGAGTAATTTTCTTACAACCTTGTTGACCACCATTGATGAATATAACTTTATAAGAAGGCGCAGATGTTGTCTTAAACCCTTGAGGTTCCTCTGATAAAGGAGGATTGCCTTCCTGAATTTGCTGGCAAATATTATCTAATATTTCAATCTCACTCTGACATACAACTCTACAAAACAGTTTCTGCCTCATACAAGGTGTCGTTAGTCTTTGCAATATCATTCGTTCTCATAGGACTATCCTTGTCACAACATAAGATGAGTTAATCTTATCTGGTTTACAAGTATTTTTACACACTATTTGTTTTGTCTTACATGGAGATATTTGCAGACTCTGGTGGAACTGGCAGTAATCATAGGCATGGATAACCTGACTCGAATGGTTAATTTCTAGACTGAAAAGTCTTACTTCTCCTACTGCGGGAGACAGATTGTTTCCCATAAGAGTTTTTAGAATGGAGAAGCTCTCTATGGCAGTTTCCCCATCAATACAAAGCTTAGACAAAGCAAGAATATAGCAATTAGATGACATTTGTAGCCATTACCATCAAAGAACAGTATATTAATGATGTTATACAGAACTATTTCCCAGTATTTCCTTAGAAACTCTTGTTGGGTCTGCCCATAAATGTCTCATAAAAGCTATAAATATTCAAGAAAGGAAGTCAGTTACATATAAAGACCTCTAATAGGCACTATGAATGAATTCTGAACCGTATAATAGCCAGGCACCTGTGAAAAATGGCAAGAGGATGTGATCTATACATTATATATGAGGCACTTTGCTACAGCTGCAAATTGTAGTTATTCAGCAAAGCTAGAAAATTAAAACAGGAGTTTGTAACGAACATGTAGTTTGAATTAAGTCTTGTACAGCGCTGCTTCTTACTCAGCCATCATTGTAATTAGTTTTTCACAAAATAGATTTATAAAAAGCTCATAAATTCAAGTAACGTGCAAATGCAGATTTCTTGTATTTATTTAACTCTCGACAAATTACTTTAAATGTTTTTGTGATCAAAATAAATGAATAATTCCAAGAAAATGCAACAAGCAGAGAGAAATTGGACATAGATGCCACTGGGAGAGATTTCAATCATTTTGTGTCTACTTTCAGTATACAGATAATAAAACCGTGGCAGCGTTAATACTTAAATATGTTACGGAATGCTTCGGTTTTCTCTCTCCTTCCTCCCTTCATTCTTTCTCTTTTAATCAGAAGCAGATCTTGCTTCAGGTCCTTGGCTCACATTGACATCAATAAAAATTTGTCACGGCCACTGAGGAAAGCAATTCATAGCAGCAAATCGCAGCGGGAAGGGCCCATCGCTTCAGGTGACGCGTTCTGCCACGGCCCTCAGATTTACAGGAAATTCAAGCAGAGGGTCTGGACCCATCTAGCCGTTTTGAGGCCAAAAGACCAGCAGTAAATTACACCAGGTGGAAACCCAGCACTTCCCTCGTGGCTGTGCTCGGCATCGGATCTGCAGGTGACGGACTGCCTGGTGCAAACCGTTTTCCCAGACGCTGGAACTCATTGTGCAGGGGCTCTGCACGCGGGGAATGCTGTTAAACAAACGGAGGGATGATCTCTGCCTCCAGGCCGACATCTTTACGGCGAGTGGGGCCTGTGTGGCACACAGGAAGCCTGCCCACAGTAGGATTCCACTGCTTACAGTGAGATTTCAGGACAAAACCAGAGAAGCACCAGACAGTTCCTTGTTCCCCTGGTCATTTTCTTTCAGGGCTGACATGACATCTCCTTACTATGCTCCAGTCACTCCTGTTAGGTGGTACACCTGAGAAACCCAGGACATTCTATGATTCTATGACTTCTTTGTGTTGGTATCAGTAGCTGGACAAAAGAGAGGTCCCTTCCCTTTGCAGGAGTTTTATGGCTGAGTGATACGCAGCTTTTTTCCTCTCTGTGACAGATGTCTGACTTGTTGGAAAGGCCATACCTGTGCTTTCTGTTGAAGATATTACTGTGCAGCTCTGACTACACCTGAGCACCGACTGAATGGGAGCAATTGCCTGAGCAGAATTCACTTCACCTCAACAGAGTGGAATCCAGCACCAGCTGCAGAGACTTCCACCTTCCAAAAACAACTGGAAGGTTCTTCTTGTCTCCTCGGCCCGACTCACCTGCTAGTTCTTAATTTTCAGGGAAGAGGTGGCTCTCACATTTACAGGCTTTGGAGGTTGAAGAAAACAGTGTACCAGCATTTGGAAATGTGCATAACCTGAGGTCACAAGCACAGGTGTTTGCCTGAATACTGCTTAATGAATGACTGCTCCTGCAAAATAAAAAAATAAAGAATGCATGAGCTGATGACAAACGCAGTTACCTTCTTCAGGCACTGTTGAGGAAGCTACATGACAAGATACGAACACAGCTTTATTAAAAAATGTTATTTAAAATGTTTCTATTGTAGGACGTAATCGTTGCATGTGAACAGTCCTTGACATTTCAGTTGTTAAAATACGTTCCAAAATACAAGCTTACTTTTCACCTTTCAGAACAAAATGCTTTCTTTCATTAATGCCTCTGCATGGGCCTGCATGGTAACAAGGTACCAACGACACAGCGCAACAAAACCTGTCTCACACCAGTAAAGAATCCAGCTTTGTTAAAGCTCTGGGCTCATTTTCAATCGTTCTCTAGCCTGATTTAAAAATACAATGTATGAGCTACAACATTAAAAATAAAAAGCTTCATAGCAAGCTCATTCTTAGGCTGCTTTTGGCTTTGATGTAAGGAAGACATTTTATGTGTGGAAAAATCTACAGCACTGGGTCTTGGCATCAGTCTTTAAGGAAGGTATTATCCCATATACGTTGCTCATAGCACCTACTGTAGGGAAGTCCAAGGCTATAATTAAGCATCCCTCAATGTTGTCATGTTCAGTATCTATGGATAATTGTTGCTCCCCACCTGGTTATCCATATGTTTTACTGGGGAGTATGATTAATTCTCCCCTTTTTCAAAACAATAAGCGTTTTATGCAGTTTTATGAACACAAACATTCCTGTGTAACAGGAAAAGAAAGCCCCTAATCCCACCATTTTTCTGGGTGAAGATCAGCCCAGTAAGTGGCATATAGGTCTTAGTGTCCCTGAGTCGTTTGCAGTGACAGGATGGCCCCGAGATAAGGCAAGCTGCTCAAAATCTGCCGTCTGTCCAGAAAATACAGCCCAGTGCTTGTTCAAGTTGTAAACGGACATTGGTTTTCCTGCCTGTTTTTGCACTGACACCTTTTGAAGAGAGAGCATCCCCTAATTGCTGTGTGCCCGGCTCAAGGGCTGCGCTCACACAACCAGCCCAACTCTCCCCCAAAAAAGCCTAAGAAGTTTGAATTGTGGAAGTGGTGAATACACTACTGGATTTCTTTAAGTAGCTGAGCACCTGAGCAGTTTGTATTTGCTTCTCCTCGGCCTCCATCCCCAGCATCACACCAGGCTTAGGAGCAGGGAAGACAACTAACCATTGCAGTTATTAGTCACTATTCTCCTCTTCCTCTGAGTCATTAACATCAATTACTAACCACTGCACTGTCAATTAAGACTATCACTTGCTGCTATTCACTGCTAATGTGCTAATTGTCATCAATTTACTGCTTCAATTATGTGGTCATACACTCGCCTCGAGGTATGCTGATTTGATGTAAGGATCTTGAGGATCTTGAAACCTGCTCTCTCCGTGGGTTTAATGCAAGAAAAGAAACCTGGGTTGAGTCTGAAGACGTTGCGTGTACCTGCAGTACCGGTCTTGGTGAAAAATCCTTCAGACAGATAAATGAAAGAAAAAAAAAACCTGACATCTTCAAGTCGGGCATTTTAAAGGATTCCAGTTTATTCTTGACCCGTTAACAACAGTTATGAGGCTTCACCTGGAATAGAGCTGCAGATCGTGTTCATTCTGTGTACATCTTGCATAATTACACCTGATTGCTTACTGCTTGTTGTACTTTCTAATCAACGCTTAATTATTAATCAGCTGCCTAGTTCATCCCAGCGTATGAAAGGGAAATTGTCTGGTGTTAGTGAAGCACCGTCTGTTTTGCTCTCTTCAAGAAGCAGAAGCAAACTTTAGAATTCAGCGGTGTGACAAATTCTTACTTCAGACACAGCTAGGTTCCCTTTGACAGGCTTTAAGTAATATGTTTTCAGTGTGCTTTATCTGACACTAAGCTGCCCTGAAAATAGTAGGCCAAGTCCACTAGCGAGAATCACATCAGACAACCTTCTAAAAAAATCTCGGTGTCTCTCCCAAATGTATTTTTCTCTCCTTAGGTAAATACATGAAGCAATTTAATTTCTTTTTATATGTTGTTCAGCAGTACACGGAAACAAAGCAGAGGTGAGCTTATCCAGAGCAGGGGTCTGGTGAAAAAGATGCACTCTTTTCCCATCAGAGGCATGCTGATTTTCACCTGGGCATTAGTAATAATTAGCCCTGATTTCCATGGGCAAGGCTGATTCGCAACAGGTGATTCTCATGACCCTTCTATTTAGCAGGTGGGGGCTGTGCTAGGGGTGCTTCTATGCTGTGATTTCTCCTTGCTGCTGAGCACAGAGCTGGAGTCTGCTGAGTACCCAGGTAAGCTCCAACGGGAAGGTGTAGGGTGGGCTGCTATGGGGACATCAAATGCAAACCTGATGGGGTAACAACTTCTTGTTGGGGCGTTGTTTGTTTATTGATTCTTTTTTTTTTAACGCTGTGCCCTGGAGACAAGTGTCTTGTAGATAGCTGCCTTACTGGAACTGGTGCTTCTCTTGTTTGCTGCTGGCTGCGCTTTGGGGAGGCGTAGGGTGATTTGTTGCTGAACAATGGTGCTCGTTAGCTGTGGGAGATCTGTTGTTTTGTATCCTCGAGTTGCAAGTGGTTGCTTCGGTGCTATCCGCTTTTGTTCTACGGACCTAGCGTGCGCAGAAAGTTCTGGTTGCACCAGTCTGCCATGTGTTCGCTTGTGTCTAGCTATGCAATGTGGTGCTTGTTTCCCACCATCGTGCCAGCTGGTTCGTTCATAGAAGACAGCGTTGGGATGTTGAAACATCGTTTGGTTTTGGATGTTTTGACCTCTGCCTGGCTCTTAACAACGTCTTCACCTGCTGCTTGGCCAATGGAAGGTAGACGGTTGTGTTGATAGCTGGTGCCTTTGCTTTCTGTTGATTTGTTGCAATATAATGCTGAAGTTGCTCTTTGCTTATAAAGGTATAACAGGTTCAGTGCACTAGTGTGACTGTAATTGTGATGAGAGGGGATGACACCAGTGCAGTAGAAGAAAATGTTTGTTAGTTTGGGAGCTTTTTACATCAGCTCAGGGAAAACATGAGAGACAGGTTCTGAATGTTTTGGAACCATCGGGCGTTGCTTTGGCTCTGTTGCTGCTCCCACAAAGACGTGGGTTTTGTTGGAACTGAGTGGCGTAAATTTGGTCTATTTTATTTAAATTTCGATTTTCTTTCATGTATCTGTTTTCTTATATTTATATGTGGACGAGCCAGTAATTATAATAATTCAGTAGAGGCTGTAAATTCTGTATGTTTTAACTGTTTTTTGTTAAAAGTTGTTTTAAGGTTTTTTTTTTCCCCCCAAGTAATTCTGTGCTTTCTCTTTAAATGTACTTTAAACATGGAGGTGCAGTGGTGAAAGGGGGGGGGAGGGGTTGGCATCTCCAGCTGCAGCCTAGAAGGTCGAAGCAGATGAGCTTTGCACAGCCGAACTAATATTTCTAGAACTTTAAAAAGCATGGAAGGACGCATTCTGTTTATGTATAAACATTTCCCAGAGTTTCCAAATGGATTTTGAACTTGATTTCTAGAGCCTATGCTCTCATTTTCTGGAATTGCTGGGTTCATGGCCAGTAACCCCATATCTTGTGTCTGGGAGACATCAGAGACCAGAATGTGGGTACTAACAGTGGATGTCTCATGTTTTGCTGATTCCACATCCAACTATTTTTTTTTCTTTGCAATCATCTCTCTTTGATCTTTTTCCTCAAAGCGAAACCTAAATATGACAAGGCATCTGCTTCCAAACCCCTCTTCCTACAGTGACCCTTATAGCCCTTTGACAGTGAATACCAGCTCGCTGCCTACTCTTTCACATTGCAGTTTCAAGCTTCTGAAAACATCTCCACAAACTGGGAACACGTTGGCTTCCCACATGCTTCTTAAAGCACAGTGGGCGCTCCAGTGTGCGTACCACTGAGGACGTGCTATAAAAATAATCAAACCTCCTTCAGGAGGATCAGGAGAAATGTATAAGGTTTATGAAGACAAGAAATTCTTCTGAGTTGATCATTGGGAGTGGTAGGTAATGTTAAACTCCGGTAACTAGAGAAATAGATGAGGTGGATGGGTGTATCTGAATGTGATGAGGATAGAGAATAATGTTCTTCCTCTGATTTCACTTCCATAGCTGTAAATACCTACTCCAGGTGTAAAAGGAGTAAAGGTATTTTCATCTTGTTTGTTGCAGGTTCCTACCTGAATCCCAATTAATGTGTTGATTTTTTTAACTGTAACTATAGAAGTAGCAATCGTCTCTTATTAATGATAGGGAAGGGGAGAAATAAACAGCCCATAAATTAGGTTGGTATCACATGTTCAGCTGGACACTGTTGGGTAACAAAGACAAAAGAGAGGCGAAGTCTGGAAGAGTGGATAAAGAGTAACTTGGAGTTGTAGGTAGCTTATGAAACACGTGCCAGCAGTGGCTTCGCTGCAATGCAAAAGCTGAGGGCAGTTACTGGGTCCCACCAGCCGCTGTCTCCTCTTCACAACACACAACAGGTGGAATAACAGTTGTATACAGATGTCTGTATGGGGCTGGTCAAGGTGAAAAATAATCTGGGATTTCTAACAAGCCTCGATGTCTTCAATTCTGTGAGAAAAGATGCAATCAGGTTTGATCCAAACCATTTCTTAAAAAATAAAAAAGTCATTAAAACAGGAGCTGGGGTTGTTCAGTCTGGAGAAGAGGAGGCTCAGGGGTGACCTTATCGCTCTCTACAACTGCCTGAAGGGAGGTTGTGGTGAGGTGGGATTCAGCCTCTTCTCCCACCTAACTAGGAATAGGATGAGAAGGAATGGCCTCAAGTTGTCCCAGGGGAGATTCAGGCTGGACCTTAGGAAATACTTTTTTCCAAGACAGTAGTCAGATGCTGGAACGAGCTGCCCAGGGAGTGGTGGAGTCACCATTCCTGGAGGTGTTCAAGGAATGTTTAGATGTTGTACTGAGGGACATGGTTTAGTGGGAAATACTGGTGATGGATGGATGGCTGGACTGGATGATCTCAGAGATCTTTTCCAACCTTGGTGATTCTATGATTATATGATTTAAAAAAAAATTATTTTTAGCAAAAACCCTTTATTAATTCCTCAAATAACTTGCTCTTGTCCTAGAAATTATCTGAATGGCACCAGTACAATTTTTTCTTTCCTTCGAAGACTTCTCTCCAGTTCTATTATTTAGGCATGTAATACTGCAAATACAGATGGCATTTACCCTTGCCTGGTTTCCTCCCAATCTGTTCTCTTTTCTGGGTTAATACCTTCTCCCACTCCGTTGTTCTATTTCAATATGGAGCGTTTAAAAATAAAGAAGACAGACTTCTCTTTGCTTCTCCTCTCTACTTCTTCACATCTCTGTTTTGACTTTGTTACCTTTGGCTCACCTCATCTGCCTACACAGAAAGCTTTTTTTGTTTGTTTGTCTGAGTGTCTATAGAACTTTTCCTCAAACTCAGAAGTAGTTGTGAAAGAATGACTTTCATGCCACACAACACAATTTCTTTATAATATAAAGTTTAGAAAGAACAAAACTTGTGAAGTGTGAGTTAGAAAAGGAAGATAGCTGGGGAGTTGAGTGAAAGGAAAAACAGGAAAAAAATGAAGAATATGGGTTTTGGTTTCTGCCTGTAATTGTGATAGTGGTCAATTTTTCACTGTTCTGTTTAAAGGGAATGAATTTGGAGACTTGTGCATGCACTGAAAATTGGCAAAAAAAAAAAAAACCCGAAGTTTTGGTGTAAACCAAAGAAATACTTTAAGAAAGCGGTGAGAGGGAGGGATCAGATCTGTTAGAAGTCTTTTTTTTTTTGGAGGAGGAGGAGGGAAAGAAAATTCTCAGTATTTTCTTCAAATATGTATAAAGAAAATATTGTTTACAAATGGAAGTGAAGTTACAGTGTTGTGTAAAACGCAAGAGCTTCATTTCCAAACATCATGCTTCATTTTGGAAGTACTGCAGAAGGAACCATTATGGATTTCCAAGTAAATCAGCCTGATTTTTGCATGTTCTGAAGTTCTTGAAGCCAGATAGTTTTTAATACTTCGTTTCCGTTAAAAATGGTATATGCTAGTGGATAAACCATGAACAAAATTAAAAAGAAACAGATGCAGTGGTAAACGTGATCTTTCACTGTCCCAGTAGCACATAAAAAAGAAAAAAAAACAACCATAATAATTCATGCCAGACCATTCTGTCACTTGCAAACTTTGTCACATTTTGTCACCGCAGGGATCAATATTTGCTATGGTGCCAACGCGGCTGTTCCATGTGCTGTCTGCTTTACGAGTGCCTTGCACAGAGGCTATGGCAAAAATAACACCACGGTGCTACTCGGGGGAATTCGTGCAGTGGAGCTGTGCAGATGGATGTGGTCTCCTGTTGAGGCGTGTGCGGTCGCGCTGCAGTTGGTAGAGGAGAAAAGGCAACCAGAGTTAGCGGCGGATGATTTATGGGCATGACAACTTGCCTTTTATTTTAGTGGGAGCTGAATGGATGTTTGGGTGCTTAACGCTACTCCAACATTTTTGCAGGCTGATTAATCCACGAAAAGCTTGTAATTATCTGAGTGTTTCCCTCTGGACTTCTTAGCATGTGTTGGTGTCTGGCTCTCTCTGTAGCATATGCTATCCATTTCCCAAATCTATTACAAACCAATAAAAGATAACTTATGCAGAGTCAGACTGCACGACTACTCTTTCATGTGCAGTGTGGTCTTTGTTTATCATGTCATTTGTTAAGTTACTTGGGTAAAAATGCCATGGCAACACAATGCTGTGCTCAAGGATAATGAAATGATGTACTGATTACTGAAGAACATATACTAATTAAAGACACATTTTTAGTTCAACAATTTCATCTCTTCCTGCATGATGAAAAGACAGGAAAAAGCAGTTGCAATAGTGCAGTGATGATTCAGGTTGGCTAGCTGAGGAAATGCGTGCAAGGCAGCATGCTGTGTGCTCCATGACTTCTTCTGGTGTTAGGAGAGTCAATTCAGAAATAGTTCTTTCTGAAAACCTCAAATGAATCGAATGTTTCCTTGACCTATCAAATTGTCATAACCTTATGTTCCTAACAAAGGTACCTGGTGACCAACAAATAACTTATATTTACCCACCAGTTGGCACAATGTGTTCTCTGAGAGCCAGGTTTGGTTGCACCATGTGTTGGTTGGATTGATACCCATTCACTTCATCAGCGTTGAACCTCCAACTGCAGCTACTTGTATTGAAGCCTTTCTGGAATTGGAGCTGTTCATGTACTGGTAGAAGCAGTTTGTTGTTCTTTCCTGACAACAAATTAAGTCCACTCAGTCATTTCATCACTATAGAAAGATTCTTCTGGCCCTTAGACCACTTGCATGACCTTGTGCTGTTTACTTGCAGAAAATGAATCCAGGAAGTTGGTATCTATAAAAAGATGTCTTTGCTCACGTGCCCTGTGCTCTAGCAATGTAGCATGTACAGACTGGTCTCCCAGGCAGCCATTGGGCACCTCCTCCTCTGCCTTCTCATCATCATCTGCTTTTCTCCCGTGCTCCGAGAGTGCTGTGGGATTTTCCTGGGAGTTGAGGACACGAATAGGAGTGTTTGTGGAAACAAGCTGAGCACAGTGGTTGCGGTTCAGAATGCAGCCCCTTGCTCTCTGTAGCAGCACTAGCATGCAGTGATAACTCTGGGTCTCGCGTCTTATTAAAGAGCCAGGCATGCACGGATAGTCAAAGCTGCATGTTGGTTACCTCAGCTGAAAGCATTCCATGAATTAATTTCTCGTGGGAATCATTCTCCTGAGGAATAAGGCTCAGCTCTTCCCATGCAAAGGAAAGGAGAGAGAACAGTTCTCTCAGACTGGAAGGCAGGGTCTCACTGTATCAGCCATCTCCTCTACAGTTTTGCTTTTTTCCTAATTTGTTTTTAACAAATGAAGTCTTTCAAACCTTACTGCACAGTAGCCCGATCCTTATGTGGCTTTCATTGTTACCTACTGGCTAGATAATTTCCTAGTGGCCACAGAGCAGTCTGCCAGTGGTTTTGGGAAATGGGCCCTCTGACCTCTTGGCATCCCTTCAAGAGAAAGCATTTTGCAAAGAATACACGGAGCTAAGCCTGCTTGCTGTGGAAAATGCATCATCTCTGATGTATTAAAGTGATTTGACATCACCATTTAAGCAACTGGATATGTAGATATGTAAGAATACACGCAGACAGAAAATTAAATTGTATAGATCATGAGCATCTCAGGGTTGATTAAATGGAATGAGAGTGCATTTCCTCTTTCATATGGAAAGAGGCTTAACATTAAAAAAACCCTAATCTTTTCTAAGATAAAGTTCATTAACACAATGATTATTCATTTGGCTTTTATAATGATATTGCTGCTTAATCACCAGAACATTGCTTCCTGTGCTCTAGGAGAACCAGCAGGAAACATTTGAAGAGATGGAGCTGGTGCTAATGCAGCAGCAGACAGAATAGAAATCGCAGTGCTTTTCATTTTCAAATGGCATCTTATTCCTGCTCAGGTTTCCAAAAACCTACCCGTCAAACAGCATGAGCTTTAAACCCAACATTAAATTTATACAGCAATGAAGCCTCAGGTTCCCCGTTTCTACACAGTTAACATCTGAGTTTCCTCCTGGGTCCATTTCCGTTATTTATTATATTATTTGCCTAGAGTAGCACCCTAGAGGGGCATTGTAATCAGGAACTGAGACTGCATTGGGAGAAATACAGTATAGTTACTCTAGAGCTGGCATGGCCTCTTGAGTTTATAATCCTAATAAACAAGGCAAACAGTAATAGAGGTAGATAAACAAATGCTGGAGGTGGTTGTCTGGTTAATGACTTCCTTATACTGCAGTTTTGATTCCCCACTTCATTCTCCTGCAGTGTTTGAACCAAATCTCTACAGCCCATTTGTGGGCCAGTACGAACTACCAATGTCAGTCCCATGTTCCCTTCCTTCACCAGCTGAATACATTTGATCCTTCACTTAACCTTCACTTACTTGCATGCTTTTTGATCTTCCTTCATCTTTCTCTCCTTGAAACTCCCCCTAGTGCTGTTAGACCTGCTCATGTAGGTTAATGAGCAGCCCTCTCCCCTTCCTTGCAATCCTAAAGGGTAGGGCTTGGGAAATCTTAAACATTTTTTTTTTCTAGTGTGTTTTTCCTCCAAGAACTAAGAGGAAAATAGTTTGAAGGGATCTTCAAAGAGAGAAGGGAAATAATTTGGAAAGCAAGTGCAGGTGATTTTAATAATTGATTATGCAGGGCTAGTTTGCAGGCACCCATGTCACAGCCCTTTCTCAAGAGCATGAGAGAATAGGCAAGAAGTCATTGAAGACTCCTATTTGTCAGCTGAAGTGCCCATAGAAATATTGGTTTCTTCAGGCTGCTACTCATGAACATTTTTTATTTGCGTGATTTACTTCTGCAAGGAAGAGAAGTCTTCTGAAAAGCATGATTCATGTTCACACAAATGCCCACTGGGATAGAGAAAACTAGAAAACACATCCAAATAATTCTATCTGCATATTATTTGAAAGACCAAAATCAAAGGGTCACGGTCCAAACCCACATAGGTTTAGCAAAGGTGTGTGCTAAGTTGTACCCAGCAGCCCCTCTGAAGCCCAGGCATGACCTAAGCAGGAAAATGGGATGCTTTCTCCTTGTCCTTCTGTGAAACATAATGTTTGGCAAGTAATGCTGCTGGCTAATGCCCCCGATGGGTACAGATAGTGTACGCTGGATTGTTTATTATCTGTGCTATGCTGAGGCAGAATTGCAGCACATCAAGCTCATTTCCTTCTCCTTTCTTCAAGACGCTATTAGACAAAATATGCACAAGAAGGGGGGGGATTAGGAAGTCTTTGTTTTGTCTATAAAAGTCTGAAGGAATTCACATTCTGTTTGTGCTACACACCCTCAATTACAGGCATTCTCCCTCCATCTCTTGCTCCTTGGGAGTAATTTGATGGCAGCACTCGGTAGGGGCAGTGTGTGTCTTTGTTCCTTGTACCTGCTTGTGGGAGCAGTGAGAATGCTGGTTGAAAACGATTATGGAAAATGTAACAGCACTCTTCTACTCTAATTGGAGCTGTCATAACCTAAATTAGCTGATAAAAATATGCTTGGAAATGATCTGGTAGTAAAGTCCATGGAAGTGGTTAAATCTAAAAGCAGAACTCGTGATTGAAGTATGTGCTGTCACACAAATGAATCAGGATCTGGGAAGATGGTGTGTAACACCTGGGCTTGGCAGGCGTAAGAAGGTCCTAGATCTGCTGCAAACTCTTTCCATGAGCGGGGCCAAACCTACTGAAGGGTTTCTGGCAGTGCTCAGTGCCTTGTAGGTGTGATGAGATGTGTAGACCTTCCTCATCCTGCTGCTGTCCTGGGAACTATGTCAAAAAGCAGATTTCTTCCCAAAGGTGCCAGGGCTCTGAGTTTGGTCAGTTCCAGAATGAGCAGCAGCGCAGTGAGAGTTCGGGGACTGCTGTTTTGCATTAAGCTTCCAAAACAAATCTTGAGCAAGATTTAGTACTAGAATGGAATAGTAGTGTTTCCCTAGCCTGGGGCACTATGGAAAATACATTCAGGACTAAGGAGATAATGTGCTATTAAGAATCATTAGGAATAGCTTAGTCTACAATAACGCTGTGCATTGTTTCAGAGGGTTGTTGCTTTATTTTTCCCTCCAAATCTATTTTGTTCTTTCCATTTTTCTCTCAGATGCTTCGGTATCAACCTGCTAGAATAGTGAGAGGATCATGACAATGCTTTAAAATTAAGATAGATGTAAGAGGGATTGAATGCTTTTTCTCCGTATGCAGTCACACATAAGAAAATGAAAGATTTTCTATGGGTCATTATTTCTGCATTTAATTATGCATTTGTTTGCTTGAATTTATAAAAGTGAGAATCTGCTTTGGGGCAGGACTGCTTGTTTCTTCCAGCAAAGTGGGTCCGGCAGCAGAGAGCCACTGTGAGAGACCAGAACACAAATGCTCTTCAAATCAAAACAATCCGCTATCAGCTTCAATGAGAATCTTGCTCATAGGCAACTTTCTTTCCCCAGACGCCTCTTACATAGTTCTTAAGGCATAAATAGCCCCTTATTCTTCGGTTTTAAAGGAAATAAATGATGCTTTCAGTCCAGCCCTTTTCATTCCCTATGACTGGTATCAGAAAAGCAATGGTGTTGGTTATGTCTACATGATACAGTCTTGCGGTGCAGATATGTTATTTAAATTACAATGCTGGGAATACATTTGTCAGTAGCTTTCCATCTCCTCCACCAAGCATTAAAGTTACGATCAGAAGAAAGCGCTCATGAAAGAGCACCACTGTATTTTCTTCTTTTCACAAGTCAGTTTGCTACATCTGAAGAGCTTACTCATGCATTCCCATCCAGTTCATTTTTATTAAAGCTATGTGCTTGCTACAGATAAGCTTGGAGTGTGCGTCTGAAATCTGGGCTCCTTCCAGATTCCATGTATTTTCCCAAGTTCTAACCATTACGTAACACTGTGCTATGGCACAGACTCCCCCTTTCTGAAATATAATTGCTGAAATGAATTTATTGAAATTTTCAGGGGTTCAGAGTTCAGATGAGAAAAGTTGAGATCATAATCAAAAGTGTCAGTAAGAATTATTTTAAGTATTTCAGGACCTAAAAGAATAGATTTCTGCTTTCTTTTATTATTCTTATTTTCTGATTTCTCACATTCTCAGTATCTGGGGAATATATCCTTCATGGGCTGTTTTTTTTTTTTTTAATCCCTGCTAACACAAAGCATTACTGGTTGTATAGTGTTTGGTCTCCAGAGGATAACCATTGGGCACTCTCCATCATTGGAAAAGGGCACCTGCCAACAGACACTGCTAACTAAAATATTTTAAAAGCAGAGTGACAATCTGATAAGTTTATTATAGGAGGCAAGCCCTGTTTGGCCCAGAAGCTCCTATCTAATGGGTGACATTGAAGAAGACAAGGACAGCTTTCTTTTCCTGGAGGCATATAGTCAAAGGGAGGCAGATAAAAACCACAACAAGGCAATTTGTTATTAAATACTAGGGAGTGAAAAAAAAACCCATAGCCATTCACACGGAGAGGAGTAAGCTGCTGGAACAGGTTTTCTGGAGAGGCAGAGGAAACCGTGATTGAAAATAACAAAACTCAGAGCAACTAATTCATGGCCAAAATGGACCCACTTCACATTTTGGTCTTCCTCTGAGCACTGAGGTTGGAGCAGTTGACCTCCAGAGATCCCTTTCAACCTAAACTGTCACTGTAATAATTTTTAGAAAGAATCTGTGTAATTCTGGATGCTTAATAATCTACCCAGAAAAAATAAAGTTGTTCTTCTGTCTTAGGTATGTCACTGCTAATCTTGCCAAATGTCACCCACATGCAATTAGGCAGTGATCAAATGCTAACATTTACCATTCTTTTTTTAAAAAAAACTTTAATAAAAGGAGATGTTATGATATGTGTCAAAGGTAGCATGTGCGATTATAGGGTTTTATAATTAAGTAATCAGTAGTAATTCAAAGACCAGTGTTCAGCATTTCCCTCACACTGACTAACTTGGCTTATGTCTTACCCCATTTTATGGGGTGGTATGATATATCGGATAGTATTCAAGAAACATTTAGATGTGGCACTAAGGGACATGGTTCAGTCGGGTTGTATTGGTGGTAGGTGGACGGTTGGACTGAATGATCTTGGAGGTCTTTTCCAACCTTGGTGGTTCTGTGATTGAAAGAAATACTCGAATTCTAGGAAATACTAAAAGAAAGACTGTGGCGATATTCTCTAAGGCTAAGAATGATCTTGGGTAATGTTACAGGGAAATATCTCCTGTAAAAACATCTGGAAGTCCAGACATCAAGTATCCTGTGTTTTGGAAATCAGTATTTCTCTAGATGCGACTCAAAATTCTGCAGGACTAGAGCATGAGATGCATTAATGGAGTTTATTTGGCTCACAGGTGGCAACACGGTAACAGGGGGAGAAAAAAAGTACATTAGCAGTTTTTCCACTTCACAAAGATATGATTTCCTATCCCTTTCAGCACGTAGTTAAAACTTATAGGCTGTCATTCTTTATGTAACTATTTTTTTAAATCCTAAATAGCGAAGGAGTGATTGTTCTCATTACTCATATAAATGTCTGATCTTTACTGGAATCCTACTGCCTCCTTGCACACAACTCATTAACTGAAAAGGATAGATGTAACACGTTTGACATTTTCAAACAAAAAAATAAGACTTTTAATCCAGATGATGTGGACAACATTGCTGCTGCTGCCATTTATAGCTTCAGAGGCGAGCAGTGCATCCAACAGTGAGTGATGGCTAAAATGGCAGATTGTGTGACAGACTTCAAAGCAGGGAGGAATTCTCTGAATGCGATTCCCTTGATATTTTAACACTTACAAGTCTGACTTTCATAAGTGAAAGGCTGAGTGAAAGGCCAAGAAATGTGTATGTCAGTATTTGTTGTTGTGCTCATTTTAACCAGGAGAGCGCTCAACTTTGTCTCTCTTCCTCTCCTCCCAGCTCTACTATCTATTTATTCCTCATCCTCTTCCACACGATCTTTCTTAGAGCAAAGAAGAGGGGAGAAAGAAAGGCAGGCAGACAGCAGGAAGACGGAAATTATCTTGGAATATCTAAAATCTTATTGGAGTGTTAGAGATGTAATGTCTATTTCCATATTAACCATGTCATAATAGCAATGAGGACAGTAACACCTGATGCAGGTGGTCATGCAGTAGGAAGTTCTGCATCTTACATCTGAGGCGTTTTCATGATGTGTTTTCCATTGCTACTTCTGTTTGTATCAGTTATCAAAGGTTTAGTTTCTAGTTATAGATAAGGATGTGACTACACTTTCTCCATCAAACTTTCATGGTACTCACGTGGAGATGCCTCTCAGTACCTCTGTGCTCCGCAGTCTCAATGGCTGACACCCAGCTGCAGAGGGTGCCTTTGCTAATCTATTACTCATGAATTCTTCAGTGATAAATTGGCTGAAAAAAAGTAAAACTAATTTGATAATTGTAAGTTAATAAAACCTTGAAGTTGCTTACCCAGAAGTCAGTAACCATAGATATACACTGTTTTAGTTTAAATACACAGCACCGTTAATTAGTCATGTAGTTTCATAAATGAGAATAAGATGGTGCAGTTATACAGAGATTGTTGTTTTTTTTCCTGCAGGTAATTCTTATTTCCAGAAATCTAATATGAAAAAAAATACATATAGTTGCGTTGCGTAAAGTCATTACAGAGACTTCTGTAGATAGAGCTGAGAAACAATTTTGCAAAGATTTCTTTGGGCTGTCCAGGGAAACTGATTAGAGCCTTAGAAAGTCACAGGGTGAGGCTTTTGATAAAAGAAACCGACCTGAGAACACCCCTGCCCTGATCGTGGGGCATGGTGCAGACATGGTGGATGGGTTCCCTCAGAGCAGTGTTGGTGGAGCACCGTGGCTGGACAAAGAACAACTATGTACTCATAGACCTGACTGCCCCAAACTTCTCTGAGGGCAATCTGTGTGTGAGGACTGTGAAAGGAAGAGTAGTGACAGCTTTTATCCTATTGCTTCTTCAGGTGTCCTTGTGACTCGGGTCTAGTGGGACCAGATAGGTAATACCTTGGTGGCTAAGGATCTGATGCAAAAATCTACTTTAATTAGAAAAGAATGGAGCTGACGCTTCTGCAAATGTGAGTGCAAATTTGTGTAACTTGTAAATTCTTACCTAAGCTTTCTATGAGTTCGTAGTGGACCAGGGTGATATTACAAACCTAGCCAGCTTTCTGCACTTGAATGTGTTTCACTGACTTTGCCACAGGAAAAATTAAAACGTTGGGTGAGAACGATAGAAATAAAGTGAAATTCAAGGCATGAATACTTGATGTTCTAATATTCATTAAAATGCAGTAATTATCTGATTGTATCTATTAATTCTGGCACGTTAGATTGCTTCCATCTTTAAATTCTACATAAATTTTATACAGATCAATTAAAATAAAAGGAAATGTGCTTTATATGCCTCCTTTATTCTTAATCCTTTTTCCCCTTACCTGAGTGCTTCTCTTTCAAGCAAAGGGCTATCATTTATAGTGAATCAGACACCTCCCAAATGGGATAATCTCTTGAGAAATGAGACTTTGCAACAAAAAAAAGGAAAATGTTTTATGTCTCACTTTCATCTTCAGAATGGTGACCTTAATAAGTGAGCTCCTGAAAAGAAACACCTGCATCTTGTAATTAAGCATTCAAGGCATTGCTGTGATAATCCAGTTCACCTACAGTAGAAAGCGTAAAGGAAGAAGCAACTTGTAAATAGTATTTGCTTCAACTGTGTTAGGGCCATGGGGTTGAACGCCGGATTTCTCTTGTTCATGTGCAGTATTATTCATATAATGGATTAATGCTAAACAATCTTGTCTTTGGGCCATTAGAACTCAAATGGAAGCCCACACTCTAGTCAGGATTTCACAGGGAAGCCACTGAAAACTGGATTGGGTGTTACGCAAAACCAATGCAAAACATCTTAGTGAAAATAGATAGCTCTGTACCCAATGATTCATTCAGGCAGATTAGTTCATAAATTGGGACCTGAGTTTTCCCAAGGGTAAAAGGAGGATGATAATGCTTCTGTGTTATTTGTAAAGAGCATGTAGGTCTGCCACTGAGGAGTGACATCCAAGTGTAGGTTATTTATTATTGTCTTCAGAAACCTGTGCTATCACAGGAGTGCAGCCACCAAAGGGGTGGATGCCCACGCGTCATCCTATGCCTACGGTTCTACCCACGCAGCCTTCCAGACAAATGCAAGTCATCCCAAGTAAAGCACTGTTTTCCTCTGTTAGGCTTCAATCCCCTCCGAAAAACACCCACACCACAAACCTATGGAAAAAAAAGCATCACAAATAAATTACCAGATCCATGGAATGCAGGTATACAGAAGTCTACGTGTAATTGAAGCATGTATAATGTATTTGCTTATGTCCCAGCCTGCAGGCAATTATATACTTTCATTTTGCATCATCATTGTCACAGGCATTTAATAGGATTGCACAGATTAAGTGATTATTCCTGTTCTTTGTAACTTAACTTTTTTTGGAAAGTATTTACTCATATTTCTATTGCAGCATCAAATCTTTTAGCTCCAGCAACATGAAATATCCCTGAAATATATACACAATCTGTGCTCTAATATTTAGATGAAATTCAGTAAACTGCTTTGCCTTTCAAAAATACCACAAATACATTTCTGAGTATAGGTGAAGTGATACCTGATGAGTTTTTATATCCATGTGGTTGAGTAAGTTTAGCAAGCATTAGCAATTGTGCTTTACATTTGTCTGTACATACAGCTCGTGGGGTGTGATTGGTCTGTAATTTCACTATTTTGTTGGTTGCTTATTTCTAATTTATTCACTGTTTAACTGGGACACCATAGAAATCCTCCTGTTGATAACAGTACTTAAATTGAATAAGTAATAGCAGGTTTGTTTGCCAGTGGATGGAAACTGACTTAAGGAAATGATGCTGTATCTGTGCTTTCTTTTTCAAGCTCACAGCATACATGCTCTGCAGTTCTTCAAGGGGAAAAGCATGAAATCATTTCATGGTGACAATTTTAGCCCTTACATGTCACAGATGGTGACAAAGGTCTGCTTGGATTTTAGCACATATTCCCTTACAACTTGTATTGTATTAAGATGTATTTAAGTTAGCTTTTATAATACTTAGAGAATAGTAAGGAGGAACATCCTGTAAGCATCCTTGATTCTCCTGGAAATTGCACTATTTACCAGTATTTAAGTTTTCCTTTTTTTTTTTTTCAATTTAGGTGTTCTCGTGTTTAATCTCTAAAGATCTACAGTTGAGTAGATGAAGATAAAGATAATAGGATAACTTCCAGCAGGAAAGGGGCACACTATTGTGGTGGGAGCATTGGGTAGCTTGTTCTTTCTTTATTTGTATGTGTCAATACATTCTTTTTCTAGCAGCCCAACATAGAAAAGTATCAGTAACCTTAAATTACTTTTGCGGTCTTTACAGAGCACCTTTCTAAAAGCAAAATAAATGGAATCTGCTGAGCAGCCAAAAGGAAAAGACCATCTCAATGTGTTTTGTTCTGCTCAAGACAAAATACGCCAACCCAAACTCGGGCCTCTCCACCCTTAATTCTATTGCATGATAGAAACCCTAGAGCTGTGCAGGGAGGGTGGTTGGGCGGTTGCTGCTGAGATGAGCAGACTGAATCTCTTGAAAGAAATTTGCTGTATGCCCCACAGAAAATGGGAGTCTGTTCTTGGCTGCAGGAGATCCTCACTCCTACACAGCCCAAAACTTGAAGCCAGTAGACTTGCTCTCAACTTGTACTGGGTAATGGCTGGCAAAAATAAGAGTTGGGTGATGTACAGCTTTTCTACAGCAACACATCCCAGTAGCAGTGAAAGCTGGCAAACGCTCTCTTTTTCTTTCCAATTAAGAATGACATTATCATCTTGTTTTGTCGTCTCTGTTGTTTACAGCATTGCAGTAATAGTCAGACTTGTATGAATGGTGCCATGTGTGGAAGTGTAGAAAACAGATTGTTTCTGAATGGATGAACTGTACTGCCTTTCTTTGTAAAAGGCCCATTATCTGTATGACTCACTGGTTTAACTGAAAGAGTCTTGATTCAACCCATACTCTGTAATTCTCCTGAGCTCCTATCTTCTCTCATCTGCTATCACAAAGTTAGTTTTTCATCCAGATTTGAGATCATGGATTACTTCTGAATTAAATGTTCTGTACATTTCTAGAACTCTCACTGTTAACACCTGTATAAATAATTTCTAGCACTGCAGAAAGCCTGCTTTTCCTGTTTCTGCTTTCCTATTGGTTTTGAAGCAACTAAGCTTGTGTTTCTGGGAGTCAGTGCATGCTTGTCATAGATTTTTTTTTCAGAGAAATTACATTGGCGATGATCAAAGAGCAGAGTCCTCGAACAAGGTGCTTGCCCTAGTTAGGCAGGTTCCTACAGAGATGCTCAGGTTCTGACGCAGTTGGCTGGTTTATAAAGTCATTGCTGTACTTACATCACTGTTTTCAGCCTTTCAAAATTTGTAGATCATCAGGAATCTTCTAAGTGAGGTATAAGCCACTTTCATAAAGAATTTAACCTACTGGAACATTGCTTGCTTTTTTTAGTTGGTTCTTGCATGAACCACAGCTAGAAAACCACCGCTTGGACTCCGGTGTGTCATTTCAGGCAAATGCTGTGGTAGCTGGAGAGCAGTGGGTGTATTTGCTTGTAAAACACCTTTCAAATTTTACTATTTCATGCTTATGTGTGACCAGCTGAGAAACTGTGGGAAAACACACCCTGATTTATACAATGGCATGAAATGGGAGTAGCATGTTCAGTAAAGGCAAATGTGCTGTTTGGCTGCTCAAGCTTACAAGAGCAAATAATTGATTATTAGTCATTAGGGAAAAATGCCTACAGCTTCCTAGGATCCTGCCCAGCCTGGCAGTTGCTTTACTGTGAACAGACATCAGGCATGACCTGGGAGGAACTGAGTATCTTCCTGTCTGTGAATGCAGTGCAAGTCAGTCTGGTCTAAGCAGGGTGATGGCCAGTGCTGAAAAGGTTATTCTTTTCTTTTCTTCCTTTTAAGGCCATCAGCCAGATTCAGCTGTAGCAGCTCTGGACTTTGTGTATGGCAACCAATGCAAACAGCCCAAATAATGAAATAATACCTCAGTAGGTGAAACTGCAAAGACCCCCTTTGCTGTGATCTCACATAAATACTTGAAAATCAGAAGGCAAGAAGTCTTCTCGTGGCTTCTTCACCTAGTAGTGAGACTGTATCTAGAAGTGGAGACGAAAGCTCGTGACAGCCAGCTGACTAATCAGGAAAATACAATTTACATTATTTCTTGACAAAGCTTAGTTTTTGTCCAGTGGTGAGGACTAGTCCATGCAACTAAAAGCAGACCAGAAAACGGTCCAGCCAGAGCTCAATGAAATAAAGATGAGCTGAGCTGCAGCTGCTCCTTTTTGCTGGGGGCTTGTGGGCTTCAGAAATGGGATCTCGTCTAGTGAACAATCAACTTCTGCATAAATTTTAGATGAAATTTAATCATTTTTTCTTCCAAAGAGCAACTGAGGGGATTTTCATGTGAAGTCCCCGAGCTATCTTTTTAACCCTGTAGAAATAGATGAAATAACTAGGTATAGACTTCTTTTAATTGTTAACTAACACTTCTAAGAGTACAAAAACAGACTGCATGTGAGGCATTTCATCTCTTCCAAAGGAAATGTTCTTTCCTACCCTAAGGCTCAATGTACTTCCAGTGGTCAGTTTTGAGAGCAGCCAGGGAAGAAGGTTGCATAGTTCTAATAATTGCTTTTCACTGCAATCTGTAACTGAAGCTGGTAGCTGAATATCTTTAACGTTTCATTTTAAGTGCAGATGAAACTAGTCCTGCAACCATATTCTTTCTCTAATCTGAACAATACATTTCAGTGCTGTCTCGTGGTTTTACACCTGTTTCTTTGAACTCCGTTGTGAGTGAGACAGAAAGAGCCGTCTGCAAAGGGATAATGGATGGTTAGGCCGGAGAAAGTTGTGCACTGCATGCCATCGAGCCATTGCCAGCAGGGATGAGGACACGATTGATTTCTTCTCTTTCATCCTTTGCATGTGGGATGCCCCATGGTAACCTTTGATTCCTTCCCAGAACCTTGTTTCTCTGTGACTCCCTGACTGGCTGCCTGCTCTGGCCCACCACAAGGGAAGGTCATCCCATGGCCTTCCTGCTCTCCTCAGCCCATGCCTGTCATGGCTGGAGCCTCAACAAGGCCGTGTAGAGCAGTGTCTGTGCAGCTGGGGGATGTACTTCCAGCTGAGCTGCAGAAGTTGCAAAGTTAGACTTGAAAGAGTTGGTGGAACTCCGAGGCGAAATCGGAACATATGCTCCTGGAGCCACTCTCCTGTGCTGTGCTGCACAGATCCAGTCTTCAGACTCAGGTGTTAAATGAGAACATGATAAGATCACAGTGTGATCATTTGCCAGTATGGTTGTGGCTATCATTTCTATCTGGCAAAACTGAGATATTTTTCTTGTGGAATGCTTTATGAGACTTTTCTGAAATTGAAACCATTTGTGGTCTCAGTGCGTACTTCAGCCTGGTTCTGGCATGACACTGCATCAAAACACAACGAAAATTCAGAAAGGAAAGAAAGAAACAGTAGCAATTCAACTTGCTTTTCTTCAAAGGTATGTGAAGCTTCTTATTTCCCATTGATTGGGGAATTCTGGTTGGGGTACAAGATGGATCTGACTCTCACTGTGAGGATTATGTAAAAAGCTCTTTGACAGAGGCGTTTGGGTTTTGGAAGGCAGCGCCGTCTGGCTCTGCGATCATTGTAGAGAGGTCCGTGCAGAAAGATAGATGCTTTCAATTCAGTTATCCTGAATTTTTCATAGCCTCTTTGCGTTGCTTCAGGTGCATGTGTGAAAGGCATTTTTCCCCATCAGAGTTTTGGTGCCGGTGTGATAAGAATGTGCAGACTGATCATATACGTGTTCTTCATCATTTATTTATGACCAGTTAATTAAGTTATTATGAAGTCTCCCTTTTTCTTATTGGCAGTAAGGATGCAATTAATTTTCTTAGCCCTTCTTCCATGACCTAGGTCTCTGACATACTCTTTCTCTCCTAAAACTCTTCTTTTTCAAAACACATTGTTATCAGCAAGATACTCTGCAATGACCAATTCAGAACTTCCCCTAGGAAAAGCTGCATTTGTAACAAAGCTTCCTTTTTGATTTATATTCAATTCCTCTGGCAATATACCCAAACAACCTGCTGTATTTCTTTGCAGCTCCTCTATTATGTGTTCCAAGGCTAAGAAATTGCCTAATCTGTTCTTGCTTTCCTTTTTCCTGTCTTTCTTACCTGTTCTAAATTTCGCTCCAAGGCTTTTTCTCCCAAGTTCTTTTTTCTTTAATTATTGCCACTTATTGCTCTAGTAGTCAAAAAATACACAGTGAAGCTTCTGACAGAAGGCTGGCATCTCCTCCGCCAACAGAAAGCTTTCTTAGGAATGACAGAAATTACACATGGGCTGTACACAACAGGTGCAATTCTTCTCTGGACAAAGCACTGTCCAACTACGAAGGATGACCAAAAATAATCTTTTGAGGTTTTCAGAAAAAGGGTGATAAGAGAGTTGACATGTCAGTGCATGTTGTAAGGCCCGTTCATTCTGTACAGGACTTCTCCAGCATTGTCAAGGAAGACTCGTTTGATTTAGGGCTAATATTCAAGGATTTTCTCCTTTCCGTTGTACTACATTTATCCAAAAAGTTAAGATTTCTCTCTCAATTTTCCAGATCTGTTCTACTCACTTATTCTGTTACAGCATTCCCTTCCAAATAAATGTGACCTCTATTTCAATAGCTTGCTCTAACTGGGGTCAGATTAAGTCATTTCTCATCTTACATTCTGTTCAGGAAAACCACCACACTTCTTAAAATATTGGTTTAATGCTACAATGAGAAAAGGTTCATAATCCTCAGACTTCAGTTGTGAAATATTAGAATTCACTTTGAGAGGTGAAAGCTTTAATGCAAAAAATGTTTCATGGGAACATCAGAAATTATGAGGAATTGAACGCTGCAAAACTAGTACGAATCATCAAATGGCAGCAATCGCCTGTCTTGTGAAGGATTCATCTGCCTATTTGGAAACAGGGCGTCTTGCAAATAGTGCTTAAGCCTCTAAAGGGTATAGGGTGTGAAGCCTTTTCCTATCTCCTCATCTGGAAATTCTCTGTTGGTTGAAATTCTACAGTAAAACATTCCAGACTAAGCATCAAACTACCACGCACTCATATTATTTAATTTTGTGTAATGCCACTCTATGTACATGGTTTATATTTCCCACAATCTTTTTTTTATTTTCTCTTCAATCCTGAGCTAGAAAGTTATCAACAGGCTTTTACCTCTGCACATCTTATGGGCATTCAATCCCTAAAGCTGATGGGATCATAACTTAATGCTTGACTCTTAAAGAACGATTGTGCTTAATACTAATCTTGACAAACCACCACTCATACTGGAAAGATAGAAATACTTAATACACTTAATACAAATATTTAACACTGTAAAACACGTGGAAATCAGACAGTTGATTAAACAGCAAATATAAAATCTTTCTTTGAGTACAAATGTATTCACTCTGGACTTAAATTATTTTACTAATTTATTTTCTGTACAATTTTACTGTTTACAATAAAATATTTTAGAAGAGTGTATAGGAGTGCTGAGGCCCCCGTGTGTGACAGTTATCTCCTTGCACTCAAGTTAAATCTTGTCTCATTTTCATCCTGCGTAGCTGGTGCTTACACAAGTAGTGTTGCCTCTGGTCTACAGACCTCTTGTCTCCAAAACCACCAGCATGATCCTGGAGCATCTTGATGCGGATCGATCAGAAGACCGTATCCTCTGAAAGGTTTCCATTGGTCTTCTCTTCTGCAAGTCTCTTACATGTGGGCCAAAATTTAACCCTCTGCTTGCACAGGGCAGATGTGCCATCCAAGAAGCCTCCCATGTGCTGAAGTCTGGCTGGAAGGTGACACCATCCTTCAGGCTCATGGATCATTGAGGTTGCCCTGCAATTCACTGGGCGGTTTGCAGACTGATTGCCTTAATGGCATTCTTATTAAAAGTTCTTGCTGTGAAATGCTGTTTTCTTTCTCTTTCGGAATTCTCTGCATTAATTATTAGTAGATCCTTTTAGCAGATATTTATAGAAAGTATTGCTCTTGTGTCACTTTGTGCTAGACAAGACAGAAGGAAAACACTGTGTAAATGCATGCAGCTCTGTTTAACGTTCTTCTAGGAACTACAGGACACCATCTAGAGATAGAAGAATAAAGGCAACTCCCCAAATTACCATGCTATTCTAGCAGCAGAGTATAAGCACAAGCAGGTAACTCCTGCTCTCAGTGGCTTGCTTGGCATGTGGAAAAGCTCCCCGTCCTCTCTCCATCCTGCAAACTTGCAGACGCCTTCATTTTCCAGTGCTGTCACTTTGCCCTCATTCTTAGATATGCGTATGTGTGTTCACATGAAGAACTTGTCCTTTATCCATTGCAGGCATGCCAGAGGAAGCACGTGGCAAACGCTTGAGTGGAGCCCCTGGGAAGCGAGGGGAGCAGCAGCGCGTGGTGCTGGCAGCAGCCGGGGCAGGGGCTGCCAGGCAATGGCCAAGTTTAATTTTAGATAGTGGGAGCAAAGCACTGAATCACTTGGGGGAATAGAGACTGTGAGAGAAATAAGGCCTGCAGACACAGCTGCAGCGAGCAGGGCAAGCAATGAGAGGAGGAGGATGGGCACATGGGCCTGCGTGTGTCAGTGCCAAGCAATCTGAAAAGGAGCCCAGCATTAGTGGAATGGGATTTTTTCCTCCCTCTCTATGCTATATCAAGCAGACGGCTGCAATGCAGAGTGCTGTCTGTGTGGTGAAGGTGCTGGTGAAGCAGTGATCCTCAAGCCAGTGAGTGGGGATGGTGCCCCGGGGTGGAGGCACTGCTCCCACTCCATCCCACAGTGTGACAGCATCCTCCCACCAGGGCTGGGCTGAGCATGGCTTCTTACAGCCTTTCAACAGGCCATCATTTGTCCCTTGGAAAACAAGGCATTAATCCTGCTGCCTGTCTTCTTGACAGGGCGTGATATATGGACCCCATTGGATCAGGCTTGTGGAGACAAATATAACAAAAAGCCCCAGTGAATCTGATATGCTCTGTGTTTTTGCTGTGTCTCCCATCCACCTGCAGCCGGTCCTGGCTGTTATTCTTCCCTTTTTTTCCTTCCTCGGGAAACAAATGCTTTTAATTCAGTCCTATAAGAGGCAAAGATGCTTCCAGGGCAGCAACCTCTGTGCCTCCTCATAGGCACAGTCACACAGAACAAAGAGAAGAAAGAGTTTGATAATAGGTAATTATAATTATAATTAGCGTGTATTTAGTGCTTTACATTTTCAAAGCACTGTATAAATATTAGCTAATGAATATTTGGTAAGCAAACAGATTCCAGGCTTCTAGAAGGATTATTATGAACTGTGAGGAAAACATTTTAAAACGCTTGGCTGACTTTTCCCCAGCTTCCGTTTACAAGGTTCTTAAGCTTTGCTACACCTGTAACTTAGGCACACAGAGCCATTTTGTGTTTGTTACTCCAGTGTTATGGAGTGTTGGGTGCTGTCCTTTGGGATGTGGAGAAGTAAGCCAATTAATGCACGTTTACAAGCAGGATGGGAGAACATTTTGCCCCCATGTTTTCTTCTCATGCACTGGCCTGGCACCAGCATCAGGTCCAGTCTCTCAGACTTTATAAGCACTCCTGAGCCATGGCCAGGTTCCCATGTTAACCCAGTTTCACCAGGATCTGACTGGTTTGCCTGAAGTTGATCTGAAATCCTGCAATCTGCTCCATGTGGGCAATTCTGCAGATTCCCGTTGGATATGGGTGCTGAGCAGCCACTTGGGACAAGAGGTTCAGTGAGAGGAACCATCTGCAAGTCAGGATATCTGCAGTTATTTTCTATAAATTAGATAGGGCATGCCATTCTGGTTAATAGAAACCCAGTTAGTATCATCACCTTGTTGTAAACACAGAGCTGAGCCTGCAGAGGAGGTGAACGTGCTGGGGTGAGCTGCTGCCTTCTCCAAATCGTTGCTATCAGATACCTAGCAGCTGACACAGAGCAGGACAGCATGCCTTTCCTTCTCAGCCATCCCCACGATCCACCAAGTGGTGCTCAGATGTTTTCTTCTTATCCTGGATGGAACTGTCCATGCTTCATGGTACTGATAGAAGAAAGAGCAATGCATGCACGCAGGGGCTGAGCCCCATCCTTTGGAACATCCAATGACTGAAGTTCAGCCAAGTGTCAGCTAAGCCAACAGCCTTAGATTTAAAAACTCTGATGTATGCTGTCAAGCTCTTCTAATGACCATTTCTTGATGGCTGCAATTGTTCTCTTTATTTTTCCTTGACTTTGAGGTTTTGATTTATTACGTTGTGCAAATTGTCCTCTGTGCAGTGGTGAACAATTTGATACCAATGATTATTCTGTTTAATTTTTTAAGATAGCACACTCTAATCTCTTCGTAATCGTCTGCTTTCTAAATATCTGCAGTTTGGGCAACTATATAGTAAGCTTCCTTCACGTAAAGTGATGGAAGTATTCAGCTTACACTCTTTCTTCCTTCACATTGTCTGCTCCAGTTTGTGTTTGAGCAGTAGCTGGACAGTCTGCCTTTCCTGCTTCTAAAATTCCCCAGATGATGTGTGATCTCTATCTTAGTTTTCCTTTCAGTTGCTCCCGCATCGCTATCCTTGCACAATATGCACTCAGCATCTGCTTCTGCCGTTGCGTCTGAAAGCAGAAGTGATTTCTCCTGCCAATTTTCCACTTTCCAGAAAGAAATTGTCCTTTCAAGGCTCGATCTTGTTCTGTGCTTTAAAGTCAGCAATAATATAGTATACATGACATGTTACCAAACTGGGGATAAAACGAGAAACACAGATAGACCAGCCAAAATATTTAATAACAAACTCTGATATGCGCTCTGCCTTGCAGGCTGAGAGAAATCCCACACTCCTTGAATGACATCAAACCTCTCTTCTAAGCAGTAATGCAGCCCGCGGACACATGGGTTGGACAGAAGGGTCCTGGATATGGAACTGAGCACAGGGGCTGGTCTGGTTATCTGAAGTCTTTAAATAGTAATTTGCTGTTGACCAGAAAGGAAGAATTGAGTTATTTTCAGTCGCCAGTGCACATAAAAGCAATTTTTCCATGTTTTCTATAGAAAGCCAGTCCTAGGTTGCAGGGATGTGTTGATATTTTAGGAAGTTCACCTCGATTTTTTTGCACCTCTGCTTCCCAAACAACAGTGTGTCATCTCTTCGGAGTGAAAACCTTTCAGGCTGGGACAGCCTCTCACTTACCATGGAGGGGAAAAAAAATCATTCCTATTTATGTTACCTGGTACCAATATGTAAAAATAATGTGCGTGTAGGATGGAAGCAGTGATTTCACTTCCAGCTGGACTTTGCATGCAAGGTTTTCCTAATAAGAAAATAAGTTTATACAGATCCTGCCATAATGAATCCCCAGTTTGATATGAAGTCTTTTAGGCTCTACATTCATAGAAATAATCTGAAATATACAGCTGTTAGAATTCATTTTATATAAGGATAGAGCTAATAAAATTGCAGGGAAAAAATGTAACAACAACAACAAAATGGTGTTGGGATTTTTACTACACTGAGTCATATGTTCTATTACTGTTATTTTTCCTGTAATGCTCTGGAGGTCATCAATGTCCATGTAATGCAAAAATGTAATACAAAATTAAGGCAGTGTCATCCTAGCACTATTTCTAATTAATCAGAAACATAAAGCACTGGAAGTGCTTAATCAAAAAGGAGTTCTTTTGACTTATGTGACCATGTAGTCTTCCAAAAGCAAGTTCCCAGATCCTGAGAATGCAGTGTCTTTCCCCTTGGAAGCCCCCAGCAATACGTGGTGACAACTTGCTGCCTCGTCCCTCCAACCAGCAACAAAAAAAAGTCTGCTTCCAGTTTAAGAGTGAAAGCATGGGAAGGAGTCATGCGTGGGGACACAGTTTCAGTTCCTTCTGTGAAGAGTCCGGTTCAGGCTTTAGCCTTTTAAAGCCTTACAAAAAGGCAAACCTGATTCTTCTACCTGCTGAAAAGTTACTAAACTGTTTAGACGGTGGCTATCATCAGGCTGCTCTCAGCAGGGAGCTCTGATTCATCAGCATCAGGGTTTCCCCAAAGCTTTCTGCCTATATCCTCTATTTAGGTTGGCAGGGACATTGTCAGAGAATAAAAGGCTTCTTCCTCATGTCAAAGGGCTGGCATTCATCAGAATGGTAATACTTTTTACCTCGAGCACCTTTTACATGAGGTTCATGAAGCTCGTGAAGAAGAAGAAGATGATAAAGATGTTGCAGGATTTTTTTTATTATATTTTTGGCACTAAAATGGATACTACATAAAATGGAAGATTTTTCTTTTCCAAGTTTCCTTTGGCTTTGACTTTATAAATATTCCTTGGTTATGTCAGTGAACTGTTTTTCACACAGAGCACAATGCAAAGCCTGTTAAGGTCAACTGAAAGCTTCTTACTAATTTCAGTGAGCTTTGGACAGAGCTACAAGTGCAAAACTGCTCACTGAATTAAGCAAAAAATTCTGAGTTGCAAAATTCAGGGAGTCACACCTTGCAGAACCAACTTCACAACAAGAGCAGCCTAACATCCCTTAAATGTTCTGGGAATCTTCCCAGTGATTTCTCTGGACTTTGGAATGAGTACATGATACCTAGTCCACAAAATGAAATAGGAAGTGGAAAATCTGTGCTGCCTTCAAAGGGAGACTTGCTAACTTGATTGATTTGTTCCAGAAAGAATGGAGATGTATGTTCAGATGCATCTATTACATCACTAGAAACCCCCTCTGTATTCCTAGACCTACAACTACTTTACCAAGAGAGCGGTGAGGTGCTGGAACAGGCTGCTCAGAGAGGTTGGGGATGCCCCGTCCCTGCAGGTGTTCAAGGCCAGGCTGGATGCGGCTCTGGGCAGCCCAGTCTGGTATTAGATGTGGAAGTTGGTGGCCCTGCCTGCAGCAGGGGCGTTGGGGCTCGATGATCCTTGAGGTCCCTTCCAACCCAAGCCATTCTATGATTCTATGAACTAACCACCTGTACCACAGGCATGCAGGGTTTGACTGTGAAGGTACGGAGCGTGCTAGTTGTACAATGACTACACGGTCATTTTTCACACTTCCACCCCTAATTACCTGTAGTTCCTCTGCTTTATAACTTAATCGTTCTGTCGTCTTCAGTTTCCCCTTCCATTTGTTAGTTCCAGCCTCCTGTTTCAGTGCAGCTGTTAGCCCTGGTTCTTCCCATCGTGACTCAGCCGCAGCTGAAGAGGTGCCTTCAAAAACCAGCACAGGCTTCTCATCCTCTAGCTTTGGGTTTTTAGGTGCATTTAGGTTAAAATATGGGAGTAAACAACAGCATGAGTTTGAAAGGTCGGTCTGTCTGTTGTAAAGGAAGAAGGCTCCTCTCTCAAACTTCAGAAGTATCAAAAGAGATGAAGTGGCAGCAAAAGTTTTCCACAAAGTCACTGACAGAGCGGCCTATTTATTAACTTCACTTTGTACTCAAAGCTAAGTGTTGGTATCTAGTTTGACCACAAAATCGAAGCTGTATGAAAGTCTGTAACTGATCAGTAAGTCCCTTGTTTCGTATCATTAAATGCTTATTTTCAATTCTTAATACTGAATTTAAAAAAGTTTTAGCACGTAAGTGCTTCATTAATATGTTTTTTTATTTCCATTTTGACCAAGAATGTTCTTTTTGGGCAGGGTTTGTAATGAATAATAGGAAACAATATGAAAGTACACTTACGCTTTCCAGTGGCAGTGATGATGTCCACAACAGTGGAGCTTTATTTGGTGCTGGACTTCTTAAGCGATCTTTTATCGTTACAGTGACTTTTGTTCTCTGCTTCACTTCAGATATCAGTTTCTAAATTGATTGCTTTTCTGTAAAAAGCAGCACACCACCCAACAGGGAGCTCCCCAATGCACCCAGCCCCGAGGTGCACTGGGAACTGTGGCAGTGGCTGCTGCCCATGCTGGCAACCAGGATGTACTCCTTCAGTTTCTGCTAGGTGCACGCTCAGCCAAGGCTTCTTCCCAGGGTGAATAGCTGCTTCCCTACCCACCCGCCTGTAAATAACTCCAGTACAAGCATGAATCATTTCATTGATTATTTTTATTGTTATTATGATTACTTTTTTTTAACTGATTTCACATTAATGTTACCCAGAGAACAAACATATTTCACGATGCACAGCTAGTGGTTTGCAGAGGTGAATATGGGCCTGTACGTGATTTCTCACCCTCACATACTTCAGATGCGTTGGGTAGATGAAGCTATTTATGCACAATTCTGTCAGACTCGTGGCTGGATCTCAGTACTGATCTAACATCCACTTGTTAAAAGCTCAGGCTGCTGTGAGTGGCATGACTGATTGCTTCCCTCCTTCCATGCTTTTCCAGAAAGACTTAAACTCCAAACCACGTTGCGGGACGCAGGTTGATATTCATTACAGGGCCACCGATAGCTGTCGGAAGTTCCTTCTAACCACATCATAGGAACAAAACTGACTCTAACTAAACAAATGTAATTTTAATCATGATCAAACTCGGTACTACTTAGAAACAGGTAGAAACAAACCCAGCGTCAGCTTTACATTATAGAGTTCTGGTTCTGTTTTAAACCGGCAGATCTGTTTTCTAAAAAATCAGATTTATAGGAAGACTTCGAGCATGCCGGGAAAAATGACTTGCAGAAGTCTGAGAAGTTTTTTGTTATCCTTCTTTGGAAAAAGGGCACATCTGTCAGCATCAGATGAGAGAAAGCTGGTAGAAAATCTCTGCTACTTGATTAGTACCAAGTCGGTTAGGATACAGGGGCTGGGTTTAGCCCTTGTGCTTTGCTGAGAGCAGAAACAGAGAATTATTAGGTGCTTTGAGTGATTTATCACCTGCTGGCATCTCCAGATAAGCTAACCTGCTTGCAGTCCAATGGGGTTCGATGCTTTGTGTCAACTTGCTCCTCCTTGCATGGCCAAGATAATGAGATCTTGGGCCTTCTAAAAGACCTGAGATTTCAATGAAGTTTAGAGGGCAGCGATGTGTTCTCTTGGGCAAATGCCTAATTTGCATTTCTGAGTTCATCTCTTAACCTCGGGATATTTGCTTTCCACAAATTTAAGTCATAAAGAAAAACAGGAGGTCACGGAATGCCAAAAATATGGAATGGCCAATTATCCAACCGCAGCTCTCACTTCTGGTGTGTGTACAAGTGCCTGAGTCGTACTTCCCTGCACTGGGGGTAGGTGTCATTCTCCATGAAGCTGGGAGTTACCATTTTTAGCTCCATTACCACCAAAACTCAGGTTTCAGTGCTTACCCTCTCTGCTCTAAGAGGCACGACCTTCAAATGACAATATTATGAAAACTGATTTAAGAGCCTGTTAAATTAAACTTCCTTACATATACGGTTGTTTACTTTTAATTAGCTGTCTCTGTGTGCTTACCCATATTTGCAAAGGCACAGAGCACAATGTCTGTGAAGGCTTTGTCTCTCTTCAGACAAAGAAGCTTCTGCAGTTATGTTTTTCTGACATTCCTGCTTCTCCCAAACCAACCTGCCACGGGGCAGCCACTGGAAATTGAAAAGTAAAGTGAAATGCAATGCTGCTGTTCAGGGAAGCAAGCATAACAGCTTTGCAGAAAGGGCAGCCGATATGGGCTCTGCAGCCTGGTGCCTCAGTGGATGAACATCAGCGTTTGGCACTTTGTAATGGGTTAGGAACCTCAAAATTTATTGTAAACTTAATGCAGTTTTACAGCCTATCTTCAAAACATTTACACAGACACTAAAAGATGATGGATATTTTCAGAGCGTTGCTCTTCCCCAGCAGTTTCCCCTGCAGTAACGCTGCACCAGCAGCAGTGATTTGAAATGTATTATTGATGTATCTTTGAAGATCTATTATACGATACCTCATGTTTATTGCTATTATGCAACTGGCTTCTAAGTGTCCTCTTCTATATGAGACAAAGCTGGGAAGATATGATCAGTATTAGTAGTAGTAGTAGTATCACAGTGATAGAGGCACTAACCCAGTAGGACACCACTGATGTAGATATCATAGAAAGACAGAGGATGACAGAGTAGCTGCTCTTTAGTTTTACATTTTAAATAACCCTGGAAAACAAGATCAGAAAGAAAGAGACACAATATATAAACAGTTGATAGAGAATGCAGAGCACAAGAGATGGATGTGTAACTGCACCAGTAAAGTTAATGAGATCCTTACTTTGCCTTTAATGGTAGTCTCTCAATTGACTCTACCATGATGGAAAGTTGGAGAGATGAATGAAGAGCTAGATAATTAGATGCCAGTACGGAAATCCTGATTGGGAAGGTGGGCAGAGTTATGAGGGGGTCAACTCTTCCATTATTATTGGCTCTCGAATGTTTTGCTATACCATGTTTTTCATCTCTTTTCAAGCACAAGGTGTTTTATAGCATACGTGGCTCAGACATCGTTTTCTTTGTCCATGGACTCTGCTCTGATTTATTCTCACTAACGCTGCTAACATCACTATTGCTAAGAGCTGGACCCAGCTTACAGTGCAAAGCGCAATAGATTTTCTGTTAGGGTTGATTTAAGCAGAGGTCCAGGACGTTTCTATAGGCAAGATGAGCTGCGAGCACAGCGTTACCTTAGCAGGGAACGTCCCGTTGGACAACGTTTGCTAGTAAAAGATAACGACGGAGTGTAAATGTCACAGTATCTCCTAATCAGAAAATGAGTTGGCAAGCGCAGCAAGTGGGAGAACAACCTGAAATGTTTAAAGAGAGCAGCCAGAGCAGAGGCCATCGTGTTTGAATTGGATACACGCTAAATTTTGCTTTAGCCAGAAACACAGGAGCAAGGAAAGTCCAGGGGAAAACACCAGTGACATCGTGAAGCTGAGTTAGAGCCATGTCTTATATGAACTGCCTTGATTTCCTTATTCAGAAGGGTTCTACCTGTCCCCAGATCCTAAATATGTTTTTCAGCTCTTGACCATTTGTTCTGTAACTCTCAGTTCAGGTTACTTTCAGTGCTTCTTGTAGGTTCCATAGTAGCTTTCAGTCCCACAGAGTAATAGGGAAAGAAATGTTCACGTAGCAATTCAGCATCAACCCAACCTTTAAGAAGCCAAGTACTGTAAATTAGACTGGTTGCTATAATAGTAAAAGCAGTTTGTGTCTTAACATCTCCTGCGTTGCAAATGTGTATTTAGTGTAGGATGTACTCTGCATTCAGGGGGAGCTACATTCATTATCATATTGTATTGGGAATACATGTTTAGTTTATATGTTGAAATAATTTTCCTAGTTTTCCAATACTTTGTACAGTGATCTCTAATGAGCTCTTTCTCAGGCTTTCTACACAATGCACCCATTCTACTTGGGTTGTGTATCACTTTTTAAATAACCATCGCATTTCAAAGCCTGGCCTTTAAAAATCACAGAAATCCCAAAATGCAGCTGCAGCTGTTGTGTACTCAGGCACAGATGAATCACACCTGGGTATAATCTGGGTGTGAAGCAGCAAAGTGTAAACCTTATGGATGGTCTGTGTTAGAACTAAAAAACCCCTCACGTTGTGATTCCTTCCTTAATTTCATGCTGTACGTTTCCCCACATCTTTAGCATCAGTATCAAACATCCACGAGGAGTGATGATTTTTATTCTGTTTACTTCTAATATGTGATGCATTAAGATCTTATTGCAAGTGTGGCCAATCCTTAGTTCTATGGTAGCTGCACAATGCACGTGCTACCCCAATGCACAGCAGCTGCGCATCTGCACAATAGTTTGGTGCTGTGACTGTAGCAGTTGAAAATAATGCATTTGTGTTGTGGTTTTGGCTGATGGCTGTCAGAATGCTGGTGGATGTCTAGTTGTTACTGAAAATTAGTTATCAGACCGAGCCATTGTGTCCCAGAGCTTTGGGGTGCAGGTAGTCACTTGGAAGCTAACTCAGGAAGAGCCTCAGTAACGTGCCTAATAAATATATGTATGCTGGAGATGTGGCTGTGAGGTGATGCACTGAGATTGTCACTATCCAAGAAGTTAATGTTCAATATGGTTCTATGCATTTTTAGGGTGGGAGCTATAAGCTTACAAGTGCTTGCGTGCAAATATGTTTGTAAGTATGTGATTCTTTCCTGTGTCACATCTATTTTCAGCATCTCTTTATTATTCATGTGCTATTTCTAACTTTCCGAGTGTCACAGGAGTATGAATCCATTTCAACTATGGTGTTAAAAATTAAATGACTGCTTAGACACCATCTAAGTTCACATTTTTTTTCTAGTTGATGACAAAATTATAAGAAGTGATATTTGCTGGTAGAGCAGATGGAACAGTGAGCTGTGAATGCTTGTCTACATGATAACGTACTTTGGTTCTGGCTGATGGTGTTGCTTGCTTCCTTCATTTCCTCACTAAACAACATTCAGAATAGAAAAACAAGAACTCAGGTGTTTTGCAAGAAGTCCAAGCCCAGAGGCAGGGTAAGGGGTGTTTGGGGATGAACAAAGAGAGATACCAGATTTGCAGATGCCAAACTCTTTCAGTGACTGTTTTTGACCACTCGATATTGAACAAAATCAAGCTTTGTATTAGTAATTAGGTAGTAATGTACTACCCCTCTAACCATGCGCAAGAACTAAGGTCTGGGACCACAGCTGAAGGAGAATCCCATCTCCTTTCTCATTAGTAAGAAATATCCATGCACGTTTGTTCAGTCTTTCACTTCTGCATGTATTTACGTAAGCTCTCATTTTCACATACTAGAGGATACAGCACAGGCAAACTCACCTAGCAGATGTGCAGGCTGCCACTCAAAGCTTAGCATTATTCCCCTAATCAATAGAGGAATTAATAAAGGGATTTGTACCTCAGCTGACGGGTTGTTCTGCTAAAGGGAGCTGTGATAGAAAATGGAGTCGCCTCTGTCGTGCTTTCCTTAAACAAACTTTAATGCGATAAAAATAAGCAAGCAGTGGGATCCCATTTCAGTTAATGGAAAAATACCGTGGAGTGGAGTGGAGTGGGTCTGCTCTCGGTTTGTGTCCAGGAGACAAACTTCCTCTGCAGGCTTTGCTAGCTGTCACCTATTGACAGTTCCGAGGAGCTCCCAAATTACACTTCAGCACAGTTTATTACAGCACTATTTTTAAGGAATAACAGTTGACAACAACCAAAGTTATGAAGGAAGTAGATTTTCTGTCTGACGTTATTTTTTTTTTCATTCTTTGCTCATGCTCAAGCATATAGAAAACTTTGCTAATTTTATTTTAAACCTGAGAATTCTATAAAGAAAAATGAATGAAACCCACGTAACTCTGTTTTTATTACAAATGACAAGTCCATCGCAGAAGTCTGTGGTTACAGTGATATGGTAACAGCCAATTTTTAGCCTCTTCTGCAATTCTGATAACACTTACAGCCTACCTACAAGGACTCTAATTGAATGAATGAAATTCAAATGAAAAATATTTATAGAATGACAGAAAATATGCCAGAATACTGCTTATAACAAGTCACTGATCTGTGTCAGAGAGCTGGGTGTGCATTAAAAGTGTCTGAACAGATGTGTTTTCCTATCACCTCTTTTTTTTATTTGTGTGTGTAAAGATGTGAGATAGGCATTACCAAATGTAGCTCTGCATCCCACAGTAAGTTTCTTCTGCACACTATAAGGATTTTAGGAACGAAAACCACATTTTTAAAGGCAACACAATGTGAGGCTTAGTTCTATGGGTAAAAGCATTGATTATCTACCAGATGGGCTCTGGTTTATTTTTGTATTGGGAAGAAAACCTGTAGGTAAATTTGTTTTTGTTTCTCCCAGTAGAAATTTTTTGACTATTTAATTAAAGGCCTCATTGCCCCATCATTAAATTCAAAGAAGCATATCTAATGCAAGCACTTAAATGTAATGTCACTTATTAGTCTTTAATGAAGAGAAACTTATTCTTCCTCTAAAGAACAGCTGTAAAAATAGTGCCCATGTCACCCACAAAACCGTACACTATGAAATGTATTAATCTGTATTTAATTACTGTAAGAATATTCCTTTCCAAAGGAGAGCGTTCTTTCTTGTTTGCCTTCGCTCGTATAGGAGGTTAATTAAAGCCGGAGCGGCACAAATCCTGTAACGCCACAGGTCATTCGTCTGTACCAGAGTGTGACACAATTGCACACAATCTCATTCACAGTGGTGGTATAAAATCAGCTGCTCTGCTACTCGGGGAAGAGCACCGCTCTGTCTTGTAGCTTGGTCTTCATGATCCAACGGCCATGAAATCTGTTGTTAAGCGTAAGATTGATCTAATCCTTTTCACACGGCTTTGTAATTATATAGAGAGACAGTATTGCTGATATTTTGGAGCAAAATAGAGAGAGAGTAAAGAGAGAGCTTTTAAGAAGTCCAGTCGCTATGGTTTGGAGATTTTTCTATGCAAAGGCCACAGAGAATTGATTAACTGTTGTATGATGTCATTGAGTGGGAAAGTGAAAGTCCATGTGATGTTATTTCCATTCAGAAAATGAAGTATGGAAAAAAAGGACTTTTTGTTCTTACTGACCGCAATTCATAGCGCTGCTCCTCTCTCCTGCTGAGAGGTGCCATGTCCTCTCCCAGAGGTGTTGGCCACCACAGAGCAGCAGCAGCAGCTGGGGGGACCTCAAGGTCTGCAGCACAGTACCCCAAGTTGTTAGCATGGGTAGAGTGCCCAAGGACCTGCTGCAAGCAGGGGATGCCCCGAGCTGGCCAGTTTGCTTGCTGACCTCATGTTCAATGCAATTTGAGAAAAGCTTTGAGATTGATGAATGGAAAGTATTAAATAAAATGGATGCGTCTCTGAGTAGAGAGAGAGAAACGATATGGAAATTAGGTGGGGAAGCTGGAAATGTGTTAGTTGAATTGGAAAACACAGACTTGTGTTCCCATTTACGGAGACCTTCAGTATATATGTATGCTGATTATTTGCTGCATTGTAAGATCCTGAATTCCAAAGAGAGCTTTCACCAACGTGAGGTATTACAGCAGTGTCTGTTGATGGCCCACTTCTCAATGTGCCATCTCAAACATTCCTAAGGATGGCAGCGCATCCCACAGCCATCTGTTTTGCTGGGATGTCAGATGGCATCAGGCGGGTTATTCCTGCTGAGTGCTGGGTGCAAGCACGCTCACCGGCTCACCTGACTTGACAAGTCATGTTTTTTGTATTACAGGGAAGCAAATCTCTTTCCTTTTCTAGTACTCTTTGCTTTCCTAGTGCCGTTCACATCTCTGAGGGGGCACTCAGGCTCACCAGGCAGCGTGCCCTGGGATCTTCAGCCACGAGATAACTCCAGAGATCAGCTTGGTCTCTTTGTGGGTTCCCAGTTCTGTGAAGTTTTAAGGAGCTCTTCAAGACCAAGACCATCAGACCACTGGGTTTGATGTCTTGACGCAGTGTGTCTGGGGCTTATTTTTTCTATTCTGTTACTTCTCTCACACAAAATACTTTCTTCCCAATCCCTCACATTTCTAGATACTCATATTTAAAATTCATTGCATATGAAGACTTTCTGCCCATCTTTCTCTAGCGTTTTTTGGCTTGTGCTTGATGCATCAATAACTGTTTGGATTAGGAGACTTTACCTCGCTCGTCTTTTGGCTCTTTAACTTGGATTCAGAAAGAACAGTAATTAGTTGCTGCCTCTAACTACCCGTGGGTTAGCTCACAGACATGGCTGCTTTACTGCTGGCCTGCAGGATATTTGCATTTGGCATTCTCAACATTGTAAAATGTAAACCTGTTAATAGAGAAATTGTCTCACACTGCAGAGATGCTAATAGAAGTGGCATCCCTCACTATGAGATATTATAATTTATTATTATCTTTAAAGGACATACTTGGCAATTAGTGTCTTTATTAGAATACATACTTTTATCATGTGAAAATATGGCCCTTAATTGGGCTAGCTTTGCCTAAGGGAGAAACGTTTGTTAATAAATAAATGAATTAAATAACCTCTCCACCAGAACCCATGGAGGGAACCAGCTTCCATCACGTGGGCACCTTTATAGACCGTATCACGTATTATCAGTCTTAAACTCATTCAATTATTGGGAAAGACAATTTCACCTGACTTTATATTGTCTTGCTGGGGAAATCATAGACAGGATATTGGAATTTGCTTTTTTGTTAAAGCAAGTAGCTCATTACGTGCAATTAAGATAGAAGAACTAGGAGTATTAAATTTTCATATCGCACCGATGGCTCTAGTAAAGGCAAAAGCACCATAGTTGTTCTCTTAGTACATTGATTCAGTTAAAGTAATTAGAGTGCCAATTTTATGAGAATCTGAAGGTAAAATGAGGCTTGCTTAGTGTTTTTTTACCATAAAAATGTAGTAAATAAACTGGTTTTGAAAGTAGGATGCAATGTAACTGAACACCCAGTTCAGTTCACCCATGACTTCACAAATTAAACACAAATACATACACACAAATATATAGACATATATATGGACATCTACAGACACAAAGCTACTCCTGCCCTTATCTGTACTGCTGTGACAGATGCCACGAGTGGGAACCACGATGGCTCTGCCATCCAATGTAGCAGCACGCAGCGCACAGATGACACTCAGTAAATGGTTGCAGGGCGCAGAGAGGGATTTAAGGTTGCTTTTGGCTTCTGTGAGCAAGTGTGAGGTCCGGTGCTTTGAAATATAGCTAAGTTGGCAGAAAACTATGGTCCTCAGCAGAGTATCTGTGTGATCCCCCTTCAGCATTTAATCACAGATAAATGTTTTCCTGGCGCACAAAGCATATCTATTTTAAAATAAATAAATAAAAGCAGACAAATTAGGTTACGAGCCGAGTCACCAAATCAGAGATGCTATATTCGGAGAACATCGCATTGTGCCTCACAAATTATCTCCCAATCCCACCTGCTCTCAGATCTTTATAGCCTGGCTATCTGCTCTGCTATGATTGCTCAACAGAAAACAAACAGATGGGGCTGAGAAAAATCCAAAAGAATAAATGGGGTAGAAACTGCCTCAAGCCTTTTGAACAGCATCAGGGAGGCTTTTCTCTTTTCAAGGAGTTCTCTTCCCCCATTAGAAAAATAAACCTGCTGGAACACGAGATGTGATTGGGTTTAATTTTCAACTACATGAAATGAAAAACACACGCACGCAGAAATGAGTTTCAGATGCTTTTGGGCAGACAGAAATTCTGCTTGTTTTCCTGGGCTTTGCTGCTGTTTTTAATCTGCTAATTGCCTGATCAATATTGCTATTTTAAACTTATATGAAAATGTGCAAAACATTCTAATGGTAGAGAACATATAGATTCCTTTGCTGCGTTGTGGGACTTCAGCAGCAGTAATTTCAGTAATTAGGCTGCTTTTCAAATAAAGGCCATTTCCATTGATACTTGACTAAGATAAATTATGCCCTGAGCAGCCTTATATTTTCCTGCATGTGCTTGCCCTTTCTCTGTTCTCTTCCATGTAAGGAAAGCCTAAGTAAACATCTTTTCTTCTCCTCCCTGCACCCTGTGACACATCTGTGCCCTGTCTTAGATGGAGTGCTCTTCCCCTGTCCTCAGCACTGGATATCCTACATCAGAGGTGACCTTACATATACCCTTTAGCGATTGTTCTTTTCTTGTAGATTGGTTTACAGAATTAAATAAGCAAAGAGAAGAGGGAAAAAATCATGGCGTTCCAGTGAGTGAAATTCATTTAGGACCAAAAGACAGGATGTGGAAAAAAGCAAGCAAGATCCAGAAATTAATGTTCATGAGGGTTTTTTTAGCATTTCCAGTTATTTTAGTTGATCTTATTTAAAGCTTATTCTAATAACTTCTTGCCAAAGGCAAGAAAAAGAATACAGAAAAATGAAGCAATTATTTCTGGTATCATTACATGGATTTATCTCAAAGCAACACCATCTTAGCCAAAGATAAACAGCTCATCAGCAGATTGAGCTGAGAAGCTTCACGTTCTGGGTTTTGCGGACTCAGGTGTCAGCAGAGCCCCCAGGCTATTGAATTCAAGCTTAGTGAAGCAATGGCTGAATTTGGAGAACTCGGAGATGCCATGACCCTGTCACACTAGGCACTGATGTTGCCCCAGGTTCAGTTCTCCACACCCCAGTGGAAGGAACAAACTGAGGTTTGTGAGATGGGAAGAACTAAAGAAGTGGCAGGAAGGTTTTGGGGAGGTCCAAACCACTGAGCCTCAATCGACTGCATCAGCATCATAGGAGGCAGCATGAAGACATCTACTGGCACCACCTGGCCCCGTTTTTTGGAGGATGTTTTTGCATCAGCAAGTCCTAATTTGTTGTGCTCCAAGCTGTGCTGTGGGAAGAGCCTCGCTGGGGCCGTGACAGAGGCTGGGACCCAAAGTCAGCACAGAAGAGATGAAAACAATGAATCTTGCTTCAAATTTTCATCTGAATCAAGCAAGAAGAATGCTTGAATTGGGATCTTTTCCAAGCCAGACTAATACCCCAAAACTCTTTAGTACAGTATTTATCATCCTTGTGCAGAAGGGAATAGGATAGGGAAACCAGCTCTTCCAAAGGCTTCGTTGCAGGATTTTCATTTTTTATAGAGCTTTGGAAAGTGACCTCGGTCACAGCCACAAAGAAGCAAACCATGCCTTTGGATCTGCTCTCAGATGTGTACAGGCAGTGCAGCCAAAGGCAGGCCTCCAAATGCAGTGACCAGACAGTCAGCATCCAAGCTTGAAGGAAAGAGAGGATCTGCCTGTTTCATCAGGCTGAGTGCAGGAGGAGGAAGGGCTCAGTCTTGCAAGTGCAGAAGCTGGCAGCAAGAAAAAACTGCTCTAAAAGCACACGATTCTTTGAGGCAAGAGTAATACAGCCCTGGGACCATGCAGAGGCTGTGTCATACAGAGGAGTTTGGCTACGTCTGCCCTGTAAAACTACTCACGAGCCAAGTTTAATGCAACAGAAATATCCGCATGCAAAAACCTCCAAGCCTCCAGTCACTGAGGAGACAAATGTTCAGTGTCACACACAGACGTCCCTCCCTGTGGAAGTTCAAGTCAAAAATCATAAGGATGCTCACCTGGAGCCGTAGCTGAATATTCAGTGGCAATCTAGTTGGGTGACAAAACTCAAGAGCCAGATCTGTGCTGCAGAAGGGCCCAGTCTGACCGAGCACATTTCCCAACGCCCTCTCGGTTTCAAAATATGCCAAATTTCAATGTTGATTTTTTTTTTTCCTTTTTTAACATAGGTCTTTGGGGAATTGATTGAAACAGACCCCAGGAAAATGAGTTAAAGCTTAAAGTGACAAATGGTGTTGATCTCTTTCAACTTCGTGCCGTTGGGATCTGCCACGCGGTTCTGATCAAGGTGATCTTTCCATCTCCCTCCCTGAAATTCACCAAAATGTCACGTCCTGGGACCTGCTTCCCACGGCAGTCCTGAGCCAGGAGCGAGGCTCAGTGAGTAGTGACAGTGAGCAAAGTTGGAGGAGTCAGCGAGAGGGAAAGCGCTGGTGCCGGTCCCCAGCTGCATGCCCTGCCGCGCCTGGTGCTAACCTGCTGCAGTTCCGCTGCTGGTGCAAGGAGGAATTACTGTCTTCTCTAAAAATATGATGTCTCCTGTTACTTTTGATAGATCTTCTGCAGAATTCTTTTGCAGTTAAGTATAAATCGCGTACAGAAGAATGAAATCTGTTCCTGTAAACACAGCGGGGGCACAGGGAGTAAATCACGGCGATGCAATCTCTGCAGTTGTCACAACAGGGCTCCAGCACGGAGTCAGGTGATGTTCGTTATCTTACTACCTGCCCAGGTTCATGGAGGGGAAATGGGGTGGGCTGCCCCTTTCCATCACAGCACAGGGCCTCGGGAGCCAGGGATCCGATTCCCAACGTGGACCAAAGCACACACAGCTCTTGCTTCACCACAGTCCTCTCCAGACTGCCACAACAAACGGATACTTCCTTTGGTTAGCTGTTTCCAAATTGTTTTTAGCTATTACCGGTATCTGTGTTTCCATCGTGCTGCACAGTGCTGGTTTTTAGTGCTGTCACTCTCATAATACAAAAAGCGTTTGACTAATTATAAAACATACATTAGTCTAATGACAGTCCCTGCTTATGGGCAGGATATTTCTGAGGACCAGATTTTCAGTAATTACTTCTCTTTTTATCCAGTGCTTTCCACAGAAATATTTTATTGCTCTGCAGTGAAAACATCACCGTCAATTCATTTTAGAGATGCGAAAGATCAGTAGAAGAGGTTGTTATCTGAACTCCCGCATCACCCAACCTTCCAAATGAACACCCCCTCCCCAAAAGTGCAGGTGCAGCCAAATCAGCGCTGCAGGAGGAGGCTGAGGGAAAGCTGAGTGCGGTTTGTGCGCTGTTGTGCTGGGGGAGAATGACTTGCCCTCTAGAGGTGTTTATGTAGCAGTAAAATAAGAGACAGAATCGTGATGCTTCCTTTAGTCTTGAGAGTGGGGAAATAAGTGGGACATGTGACACAGTGACTGGCTGCTGCCCGGGGCTGGATCTGGTGCTCTGATGACACCACTTCAGTGCCTGACTGCAGGATGCTGCACACCCTCCTGCTCAGCCAAGGTGATGCAGACCTTTGCTTATCTGCTGAGCAAGTGCTGGGCGAGCAAATTCAGGGAGTTTGGAGCAGATCTACCAGATGCACCCCATTTATCTTAGAGTTCCGCGCTTTTCCTGCCTGACTTTTGCAATTCTGGTCACACATGCAAGAAGGCTGAATTCCCAGCCAGCCAGGTGTGGAGCAAGGCCGTGCTGCTGGAGGATGTGGCACTGGGGGATGGACCTGGAGGGAGGAGACCAAGGGAGTGGGGTTGGAGAGCCCAGCAGAGATGGGATACACGCAGGGGTTAGGGTGGGACACTGCAACACCCCAGAATGAAGATTTAAGAGTATTCTATGTGGGTGCATCTTCTTAGCCCCTTCTGTTCTGAGGGCATGGCAACAGCTGCAGGCAGGGAGAGCCCTGCAGGCTGGGGGAGGAGCTAATGAGAAACCCAGGGACTGGTTTTCCCAACCAGCATGAGATAGATTTTGAGTATAATGAAATTGGTGACAGAAGTAAGAGGACTTTGCTGGTGCTCTTGCAGCACAGACCCAGGCGGGGAAAGGCAGCAGGGGAGATGGATGCTTTGGTTTCCTTCCCAGTAAGCGGGGCTATTACACAGGCTGCAATGAGTCCCTGCAGGCAAAGAAAGGCAAAACACAGGGCATGGGCTCCTCCAGGGAGAAGGCGAGATGTTTTGTACTGGGCTGTCCATTTTTCAGCAAATTCTCACTAATTTTGTTCATAGGTAGATTAAAAAAATATATCATAGAACCCTACGGTACAGATATTCCCCAAGCAGGTTTGCTCTCACAAGCCCAGCCTAGTGTCGTGCTTTATTGAGCCACCTGTACTGTGAAATAGTATGCCTATGACACTGCAAGCATTTTAAGCCCTGAGGGTTGCACGAGGAGAACATTCAAATTAAAAAAGGATAATGAAGTCTGAAATAGTAAAAGTGCTAGCAGTTATTTTTTAATGGCAGCTAATTTAGTGGCGTTGTTTGGACTACAGTCTCAGGCTGTAACTCAACCGACTCCAGCAGAACGACGCTGGTAGCTAACTGTTGTGTCAGCCCTCAGGAGCTACAGATTGCCATTATTTTATTAATCACCACCAATAAAGCATACTTACGTAGAATTTAATTATTGGAGCCATTTGTTTTCTTTGCTGGTGTTTTGGGGGCAAGGCTTTTCAGGTTGATGAGGCTTAGTTGTTGCTCATAACGTAGATTTTTCTGTTGAAATCTGAATTAGGGCAAATTTCATTATTATTATAATATGTAAGGCAATGAAATTTCAACCAAGACTGAATCACGTTGCCATTGTGTGGGTCTCCTACTTTTATAAAGAAAGCGGGTAAAATTTGCTAATTTGCTGGAATTTCTTAACGAGACTGTGAGGGTAGGAGCAAACATTTCAGTACAAATTGCCAACTAGAGAGAATCAAAACAACAGCTTAGCTACGTGCCTTTGACATGTTGACAGTTCCCATAGCTCAAGGTAACCTTTCTCCCTAACACACTGGGGGGTTCCCTTTATTGCAGTCCTTTGTAGCAGAAGACCAGTGTTCTGCATCCAGTGCATTGTTTTGGAGAGCAAAATCACTAAGAGCAAAAGAAATAAGTCATTAATGAGCCGAGCAGAGGTGTGCAGTGATAACCAGCCTCCTCCAAGGCGAAGACCCAGCAGCACGGTGCTGAAGGCAGAGTAGCTCCCATGTCAGCTTGGTATGTGTATGTTTTTTTTTTTTGCAGTATTTTGAGCAAAAGGGAGAGGCTACAGAGAGGCAAGCATTAGAAGGCAGGAGGTCGGTACAGTGCTTTATTTCTTGGTAAGAGCAAAATGAGAAGGGTGACTTTGCTTTTTAGGGTGCTTTCCTCAATAGTACCCTCTAGCTTACTTCATATTCAAAGATTCAGAACCTTGTTCCAGTTTTCACTCTGCCTATGCAGACCTTGTTGCTAAAAAAGAAGACACCGCAGCAAATGAATTAAAAAATGTTGTGTTGTGTATCTTACATATATCTGCTGATGGTCGCCAAGGAAGAGTTTTACAGCCATGAGATAAAATTGGATCTTTCAGTAAATAACATTCTTCACTTTTCAAAGACGCTACGTATGAAATGAGGAGTTCACTCCAGTTAAACCAAAACTCATTTCTCTGTGATTCACCTAATTAAACTGATGAAGTTAAGGTCAGATCTGTTAAGGAGATGAAATAATAATAGCTACAAGAAAAATCTTTCCACGCCACACACAGAGTGGGTGCAAATCAGACAGAGTGGTAATTGACAGCCGTGTCAACAGGTAAACGTGAAAGGATTTCCAAATCAACATCTGCATTCCCTTTTGTGCATCGCTCATAAAAAGGAGCTTAAAACAGTGAAACCTCTTGATGGAAGACTAACACCAGCTGGGAATAAGTACAAAGGAAATCAATGCTCAACTGGGCAAGTTTAAAAGAAGATCCGATTGCTACCAAGCCACAGGATTATTTTAATGTTTTTAATTTAAGAGATTACTGAAAATTACCATGAGATCCTTAGTCATGTGTATTATCAGTATTTATACTGATATCAGTTTTTTTTTTAACGATTTGTGTTTAGTTAAAAGCCATATTTCCCACGATGCTTTCTGGAAAAGGAGGAAAGATAAAAAGATGGAAAGCCTTTCAGGTGCTAATTTTAAGTTAGTACAATTTTGGCGTAACGTATTATCCATCTCTGTAAAGGACTTCCTTTTTTCCCCATCAAATACTGAAGAACGCACCAAACTGGGGGTATCGCAGCAGAAACAATCTCGCTATTGTATGCTTACCGAAGGGTTGTGTGTTTGGTTCTCAAAGAAATACGAGCGCTGCATCAGCGTTCAGAACACACGCAGCTCTTCAGTCAGGGTTTCCACGACGGGTGATGGATAGGAAGAGACCTGTTGTCTGCTGTTTCCAAGCTGTTGCATTATCTGGTCGTGTGAACGATTACTATGGAGATACTTAGCCTGCTGTTGTGCTATTTTAGTCTCTGTACTTCCATCATCTGAACTCAGAAATGGTTCAATATTTTGCGCTCGAAAATTTACCTATTGCTGCATTCTAATACACCAAAAGATTAAGTTGGAAGGCCTACAGGATTTCATTTGATGGTCAGCCATTTCACAAAGTAATAACAAGCAATATCACAGAGGCAAGGTTCAAGGACTGCCACCTGGCTTGGAGCTTACGGTGACCAGGTGCTGGTGTGATTTATTTACTGACTTCCTTGACTCTCTGCACAGAGTGCTTATGATTGTTTTGGTTTTTAGCAGTTTCATTTGTACAGCGACCACGTCGCAAATATTTTTAGGATATATTTTTAAGATAGACTGGAGAACTCGTAAATGTTGTAAGTATAATAAACCGTTCTCAGTCCAGATCGGTAGCTTTGACATAGTTGACTTCTGACAAAGACATATTGGTCTGTTTGATTTTAGTAGGCAAGGGGATTGTTGTGTCAGTGCAGAGCAAAGCAGATCTCAAAAGGTTTGCCAGCACAGAAGCACTGCTAGCTGCGTGGCAGAGCTGCTCTTGTTTCTCTTACCCAGACTTTGGAAGGCTCAGAGATGCACGCAGCTGTAGACTGATGGAGAGGTCAGCCTGGAAAGCTGTGCTCGTTTGATCTTTGAGTATTGTTTCTGTGGTATATATGGCTTGTTGTTTATTTTAATAAAGTCAAAAAGACTGATAGTTCTCAACCAGCAAAACAGCACCAGCTGAAAGGGAAAATATCCTCTCCTGAGTTTTGAGCTATGAGTTTTTTTACAGTGCGAATCCATATGCCAATGCCAAACCAGGAAAACTGTATTTTAGAAGTGTTGTTCTTAATGCATCTTAGTGTACTGGCACGCTACATCACAGATACAAATAGTCCAAAACTAAATAGTCTCACTTGCAATAATGGAAAAATTTGCTTTGTTCGCTGACCCTCAGAATTTCTCATTTCTCGCTGGTGGTGTGATGGTGGAGAGGGGTTCAATGAGCTGAAGTAGAGACGTCGGAACGGTATTAGCTCAGAACCTGGAAAGGTGGCTTAGGGAACATAAAATAAACAGAAGACAATTCCCAAAGGAATGCAACCATCCTGCTTACTGTATATCCTTTCTCTTACTCCTGTATACTCTGTTAAAAACATAAAGCAGAGCAAACATATGTTGAGAGATGCTACCTGTTTATAAAGTGAACAGTAACAACAGGCATAAAACAAAAGAGAAATGAAGAACATGTTTTGCACGCTAATCAAGTTGTCTTGACTCAGAAAGCAGTGAAAATAAGATGGTGCTGGCTTTTTAAGAGTATGACCAAGGCTTCAACTTTTCCACTTATTTACAATATCTTTGTATGACCATTGGAGATGTAGTCATAGCTTTTAACGCCGGTATCTAAATTGGAAAATGAGATTCCTGTGAACAGAGAGAGGAGCTCCTTCAACAGAGGCAGCGTTGGCATAAGTTTGAGAAAGTCTAATTTAAATTTGAAATAAGTCTTTGATTAACAAACTGAAGTCGAAGACTTGTTTGTGGATATTGATGATGATACTATAAGCCAGTCTGTAGATGGAGGCAAGCTTGCACAAAGCACTCATTCGTGAGGGTCAACCTGGGCTCAGCTGATGTGTCAGGAGGGTTAGAGAGGGAATTTTTGTTCATCTGTTTTCTTCATTCCAATTACAAATATCAGCAATGTTGGAATTCACCTTTGTCTACATGGGACTTAGCTCGCTCCCCACTAGGTAGTGGAGTCAGTATGTCACAAAGGTTCATATGCAGTGTGTGTCATCAAAAATGAAAACCCCTGAAATATAGAAATGGCTAAGTGCTTATTTCAGCAAGATACCCTTTTTTAGATACAGCTTTCAATAAAAAATATTGCAGATAGTAGTTTAAATTCCACTGCTATTCTGAGTGCGTGCAGGGTGTGATAGAAATGTGGAGATGTTTTATGTTTGTTCATTGTAGTAAAATGTAAACCTATTTGTTGATTGTGATAAAGTGTGAATGTGAGACTGTTTGTCCCTTGTGAAGGAAAGTACTGCTAGCCTGACGAAGGCTGAACCCCCTGAAGAGAATGTAAACGTCTAGGTCTAAGTAACT